>NW_027438292.1:0-328322 GCF_000715075.1 Nicotiana tabacum | reverse complement strand
CATCTTGGACCTGAGGTCATAGTTATGTATACGTATACTTGGGCCCGAGGCCACACTTTGTGCACATATATATATACTGGGCCAAAGGCCGCAGTTTAATATTCAGATAAAAAGGTTGTTCATCATTCAGAAGGGGGAGTATTCATATCCTTACTTCCTTTCAGTTCAATTATTAGTTACCGTTCAGTTATCAGTTATTATATCAGTTACCAGTTATCAGTTCTGTTATCAGTTACTAGTTATCAGTCCAGTTATCATTTATTAGTTATCATTTTATTTATCAATTATCAGTTCTCAATTATCATTTCAGTTTCAGTTTCAGCATTTATAATTTTTTTTTTCAGTTGCCTTACATACCATACAATTCAAATATACTGACGTCCTTTTTTGCCTGGGGCCTGCATCTCACAATATAGGTAATGATTTACAGGTCGACGACGCAGAGCGCTAGGATTCTCGTACCAACTATTTGGTGATCCCCAGTTCTTTCGGGGCATTATTATTACTTTACAGTCTTTCAGTATCTACAGATAGTCAGCGTTTTCAGTACTTCAATAGAGGCTTCATAGACTAGAGTAACAATTAGACAGAGTCTTAGACTTTTCATATTAAGCTATGTTGGCTACAAATATGTTTCAGAATTGTATTAGTATTTCTGCAATTTGATTTATATCATACAGACTTTCAGTATATCAGCATATGTTAGTTTATCTTCCGCATTTAGTATGTTATGATATCACATGTTGATTTAGCTAGCCAGTTGGTTCACTCGGTCACATGTAGTCAGGCACCGAGTGTCGTGTTACGTCCAGGCCCAAGTTTGGGGCGTGACAAATCTAAAGTAGATCTGAAAGAAATCAAAAAACCTTAGAGATTAGGGTTTCAGAAAACCCAGAAAAGATAAGATAGGCTTCGAATGTTACCGATCTAACCAGGAGAGTCAAAGGTCTAACTCGAATGACCATGGCCGGCCGGAGAAAGGTCAAAGATGACCGGGGAAGGGCCTGAACTTTTTTCAATTCAGCCAGCATTAGGGTTTTAAACCCTAAACTGAGCTTTTCCATGCAATCAGCATTAGGGTTTTAAACCCTAAACTGAATTTTTCCTTTAGTCAGCATTAGGGTTTTAAACCCTAAACTAAACTTTTTTCCATTCAGCCAGCATTAGGGTTTTAAACCCTAAACTAAGCTTTTCCATGCAATCAGCATTAGGGTTTTAAACCCTAAACTGAATTTTTCTTTAATCAGCATTAGGGTTTTAAACCCTAAACTGAACTTTTTTCCATTCAGCCAGCATTAGGGTTTTAAACCCTAAACTGAGCTTTTCCATGCAATCAGCATTAGGGTTTTAAAGCCTAAACAGAATTTTTTTCCATTCAGCCTGCATTAGGGTTTTAAACTTTAAACTGAGCTTTTCCATGCAATCAACATTAGGGTTTTAAACCCTAAACTGAATTTTTCCTTTAGTCAGCATTAGGGTTTTAAACCCTAAACTGAACTTTTTTCCATTCAGCCAGCATTAGGGTTTTAAACCCTAAACTGAGCTTTTCCATGCAATCAGCATTAGGGTTTTAAACCTTAAACTGAATTTTTCCTTTAGTCAGCATTAGGGTTTTAAACCCTAAACTGAACTTTTTTCCATTCAGCCAGCATTAGGGTTTTAAACCCTAAACTGAGCTTTTCCATGCAATCAGCATTAGGGTTTTAAACCCTAAACTGAATTTTTCCTTTAGTCAGCATTAGGGTTTTAAACCCTAAACTGAACTTTTTTCCATTCAGCCAGCATTAGGGTTTTAAACCCTAAACTGAGCTTTTCCATGCAATTAGCATTAGGGTTTTAAACCCTAAACTGAACTTTTTTCCATTCAGCCAGCATTAGGGTTTTAAACCCTAAACTGAGCTTTTCCATGCAATCAGCATTACGGTTTTAAACCCTAAACTGAGCTTTTCCATGCAATCAGCATTAGGGTTTTAAACCGTAAACTGAATTTTTCCTTTAGTCAGCATTAGGGTTTTAAACCCTAAACTGAACTTTTTTCCATTTAGCCAGCATTAGGGTTTTAAACCCTAAACTGAGCTTTTCCATGCAATCAACATTAGGGTTTTAAACCCTAAACTGAATTTTTCCTTTAGTCAGCATTAGGGTTTTAAACCCTAAACTGAACTTTTTTCCATTCAGCCAGCATTAGGGTTTTAAACCCTAAACTGAGCTTTTCCATGCAATCAGCATTAGAGTTTTAAACCCTAAACTGAATTTTTCTTTTAGTCAGCATTAGGGTTTTAAACCCTAATCTGAACTTTTTTCCATTCAGCCAGCATTAGGGTTTTAAACCCTAAACTAAGCTTTTCCATGCAATCAACATTAGGGTTTTAAACCCTAAACTGAACTTTTTTCCATTCAGCCAGCATTAGGGTTTTAAACCCTAAACTGAGCTTTTCCATGCAATCAGCATTAGGGTTTTAAACCCTAAACTGAATTTTTCCTTTAGTCAGCATTAGGGTTTTAAACCCTAAACTGAACTTTTTTCCATTCAGCCAGCATTAGGGTTTTAAACCCTAAACTGAGCTTTTCCATGCAATCAACATTAGAGTTTTAAACCCTAAACTGAATTTTTCCTTTAGTTAGCATTAGGGTTTTAAACCCTAAAATGAACTTTTTTCCATTCAGCCAGCATTAGGGTTTTAAACCCTAAACTGAGCTTTTCCATGCAATCAGCATTAGGGTTTTAAACCCTAAACTGAAATTTTCCTTTAGTCAGCATTAGGGTTTTAAACCCTAAACTGAACTTTTTTCCATTTAGCCAGCATTAGGGTTTTAAACCCTAAACTGAGCTTTTCCATGCAATCAGCATTAGGGTTTTAAACCCTAAACTGAATTTTTCCTTTAGTCAGCATTAGGGTTTTAAACCCTAAACTGAATTTTTTTCCATTTAGTCAGCATTAGGGTTTTAAACCCTAAACTGAACTTTTTCCATATAGCCAGCATTAGGGTTTTAAACCCTAAACTGAACTTTTTTCCATTCAACCAGCATTAGGGTTTTAAACCCTAAACTGAGCTTTTCCATGCAATCAGCATTAGAGTTTTAAATCCTAAACTGAACTCTTTCCTTTAGTCAGCATTAGTGTTTTAAACCCTGAACTAAACTTTTTCATTTAATCAGCCTTAGGGTTTTAAACCCTAAACTGAACTTTTTTCCATTCAGCCAGCATTAGGGTTTTAAACCCTAAACTGAGCTTTTCCATGCAATCAACATTAGGGTTTTAAACCCTAAACTGAATTTTTCCTTTAGTCAGCATTAGGGTTTTAAACCCTAAACTGAACTTTTTTCCATTCAGCCAGCATTAGGGTTTTAAACCCTAAACTGAGCTTTTCCATGCAATCAGCATTAGAGTTTTAAACCCTAAACTGAATTTTTCCTTTAGTTAGCATTAGGGTTTTAAACCCTAATCTGAACTTTTTTCCATTCAGCCAGCATTAGGGTTTTAAACCCTAAACTGAGCTTTTCCATGCAATCAACATTAGGGTTTTAAACCCTAAACTGAATTTTTCCTTTAGTCAGCATTAGGGTTTTAAACCCTAAACTGAACTTTTTCCATTCAGCCAGCATTAGGGTTTTAAACCCTAAACTGAGCTTTTCCATGCAATCAGCATTAGGGTTTTAAACCCTAAACTGAATTTTTCCTTTAGTCAGCATTAAGGTTTTAAACCCTAAACTGAACTTTTTTCCATTCAGCCAGCATTAGGGTTTTAAACCCTAAACTGAGCTTTTCCATGCAATCAACATTAGGGTTTTAAACCCTAAACTGAATTTTTCCTTTAGTCAGCATTAGGGTTTTAAACCCTAAACTGAACTTTTTTCCATTCAGCCAGCATTAGGGTTTTAAACCCTAAACTGAGCTTTTCCATGCAATCAGCATTAGAGTTTTAAACCCTAAACTAAATTTTTCCTTTAGTCAGCATTAGGGTTTTAAACCCTAATCTGAACTTTTTTCCATTCAGCCAGCATTAGGGTTTTAAACCCTAAACTGAGCTTTTCCATGCAATCAACATTAGGGTTTTAAACCCTAAACTGAATTTTTCCTTTAGTCAGCATTAGGGTTTTAAACCCTAAACTGAACTTTTTTCCATTCAGCCAGCATTAGGGTTTTAAACCCTAAACTGAGCTTTTCCATGCAATCAGCATTAGGGTTTTAAACCCTAAACTGAATTTTTCCTTTAGTCAGCATTAGGGTTTTAAACCCTAAACTGAACTTTTTTCCATTCAGCCAGCATTAGGGTTTTAAACCCTAAACTGAGCTTTTCCATGCAATCAACATTAGGGTTTTAAACCCTAAACTGAATTTTTCCTTTAGTCAGCATTAGGGTTTTAAACCCTAAAATGAACTTTTTTCCATTCAGCCAGCATTAGGGTTTTAAACCCTAAACTGAGCTTTTCCATGCAATCAGCATTAGGGTTTTAAACCCTAAACTGAATTTTTCCTTTAGTCAGCATTAGGGTTTTAAACCCTAAACTGAACTTTTTTCCATTCAGCCAGCATTAGGGTTTTAAACCCTAAATTGAGCTTTTCCATGCAATCAGCATTAGGGTTTTAAACCCTAAACTGAATTTTTCCTTTAGTCAGCATTAGGGTTTTAAACCCTAAACTGAATTTTTTTCCATTTAGTCAACATTAGGGTTTTAAACCCTAAACTGAACTTTTTTCCATTTAGCCAGCATTAGGGTTTTAAACCCTAAACTGAGCTTTTCCATGCAATCAGCATTAGGGTTTTAAACCCTAAACTGAATTTTTCCTTTAGTCAGCATTAGGGTTTTAAACCCTAAACTGAACTTATTTCCATTCAGCCAGCATTAGGGTTTTAAACTCTAAACTGAGCTTTTCCATGCAATCAGCATTAGGGTTTTAAACCCTGAACTGAACTTTTTCCTTTAATCAACCTTAGGGTTTTAAACCCTAAACTGAACTTTTTCCATGCATGTCAGCATTAGGGTTTTAAACCCTAAACTGAACTCTTTCCTTTAGTCAGCATTAGGGTTTTAAACCCTGAACTGAACTTTTTCCTTTAATCAGCCTTAGGGTTTTAAACCTAAACTGAACTTTTTTCCATTCAGCCAGCATTAGGGTTTTAAACCATAAACTGAGCTTTTCCATGCAATCAGCATTAGGGTTTTAAACCCTAAACTGAATTTTTCCTTTAGTCAGCATTAGGGTTTTAAACCCTAAACTGAACTTTTTTCCATTCAGCCAGCATTAGGGTTTTACACCATAAACTGAGCTTTTCCATGCAATCAGCATTAGGGTTTTAAACCCTAAACTGATTTTTTCCTTTAGTCAGCATTAGGGTTTTAAACCCTAAACTGAATTTTTTTCCATTCAGCCAGCATTAGGGTTTTAAACCCTAAACTGAGCTTTTCCATGCAATCAACATTAGGGTTTTAAACCTTAAACTGAATTTTTCCTTTAGTCAGCATTAGGGTTTTAAACCCTAAACTGAACTTTTTTCCATTCAGCCAGCATTAGTGTTTTAAACCCTAAACTGAGCTTTTCCATGCAATCAGCATTAGGGTTTTAAACCCTAAACTGAATTTTTCCTTTAGTCAGCATTAGGGTTTTAAACCCTAAACTGAAATTTTTTCCATTCAGCCAGCATTAGGGTTTTAAACCCTAAACTGAGCTTTTCCATGCAATCAGCATTAGGGTTTTAAACCCTAAACTGATTTTTTCCTTTAGTCATCATTAGGGTTTTAAACCCTAAACTGAACTTTTTTCCATTTAGCCAGCATTAGGGTTTTAAACCCTGAACTGAGCTTTTCCATGCAATCAGCATTAGGGGTTTTAAACCCTAAACTGAATTTTTCCTTTAGTCAGCATTAGGGTTTTAAAGTCTAAACTGAATGTTTTTCCATTCAGTCAGCATTAGGGTTTTAAACCCTAAACTGAACTTTTTTCCATTCAGCCAGCATTAGGGTTTTAAACCCTAAATTGAGCTTTTCCATGCAATCAGCATTAGGGTTTTAAATCCTAAACTGAATTTTTCCATGCAATCAGCATTAGGGTTTTAAACCCTAAACAGAATTTTTTTTCCATGCAATCAGCATTAGGGTTTTAAACTTTAAACTGAGCTTTTCCATGCAATCAGCATTAGGGTTTTAAACCCTAAACTGAATTTTTCCTTTAGTCAGCATTAGGGTTTCAAACCCTAAACTGAACTTTTTTCCATTAAGCCAGCATTAGGGTTTTAAACCCTAAACTGAGCTTTTCCATGCAATCAGCATTAGGGTTTTAAACCGTAAACTGAATTTTTCCTTTAGTCAGCATTAGGGTTTTAAACCCTAAATTGAACTTTTTTCCATTCAGCCAGCATTAGGGTTTTAAACCCTAAACTGAGCTTTTCCATGCAATCAGCATTAGGGTTTTAAATCCTAAACTGAATTTTTCCTTTAGTCAGCATTAAAGTTTTAAACTTTAAACTGAACTTTTTTCCATTCAGCCAGCATTAGGGTTTTAAACCCTAAACTGAGCTTTTCCATGCAATCAGCATTAGGGTTTTAAACCCTAAACTGAATTTTTCCTTTAGTCAGCATTAGGGTTTTAAACCCTAAACTGAACTTATTTCCATTCAGCCAGCATTAGGGTTTTAAACTCTAAACTGAGCTTTTCCATGCAATCAGCATTAGGGTTTTAAACCCTAAACTGAATTTTTCCTTTAGTCAGCATTAGGGTTTTAAACCCTAAACTGAACTTTTTTCCATTCAGCCAGCATTAGGGTTTTACACCATAAACTGAGCTTTTCCATGCAATCAGCATTAGGGTTTTAAACCCTAAACTGATTTTTTCCTTTAGTCAGCATTAGGGTTTTAAACCCTAAACTGAATTTTTTTCCATTCAGCCAGCATTAGGGTTTTAAACCCTAAACTGAGCTTTTCCATGCAATCAACATTAGGGTTTTAAACCTTAAACTGAATTTTTCCTTTAGTCAGCATTAGGGTTTTAAACCCTAAACTGAACTTTTTTCCATTCAGCCAGCATTAGTGTTTTAAACCCTAAACTGAGCTTTTCCATGCAATCAGCATTAGGGTTTTAAACCCTAAACTGAATTTTTCCTTTAGTCAGCATTAGGGTTTTAAACCCTAAACTGAAATTTTTTCCATTCAGCCAGCATTAGGGTTTTAAACCCTAAACTGAGCTTTTCCATGCAATCAGCATTAG
The DNA here is from genome assembly GCF_000715075.1 of Nicotiana tabacum. NCBI lineage: Eukaryota > Viridiplantae > Streptophyta > Magnoliopsida > Solanales > Solanaceae > Nicotiana > Nicotiana tabacum. Next base: position 321,114 of record NW_027438292.1, on the reverse strand, counting down.
GGTTTTAAACCCTAAACTGATTTTTTCCTTTAGTCATCATTAGGGTTTTAAACCCTAAACTGAACTTTTTTCCATTTAGCCAGCATTAGGGTTTTAAACCCTGAACTGAGCTTTTCCATGCAATCAGCATTAGGGGTTTTAAACCCTAAACTGAATTTTTCCTTTAGTCAGCATTAGGGTTTTAAAGTCTAAACTGAATGTTTTTCCATTCAGTCAGCATTAGGGTTTTAAACCCTAAACTGAACTTTTTTCCATTCAGCCAGCATTAGGGTTTTAAACCCTAAATTGAGCTTTTCCATGCAATCAGCATTAGGGTTTTAAATCCTAAACTGAATTTTTCCATGCAATCAGCATTAGGGTTTTAAACCCTAAACAGAATTTTTTTTCCATGCAATCAGCATTAGGGTTTTAAACTTTAAACTGAGCTTTTCCATGCAATCAGCATTAGGGTTTTAAACCCTAAACTGAATTTTTCCTTTAGTCAGCATTAGGGTTTTAAACCCTAAACTGAACTTTTTTCCATTAAGCCAGCATTAGGGTTTTAAACCCTAAACTGAGCTTTTCCATGCAATCAGCATTAGGGTTTTAAACCGTAAACTGAATTTTTCCTTTAGTCAGCATTAGGGTTTTAAAGCCTAAACTGAACTTTTTTCCATTCAGCCAGCATTAGGGTTTTAAACCCTAAACTGAGCTTTTCCATGCAATCAGCATTAGGGTTTTAAATCCTAAACTGAATTTTTCCTTTAGTCAGCATTAGGGTTTTAAACTTTAAACTGAAATTTTTTCCATTCAGCCAGCATTAGGGTTTTAAACCCTAAACTGAGCTTTTCCATGCAATCATCATTAGGGTTTTAAACCGTAAACTGAATTTTTCCTTTAGTCAGCATTAGGGTTTTAAACCCTAAACTGAACTTATTTCCATTCAGCCAGCATTAGGGTTTTAAACTCTAAACTGAGCTTTTCCATGCAATCAGCATTAGGGTTTTAAACCCTGAACTGAACTTTTTCCTTTAATCAGCCTTAGGGTTTTAAACCCTAAACTGAACTTTTTCCATGCATGTCAGCATTAGGGTTTTAAACCCTAAACTGAACTCTTTCCTTTAGTCAGCATTAGGGTTTTAAACCCTGAACTGAACTTTTTCCTTTAATCAGCCTTAGGGTTTTAAACCTAAACTGAACTTTTTTCCATTCAGCCAGCATTAGGGTTTTAAACCATAAACTGAGCTTTTCCATGCAATCAACATTAGGGTTTTAAACCCTAAACTGAATTTTTCCTTTAGTCAGCATTAGGGTTTTAAACCCTAAACTGAACTTTTTTCCATTCAGCCAGCATTAGGGTTTTACACCATAAACTGAGCTTTTCCATGCAATCAGCATTATGGTTTTAAACCCTAAACTGATTTTTTCCTTTAGTCAGCATTAGTGTTTTAAACCCTAAACTGAATTTTTTTCCATTCAGCCAGCATTAGGGTTTTAAACCCTAAACTGAGCTTTTCCATGCAATCAGCATTAGGGTTTTAAACCCTAAACTGAATTTTTCCTTTAGTCAGCATTAGGGTTTTAAACCCTAAACTGAACTTTTTTCCATTCAGCCAGCATTAGGGTTTTAAACCCTAAACTGAGCTTTTCCATGCAATCAGCATTAGGGTTTTAAACCCTAAACTGAATTTTTCCTTTAGTCAGCATTAGGGTTTTAAACCCTAAACTGAAATTTTTTCCATTCAGCCAGCATTAGGGTTTTAAACCCTAAACTGAGCTTTTCCATGCAATCAACATTAAGGTTTTAAACCCTAAACTGATTTTTTCCTTTAGTCATCATTAGGGTTTTAAACCCTAAACTGAACTTTTTTCCATTTAGCCAGCATTAGGGTTTTAAACCCTAAACTGAGCTTTTCCATGCAATCAGCATTAGGGTTTTAAACCCTAAACTGAATTTTTCCTTTAGTGAGCATTAGGGTTTTAAACCCTAAACTGAATTTTTTTCCATGCAATCAGCATTAGGGTTTTAAACCCTGAACTGAACTTTTTCCATTAATCAGCCTTAGGGTTTTAAACCTAAACTGAACTTTTTTCCATTCAGCCAGCATTAGGGTTTTAAACCATAAACTGAGCTTTTCCATGCAATCAACATTAGGGTTTTAAACCCTAAACTGAATTTTTCCTTTAGTCAGCATTAGGGTTTTAAACCCTAAACTGAACTTTTTTCCATTTAGCCAGCATTAGCGTTTTACACCATAAACTGAGCTTTTCCATGCAATCAGCATTATGGTTTTAAACCCTAAACTGATTTTTTCCTTTAGTCAGCATTAGGGTTTTAAACCCTAAACTGAATTTTTTTCCATTCAGCCAGCATTAGGGTTTTAAACCTTAAAGTGAGCTTTTCCATGCAATCAGCATTAGGGTTTTAAACCCTAAACTGAATTTTTCCTTTAGTCAGCATTAGGGTTTTAAACCCTAAACTGAACTTTTTTCCATTCAGCCAGCATTAGGGTTTTAAACCCTAAACTGAGCTTTTCCATGCAATCAGCATTTGGGTTTTAAACCCTAAACTGAATTTTTCCTTTAGTCAGCATTAGGGTTTTAAACCCTAAACTGAATTTTTTTCCATTCAGCCAGCATTAGGGTTTTAAACCCTAAACTGAGCTTTTCCATGCAATCAACATTAGGATTTTAAACCCTAAACTGATTTTTTCCTTTAGTCAGCATTAGGGTTTTAAACCCTAAACTGAACTTTTTTCCATTCAGCCAGCATTAGGGTTTTAAACCCTAAACTGAGCTTTTCCATGCAATCAGCATCAGGGTTTTAAACCCTAAACTGAATTTTTCCTTTAGTCAGCATTAGGGTTTTAAACCCTAAACTGAACTTTTTTCCATTCAGCCAGCATTAGGGTTTTAAACCCTAAACTGAGCTTTTCCATGCAATCAGCATTAGGGTTTTAAAACCTAAACTGAATTTTTCCTTTAGTCAGCATTAGGATTTTAAACCCTAAGCTGAACTTTTTTTATTCAGCCAGCATTAGGGTTTTAAACCCTAAACTAAGCTTTTCCATGCAATCAGCATTAGGGTTTTAAACCCTAAACTGAATTTTTCCTTTAGTCAGCATTAGGGTTTTAAACCCTAAACTGAACTTTTTTCCATTCAGCTAGCATTAGGGTTTTAAACCCTAAACTGAGCTTTTCCATGCAATCAGCATTAGGGTTTTAAACCCTAAACTGAATTTTTCCTTTAGTCAGCATTAGGGTTTTAAACCCTAAACTGAATTTTTTTCCATTCAGCCAGCATTAGGGTTTTAAACCCTAAACTGAGCTTTTCCATGCAATCAGCATTAGGGTTTTAAACCCTAAACTGATTTTTTCCTTTAGTCAGCATTAGGGTTTTAAACCCTAAACTGAATTTTTTTCCATTCAGCCAGCATTAGGGTTTTAAACCTTAAAGTGAGCTTTTCCATGCAATCAGCATTAGGGTTTTAAACCCTAAACTGAATTTTTCCTTTAGTCAGCATTAGGGTTTTAAACCCTAAACTGAACTTTTTTCCATTCAGCCAGCATTAGGGTTTTAAACCCTAAACTGAGCTTTTCCATGCAATCAGCATTAGGGTTTTAAACCCTAAACTGAATTTTTCCTTTAGTCAGCATTAGGGTTTTAAACCCTAAACTGAAATTTTTTCCATTCAGCCAGCATTAGGGTTTTAAACCCTAAACTGAGCTTTTCCATGCAATCAACATTAAGGTTTTAAATCCTAAACTGAATTTTTCCATGCAATCAGCATTAGGGTTTTAAACCCTAAACAGAATTTTTTTTCCATGCAATCAGCATTAGGGTTTTAAACTTTAAACTGAGCTTTTCCATGCAATCAGCATTAGGGTTTTAAACCCTAAACTGAATTTTTCCTTTAGTCAGCATTAGGGTTTTAAACCCTAAACTGAACTTTTTTCCATTAAGCCAGCATTAGGGTTTTAAACCCTAAACTGAGCTTTTCCATGCAATCAGCATTAGGGTTTTAAACCGTAAACTGAATTTTTCCTTTAGTCAGCATTAGGGTTTTAAACCCTAAACTGAACTTTTTTCCATTCAGCCAGCATTAGGGTTTTAAACCCTAAACTGAGCTTTTCCATGCAATCAGCATTAGGGTTTTAAATCCTAAACTGAATTTTTCCTTTAGTCAGCATTAGGGTTTTAAACTTTAAACTGAAATTTTTTCCATTCAGCCAGCATTAGGGTTTTAAACCCTAAACTGAGCTTTTCCATGCAATCATCATTAGGGTTTTAAACCGTAAACTGAATTTTTCCTTTAGTCAGCATTAGGGTTTTAAACCCTAAACTGAACTTATTTCCATTCAGCCAGCATTAGGGTTTTAAACTCTAAACTGAGCTTTTCCATGCAATCAGCATTAGGGTTTTAAACCCTGAACTGAACTTTTTCCTTTAATCAGCCTTAGGGTTTTAAACCCTAAACTGAACTTTTTCCATGCATGTCAGCATTAGGGTTTTAAACCCTAAACTGAACTCTTTCCTTTAGTCAGCATTAGGGTTTTAAACCCTGAACTGAACTTTTTCCTTTAATCAGCCTTAGGGTTTTAAACCTAAACTGAACTTTTTTCCATTCAGCCAGCATTAGGGTTTTAAACCATAAACTGAGCTTTTCCATGCAATCAACATTAGGGTTTTAAACCCTAAACTGAATTTTTCCTTTAGTCAGCATTAGGGTTTTAAACCCTAAACTGAACTTTTTTCCATTCAGCCAGCATTAGGGTTTTACACCATAAACTGAGCTTTTCCATGCAATCAGCATTATGGTTTTAAACCCTAAACTGATTTTTTCCTTTAGTCAGCATTAGTGTTTTAAACCCTAAACTGAATTTTTTTCCATTCAGCCAGCAATAGGGTTTTAAACCTTAAAGTGAGCTTTTCCATGCAATCAGCATTAGGGTTTTAAACCCTAAACTGAATTTTTCCTTTAGTCAGCATTAGGGTTTTAAACCCTAAACTGAACTTTTTTCCATTCAGCCAGCATTAGGGTTTTAAACCCTAAACTGAGCTTTTCCATGCAATCAGCATTAGGGTTTTAAACCCTAAACTGAATTTTTCCTTTAGTCAGCATTAGGGTTTTAAACCCTAAACTGAAATTTTTTCCATTCAGCCAGCATTAGGGTTTTAAACCCTAAACTGAGCTTTTCCATGCAATCAACATTAAGGTTTTAAACCCTAAACTGATTTTTTCCTTTAGTCATCATTAGGGTTTTAAACCCTAAACTGAACTTTTTTCCATTTAGCCAGCATTAGGGTTTTAAACCCTAAACTGAGCTTTTCCATGCAATCAGCATTAGGGTTTTAAACCCTAAACTGAATTTTTCCTTTAGTGAGCATTAGGGTTTTAAACCCTAAACTGAATTTTTTTCCATGCAATCAGCATTAGGGTTTTAAACCCTGAACTGAACTTTTTCCATTAATCAGCCTTAGGGTTTTAAACCTAAACTGAACTTTTTTCCATTCAGCCAGCATTAGGGTTTTAAACCATAAACTGAGCTTTTCCATGCAATCAACATTAGGGTTTTAAACCCTAAACTGAATTTTTCCTTTAGTCAGCATTAGGGTTTTAAACCCTAAACTGAACTTTTTTCCATTTAGCCAGCATTAGCATTTTACACCATAAACTGAGCTTTTCCATGCAATCAGCATTATGGTTTTAAACCCTAAACTGATTTTTTCCTTTAGTCAGCATTAGGGTTTTAAACCCTAAACTGAATTTTTTTCCATTCAGCCAGCATTAGGGTTTTAAACCTTAAAGTGAGCTTTTCCATGCAATCAGCATTAGGGTTTTAAACCCTAAACTGAATTTTTCCTTTAGTCAGCATTAGGGTTTTAAACCCTAAACTGAACTTTTTTCCATTCAGCCAGCATTAGGGTTTTAAACCCTAAACTGAGCTTTTCCATGCAATCAGCATTTGGGTTTTAAACCCTAAACTGAATTTTTCCTTTAGTCAGCATTAGGGTTTTAAACCCTAAACTGAATTTTTTTCCATTCAGCCAGCATTAGGGTTTTAAACCCTAAACTGAGCTTTTCCATGCAATCAACATTAGGATTTTAAACCCTAAACTGATTTTTTCCTTTAGTCAGCATTAGGGTTTTAAACCCTAAACTGAACTTTTTTCCATTCAGCCAGCATTAGGGTTTTAAACCCTAAACTGAGCTTTTCCATGCAATCAGCATCAGGGTTTTAAACCCTAAACTGAATTTTTCCTTTAGTCAGCATTAGGGTTTTAAACCCTAAACTGAACTTTTTTCCATTCAGCCAGCATTAGGGTTTTAAACCCTAAACTGAGCTTTTCCATGCAATCAGCATTAGGGTTTTAAAACCTAAACTGAATTTTTCCTTTAGTCAGCATTAGGATTTTAAACCCTAAGCTGAACTTTTTTATTCAGCCAGCATTAGGGTTTTAAACCCTAAACTAAGCTTTTCCATGCAATCAGCATTAGGGTTTTAAACCCTAAACTGAATTTTTCCTTTAGTCAGCATTAGGGTTTTAAACCCTAAACTGAACTTTTTTCCATTCAGCTAGCATTAGGGTTTTAAACCCTAAACTGAGCTTTTCCATGCAATCAGCATTAGGGTTTTAAACCCTAAATTGAATTTTTCCTTTAGTCAGCATTAGGGTTTTAAACCCTAAACTGAACTTTTTCCCCTTTCAGCTAGCATTAGGGTTTTAAACCCTAAACTGAGTTTTTCCATGCAATCAGCATTAGGGTTTTAAATCCTAAACTGAATTTTTCCTTTAGTCAGCATTAGGGTTTTAAACCCTAAATTGAACTTTTTTCCATTCAGCCAGCATTAGGGTTTTAAACCCTAAACTGAGCTTTTCCATGCAATCAGCATTAGGGTTTTAAACCCTAAACTGAATTTTTCCTTTAGTCAGCATTAGGGTTTTAAACCCTAAACTGAACTTTTTTCCATTCAGCCAGCATTAGGGTTTTAAACCCTAAACTGAGCTTTTCCATGCAATCAGCATTAGGGTTTTAAACCCTAAACAGAATTTTTTTCCATTCAGCCAGCATTAGGGTTTTAAACTTTAAACTGAGCTTTTCCATGCAATCAACATTAGGGTTTTAAACCCTAAACTGAATTTTTCCTTTAGTCAGCATTAGGGTTTTAAACCCTAAACTGAACTTTTTCCATTCAGCCAGCATTAGGGTTTTAAACCCTAAATTGAGCTTTTCCATGCAATCAGCATTAGGGTTTTAAACCCTAAACTGAATTTTTCCTTTAGTCAGCATTAGGGTTTTAAACCCTAAACTGAACTTTTTTCCATTCAGCCAGCATTAGGGTTTTAAACCCTAAACTGAGCTTTTCCATGCAATCAGCATTAGGGTTTTAAACCCTAAACTGAACTTTTTTCCATTCAGCCAACATTAGGGTTTTAAACCCTAAACTGAGCTTTTCCATGCAATCAGCATTAGGGTTTTAAACCCTAAACTGAACTTTTTTCCATTCAGCCAACATTAGGGTTTTAAACCCTAAACTGAGCTTTTCCATGCAATCAGCATTAGGGTTTTAAACCCTAAACTGAGCTTTTCCATGCAATCAGCATTAGGGTTTTAAACCGTAAACTGAATTTTTCTTTAGTCAGCATTAGGGTTTTATACCCTAAACTGAACTTTTTTCCATTCAGCCAGCATTAGGGTTTTAAACCCTAAACTGAGCTTTTCCATGCAATCAACATTAGAGTTTTAAACCCTAAACCGAATTTTTCCTTTAGTCAACATTAGGGTTTTAAACCCTAAACTGAACTTTTTTCCATCCAGCCAGCATTAGGGTTTTAAACCCTAAACTGAGCTTTTCCATGCAATCAGCATTAGGGTTTTAAACCCTAAACTGAATTTTTCCTTTAGTCAGCATTAGGGTTTTAAACCCTAATCTGAACTTTTTTCCATTCAGCCAGCATTAGGGTTTTAAACCCTAATCTGAGCTTTTCCATGCAATCAACATTAGGGTTTTAAACCCTAAACTGAATTTTTCCTTTAGTTAGCATTAGGGTTTTAAACCCTAAACTGAACTTTTTTCCATTCAGCCAGCATTAGGGTTTTAAACCCTAAACTGAGCTTTTCCATGCAATCAGCATTAGGGTTTTAAACCCTAAACTGAATTTTTCCTTTAGTCAGCATTAGGGTTTTAAACCCTAAACTGAACTTTTTTCCATTCAGCCAGCATTAGGGTTTTAAACCCTAAACTGAGCTTTTCCATGCAATCAACATTAGGGTTTTAAACCCTAAACTGAATTTTTCCTTTAGTCAGCATTAGGGTTTTAAACCCTAAACTGAACTTTTTCCATTCAGCCAGCATTAGGGTTTTAAACCCTAAACTGAGCTTTTCCATGCAATCAGCATTAGGGTTTTAAACCCTAAACTGAATTTTTCCTTTAGTCAGCATTAGGGTTTTAAACCCTAAACTGAATTTTTTCCATTCAGTCAGCATTAGGGTTTTAAACCCTAAACTGAACTTTTTTCCATTCAGCCAGCATTAGGGTTTTAAACCCTAAACTGAGCTTTTCCATGCAATCAGCATTAGGGTTTTAAACCCTAAACTGAATTTTTCCTTTAGTCAGCATTAGGGTTTTAAACCCTAAACTGAACTTATTTCCATTCAGCCAGCATTAGGGTTTTAAACTCTAAACTGAGCTTTTCCATGCAATCAGCATTAGGGTTTTAAACCCTGAACTGAACTTTTTCCTTTAATCAGCCTTAGGGTTTTAAACCCTAACTTGAACTTTTTCCATGCATGTCAGCATTAGGGTTTTAAACCCTAAACTGAACTCTTTCCTTTAGTCAGCATTAGGGTTTTAAACCCTGAACTGAACTTTTTCCTTTAATCAGCCTTAGGGTTTTAAACCTAAACTGAACTTTTTTCCATTCAGCCAGCATTAGGGTTTTAAACCATAAACTGAGCTTTTCTATGCAATCAGCATTAGGGTTTTAAACCCTAAACTGAATTTTTCCTTTAGTCAGCATTAGGGTTTTAAACTCTAAACTGAACTTTTTTCCATTCAGCCAGCATTAGGGTTTTACACCATAAACTGAGCTTTTCCATGCAATCAGCATTAGGGTTTTAAACCCTAAACTGATTTTTTCCTTTAGTCAGCATTAGGGTTTTAAACCCTAAACTGAATTTTTTTCCATTCAGCCAGCATTAGGGTTTTAAACCCTAAACTGAGCTTTTCCATGCAATCAGCATTAGGGTTGTAAACCCTAAACTGAATTTTTCCTTTAGTCAGCATTAGGGTTTTAAACCCTAAACTGAACTTTTTTCCATTCAGCTAGGATTAGTGTTTTAAACCCTAAACTGAGCTTTTCCATGCAATCAGCATTAGGGTTTTAAAACCTAAACTGAATTTTTCCTTTAGTCAGCATTAGGGTTTTAAACCCTAAACTGAATTTTTTTCCATTCAGCCAGCATTAGGGTTTTACACCATAAACTGAGCTTTTCCATGCAATCAGCATTGCGGTTTTAAACCCTAAACTGATTTTTTCCTTTAGTCAGCATTAGGGTTTTAAACCCTAAACTGAATTTTTTTCCATTCAGCCAGCATTAGGGTTTTAAACCCTAAACTGAGCTTTTCCATGCAATCAGCATTAGGGTTGTAAACCCTAAACTGAATTTTTCCTTTAGTCAGCATTAGGGTTTTAAACCCTAAACTGAACTTTTTTCCATTCAGCCAGGATTAGTGTTTTAAACCCTAAACTGAGCTTTTCCATGCAATCAGCATTAGGGTTTTAAAACCTAAACTGAATTTTTCCTTTAGTCAGCATTAGGGTTTTAAACCCTAAACTGAAATTTTTTCCATTCAGCCAGCATTAGGGTTTTAAACCCTAAACTGAGCTTTTCCATGCAATCAGCATTAGGGTTTTAAACCCTAAACTGATTTTTTCCTTTAGTCATCATTAGGGTTTTAAACCCTAAACTGAACTTTTTTCCATTTAGCCAGCATTAGGGTTTTAAACCCTAAACTGAGCTTTTCCATGCAATCAGCATTAGGGTTTTAAACCCTAAACTGAATTTTTCCTTTAGTCAGCATTAGGGTTTTAAACCCTAAACTGAATTTTTTTCCATTCAGTCAGCATTAGGGTTTTAAACCCTAAACTGAACTTTTTTCCATTCAGCCAGCATTAGGGTTTTAAACCCTAAACTGAGCTTTTCCATGCAATCAGCATTAGGGTTTTAAATCCTAAACTGAATTTTTCCTTTAGTCAGCATTAGGGTTTTAAACCCTAAACTGAACTTTTTTCCATTCAGCCAGCATTAGGGTTTTAAACCCTAAACTGAGCTTTTCCATGCAATCAGCATTAGGGTTTTTAACCGTAAACTGAATTTTTCCTTTAGTCAGCATTAGGGTTTTAAACTCTAAACTGAACTTTTTTCCATTCAGCCAACATAAGGGTTTTAAACCCTAAACTGAGCTTTTCCATGCAATCAGCATTAGGGTTTTTAACCCTAAACTGAATTTTTCCTTTAGTCGGCATTAGGGTTTTAAACCCTAAACTGAACTTTTTTCCATTCAGCCAGCATTAGGGTTTTAAACCCTAAACTGAGCTTTTCCATGCAATCAGCATTAGGGTTTTAAACCCTAAACTGAATTTTTCCTTTTGTCAGCATTAGGGTTTTAAACCCTAAACTGAACTTTTTTCTATTCAGCCAGCATTAGGATTTTAAACCCTAAACTGAGCTTTTCCATGCAATCAGCATTAGGGTTTTAAACCCTAAACTGAATTTTTCCTTTAGTCAGCATTAGGGTTTTAAATCCTAAACTGAACTTTTTTCCATTCAGCCAGCATTAGGGTTTTAAACCCTAAACTAAGCTTTTCCATGCAATCGGCATTAGGGTTTTAAACCCTAAACTGAATTTTTCCTTTAATCAGCATTAGGGTTTTAAACCCTAAACTGAACTTTTTTCCATTCAGCCAGCATTAGGGTTTTAAACCCTAAACTGAGCTTTTCCATGCAATCAGCATTAGGGTTTTAAACCCTAAACTGAATTTTTTTCCATTCAGCCAGCATTAGGGTTTTAAACCCTAAACTGAGCTTTTCCATGCAATTAACATTAGGGTTTTAAACCCTAAACTGAATTTTTCCTTTAGTCAGCATTAGGGTTTTAAACCCTAAACTGAACTTTTTTCCATTCAGCCAGCATTAGGGTTTTAAACCCTAAACTGAGCTTTTCCATGCAATCAGCATTAGGGTTTTAAACCGTAAACTGAATTTTTCCTTTAGTCAGCATTAGGGTTTTAAACCCTAAACTGAACTTTTTCCATTCAGCCAGCATTAGGGTTTTAAACCCTAAACTGAGCTTTTCCATGCAATCAGCATTAGGGTTTTAAACCCTAAACTAAATTTTTCCTTTAGTCAGCATTAGGGTTTTAAACCCTAAACTGAACTTTTTTCCATTCAGCCAGCATTAGGGTTTTAAACCCTAAACTGAGTTTTTCCATGCAATCAGCATTAGGGTTTTAAACCCTAAACTGAATTTTTCCTTTAGTCAGCATTAGGGTTTTAAACCCTAAACTGAACTTTTTTCCATTCAGCCAGCATTAGGGTTTTAAACCCTAAACTGAGCTTTTCCATGCAATCAGCATTAGGGTTTTAAACCCTGAACTGAACTTTTTCCTTTAATCAGCCTTAGGGTTTTAAACCCTAAACTGAACTTTTTCCATGCATGTCAGCATTAGGGTTTTAAACCCTAAACTGAACTCTTTCCTTTAGTCAGCATTAGGGTTTTAAACCCTGAACTGGACTTTTTCCTTTAATCAGCCTTAGGGTTTTAAACCTAAACTGAACTTTTTTCCATTCAACCAGAATTAGGGTTTTAAACCATAAACTGAGCTTTTCCATGCAATCAACATTAGGGTTTTAAACCCTAAACTGAATTTTTCCTTTAGTCAGCATTAGGGTTTTAAACTCTAAACTGAACTTTTTTCCATTCAGCCAACATAAGGGTTTTAAACCCTAAACTGAGCTTTTCCATGCAATCAGCATTAGGGTTTTTAACCCTAAACTGAATTTTTCCTTTAGTCGGCATTAGGGTTTTAAACCCTAAACTGAACTTTTTTCCATTCAGCCAGCATTAGGGTTTTAAACCCTAAACTGAGCTTTTCCATGCAATCAGCATTAGGGTTTTAAACCGTAAACTGAATTTTTCTTTAGTCAGCATTAGGGTTTTATACCCTAAACTGAACTTTTTTCCATTCAGCCAGCATTAGGGTTTTAAACCCTAAACTGAGCTTTTCCATGCAATCAACATTAGAGTTTTAAACCCTAAACCGAATTTTTCCTTTAGTCAACATTAGGGTTTTAAACCCTAAACTGAACTTTTTTCCATTCAGCCAGCATTAGGGTTTTAAACCCTAAACTGAGCTTTTCCATGCAATCAGCATTAGGGTTTTAAACCCTAAACTGAATTTTTCCTTTAGTCAGCATTAGGGTTTTAAACCCTAAACTGAACTTTTTTCCATTCAGCCAGCATTAGGGTTTTAAACCCTAATCTGAGCTTTTCCATGCAATCAACATTAGGGTTTTAAACCCTAAACTGAATTTTTCCTTTAGTTAGCATTAGGGTTTTAAACCCTAAACTGAACTTTTTTCCATTCAGCCAGCATTAGGGTTTTAAACCCTAAACTGAGCTTTTCCATGCAATCAGCATTAGGGTTTTAAACCCTAAACTGAATTTTTCCTTTAGTCAGCATTAGGGTTTTAAACCCTAAACTGAACTTTTTTCCATTCAGCCAGCATTAGGGTTTTAAACCCTAAACTGAGCTTTTCCATGCAATCAACATTAGGGTTTTAAACCCTAAACTGAATTTTTCCTTTAGTCAGCATTAGGGTTTTAAACCCTAAACTGAACTTTTTTCCATTCAGCCAGAATTAGGGTTTTAAACCCTAAACTGAGCTTTTCCATGCAATCAGCATTAGGGTTTTAAACCCTAAACTGAATTTTTCCTTTAGTCAGCATTAGGGTTTTAAACCCTAAACTGAATTTTTTTCCATTCAGTCAGCATTAGGGTTTTAAACCCTAAACTGAACTTTTTTCCATTCAGCCAGCATTAGGGTTTTAAACCCTAAACTGAGCTTTTCCATGCAATCAGCATTAGGGTTTTAAACCCTAAACTGAATTTTTCCTTTAGTCAGCATTAGGGTTTTAAACCCTAAACTGAACTTATTTCCATTCAGCCAGCATTAGGGTTTTAAACTCTAAACTGAGCTTTTCCATGCAATCAGCATTAGGGTTTTAAACCCTGAACTGAACTTTTTCCTTTAATCAGCCTTAGGGTTTTAAACCCTAACTTGAACTTTTTCCATGCATGTCAGCATTAGGGTTTTAAACCCTAAACTGAACTCTTTCCTTTAGTCAACATTAGGGTTTTAAACCCTGAACTGAACTTTTTCCTTTAATCAGCCTTAGGGTTTTAAACCTAAACTGAACTTTTTTCCATTCAGCCAGCATTAGGGTTTTAAACCATAAACTGAGCTTTTCTATGCAATCAGCATTAGGGTTTTAAACCCTAAACTGAATTTTTCCTTTAGTCAGCATTAGGGTTTTAAACTCTAAACTGAACTTTTTTCCATTCAGCCAGCATTAGGGTTTTACACCATAAACTGAGCTTTTCCATGCAATCAGCATTAGGGTTTTAAACCCTAAACTGATTTTTTCCTTTAGTCAGCATTAGGGTTTTAAACCCTAAACTGAATTTTTTTCCATTCAGCCAGCATTAGGGTTTTAAACCCTAAACTGAGCTTTTCCATGCAATCAGCATTAGGGTTGTAAACCCTAAACTGAATTTTTCCTTTAGTCAGCATTAGGGTTTTAAACCCTAAACTGAACTTTTTTCCATTCAGCCAGGATTAGTGTTTTAAACCCTAAACTGAGCTTTTCCATGCAATCAGCATTAGGGTTTTAAAACCTAAACTGAATTTTTCCTTTAGTCAGCATTAGGGTTTTAAACCCTAAACTGAAATTTTTTCCATTCAGCCAGCATTAGGGTTTTACACCATAAACTGAGCTTTTCCATGCAATCAGCATTAGGGTTTTAAACCCTAAACTGATTTTTTCCTTTAGTCAGCATTAGGGTTTTAAACCCTAAACTGAATTTTTTTCCATTCAGCCAGCATTAGGGTTTTAAACCCTAAACTGAGCTTTTCCATGCAATCAGCATTAGGGTTGTAAACCCTAAACTGAATTTTTCCTTTAGTCAGCATTAGGGTTTTAAACCCTAAACTGAACTTTTTTCCATTCAGCCAGGATTAGTGTTTTAAACCCTAAACTGAGCTTTTCCATGCAATCAGCATTAGGGTTTTAAAACCTAAACTGAATTTTTCCTTTAGTCAGCATTAGGGTTTTAAACCCTAAACTGAAATTTTTTCCATTCAGCCAGCATTAGGGTTTTAAACCCTAAACTGAGCTTTTCCATGCAATCAGCATTAGGATTTGAAACCCTAAACTGATTTTTTCCTTTAGTCATCATTAGGGTTTTAAACCCTAAACTGAACTTTTTTCCATTTAGCCAGCATTAGGGTTTTAAACCCTAAACTGAGCTTTTCCATGCAATCAGCATTAGGGTTTTAAACCCTAAACTGAATTTTTCCTTTAGTCAGCATTAGGGTTTTAAACCCTAAACTGAATTTTTTCCATTCAGTCAGCATTAGGGTTTTAAACCCTAAACTGAACTTTTTTCCATTCAGCCAGCATTAGGGTTTTAAACCCTAAACTGAGCTTTTCCATGCAATCAGCATTAGGGTTTTAAATCCTAAACTGAATTTTTCCTTTAGTCAGCATTAGGGTTTTAAACCCTAAACTGAACTTTTTTCCATTCAGCCAGCATTAGGGTTTTAAACCCTAAACTGAGCTTTTCCATGCAATCAGCATTAGGGTTTTTAACCGTAAACTGAATTTTTCCTTTAGTCAGCATTAGGGTTTTAAACTCTAAACTGAACTTTTTTCCATTCAGCCAACATAAGGGTTTTAAACCCTAAACTGAGCTTTTCCATGCAATCAGCATTAGGGTTTTTAACCCTAAACTGAATTTTTCCTTTAGTCGGCATTAGGGTTTTAAACCCTAAACTGAACTTTTTTCCATTCAGCCAGCATTAGGGTTTTAAACCCTAAACTGAGCTTTTCCATGCAATCAGCATTAGGGTTTTAAACCCTAAACTGAATTTTTCCTTTTGTCAGCATTAGGGTTTTAAACCCTAAACTGAACTTTTTTCTATTCAGCCAGCATTAGGATTTTAAACCCTAAACTGAGCTTTTCCATGCAATCAGCATTAGGGTTTTAAACCCTAAACTGAATTTTTCCTTTAGTCAGCATTAGGGTTTTAAATCCTAAACTGAACTTTTTTCCATTCAGCCAGCATTAGGGTTTTAAACCCTAAACTAAGCTTTTCCATGCAATCGGCATTAGGGTTTTAAACCCTAAACTAAATTTTTCCTTTAATCAGCATTAGGGTTTTAAACCCTAAACTGAACTTTTTTCCATTCAGCCAGCATTAGGGTTTTAAAGCCTAAACTGAGCTTTTCCATGCAATCAGCATTAGGGTTTTAAACCCTAAACTGAATTTTTTTCCATTCAGCCAGCATTAGGGTTTTAAACCCTAAACTGAGCTTTTCCATGCAATTAACATTAGGGTTTTAAACCCTAAACTGAATTTTTCCTTTAGTCAGCATTAGGGTTTTAAACCCTAAACTGAACTTTTTTCCATTCAGCCAGCATTAGGGTTTTAAACCCTAAACTGAGCTTTTCCATGCAATCAGCATTAGGGTTTTAAACCGTAAACTGAATTTTTCCTTTAGTCAGCATTAGGGTTTTAAACCCTAAACTGAACTTTTTTCCATTCAGCCAGCATTAGGGTTTTAAACCCTAAACTGAGCTTTTCCATGCAATCAGCATTAGGGTTTTAAACCCTAAACTAAATTTTTCCTTTAGTCAGCATTAGGGTTTTAAACCCTAAACTGAACTTTTTTCCATTCAGCCAGCATTAGGGTTTTAAACCCTAAACTGAGTTTTTCCATGCAATCAGCATTAGGGTTTTAAACCCTAAACTGAATTTTTCCTTTAGTCAGCATTAGGGTTTTAAACCCTAAACTGAACTTTTTTCCATTCAGCCAGCATTAGGGTTTTAAACTCTAAACTGAGCTTTTCCATGCAATCAGCATTAGGGTTTTAAACCCTGAACTGAACTTTTTCCTTTAATCAGCCTTAGGGTTTTAAACCCTAAACTGAACTTTTTCCATGCATGTCAGCATTAGGGTTTTAAACCCTAAACTGAACTCTTTCCTTTAGTCAGCATTAGGGTTTTAAACCCTGAACTGGACTTTTTCCTTTAATCAGCCTTAGGGTTTTAAACCTAAACTGAACTTTTTTCCATTCAACCAGAATTAGGGTTTTAAACCATAAACTGAGCTTTTCCATGCAATCAACATTAGGGTTTTAAACCCTAAACTGAATTTTTCCTTTAGTCAGCATTAGGGTTTTAAACCCTAAACTGAACTTTTTTCCATTCAGCCAGCATTAGGGTTTTACACCATAAACTGAGCTTTTCCATGCAATCAGCATTATGGTTTTAAACCCTAAACTGATTTTTTCCTTTAGTCAGCATTAGGGTTTTAAACCCTAAACTGAATTTTTTTCCATTCAGCCAGCATTAGGGTTTTAAACCCTAAACTGAGCTTTTCCATGCAATCAGCATTAGGGTTTTAAACCCTAAACTGAATTTTTCCTTTAGTCAGCATTAGGGTTTTAAACCCTAAACTGAACTTTTTTCCATTCAGCCAGCATTAGGGTTTTAAACCCTAAACTGAGCTTTTCCATGCAATCAGCATTAGGGTTTTAAACCCTAAACTGAATTTTTCCTTTAGTCAGCATTAGGGTTTTAAACCCTAAACTGAAATTTTTTCCATTCAGCCAGCATTAGGGTTTAAACCCTAAACTGAGCTTTTCCATGCAATCAACATTAGGGTTTTAAACCCTAATCTGATTTTTTTCTTTAGTCATCATTAGGGTTTTAAACCCTAAACTGAACTTTTTTCCATTTAGCCAGCATTAGGGTTTTAAACCCTAAACTGAGCTTTTCCATGCAATCAGCATTAGGGTTTTAAACCCTAAACTGAATTTTTCCTTTAGTCAGCATTAGGGTTTTAAACCCTAAACTGAATTTTTTTCCATTCAGTCAGCATTAGGGTTTTAAACCCTAAACTGAACTTTTTTCCATTCAGCCAGCATTAGGGTTTTAAACCCTAAACTAAGCTTTTCCATGCAATCAGCATTAGGGTTTTAAATCCTAAACTGAATTTTTCCTTTAGTCAGCATTAGGGTTTTAAACCCTAAACTGAACTTTTTTCCATTCAGCCAGCATTAGGGTTTTAAACCCTAAACTGAGCTTTTCCATGCAATCAGCATTAGGGTTTTAAACCGTAAACTGAATTTTTCCTTTAGTCAGCATTAGGGTTTTAAACCCTAAACTGAACTTTTTTCCATTCAGCCAGCATTAGGGTTTTAAACCCTAAACTGAGCTTTTCCATGCAATCAGCATTAGGGTTTTAAACCCTAAACTGAATTTTTCCTTTAGTCAGCATTAGGGTTTTAAACCCTAAACTGAACTTTTTTCCATTCAGCCAGCATTAGGGTTTTAAACCCTAAACTGAGCTTTTCCATGCAATCAGCATTAGGGTTTTAAACCCTAAACTGAATTTTTCCTTTAGTCAGCATTAGGATTTTAAACCCTAAGCTGAACTTTTTTCTATTTAGCCAGCATTAGGGTTTTAAACCCTAAACTGAGCTTTTCCATGCAATCAGCATTAGGGTTTTAAACCCTAAACTGAATTTTTCCTTTAGTCAGCATTAGGGATTTAAACCCTAAACTGAACTTTTTTCCATTCAGCCAGCATTAGGGTTTTAAACCCTAAACTGAGATTTTCCATGCAATCAGCATTAGGGTTTTAAATCCTAAACTGAATTTTTCCTTTAGTCAGCATTAGGGTTTTAAACCCTAAACTGAACTTTTTTCCATTCAGCCAGCATTAGGGTTTTAAACCCTAAACTGAGCTTTTCCATGCAATCAGCATTAGGGTTTTAAACCGTAAACTGAATTTTTCCTTTAGTCAGCATTAGGGTTTTAAACCCTAAACTGAACTTTTTTCCATTCAGCCAGCATTAGGGTTTTAAACCCTAAACTGAGCTTTTCCATGCAATCAGCATTAGGGTTTTAAACCCTAAACTGAATTTTTCCTTTAGTGGGCATTAGGGTTTTAAACCCTAAACTGAACTTTTTTCCATTCAGCCAGCATTAGGGTTTTAAACCCTAAACTGAGCTTTTCCATGCAATCAGCATTAGGGTTTTAAACCCTAAACTGAATTTTTCCTTTAGTCGGCATTAGGGTTTTAAACCCTAAACTGAACTTTTTTCCATTCAGCCAGCATTAGGGTTTTAAACCCTAAACTGAGCTTTTCCATGCAATCAGCATTAGGGTTTTAAACCCTAAACTGAATTTTTCCTTTAGTCAGCATTAGGATTTTAAACCCTAAGCTGAACTTTTTTCTATTTAGCCAGCATTAGGGTTTTAAACCCTAAACTGAGCTTTTCCATGCAATCAGCATTAGGGTTTTAAACCCTAAACTGAATTTTTCCTTTAGTCAGCATTAGGGTTTTAAACCCTAAACTGAACTTTTTTCCATTCAGCCAGCATTAGGGTTTTAAACCCTAAACTGAGCTTTTCCATGCAATCAGCATTAGGGTTTTAAACCCTAAACTGAATTTTTTCTTTAGTCAGCATTAGGGTTTTAAACCCTAAACTGAACTTTTCCATGCAATCAGTATTAGGGTTTTAAACCCTAAACTGAATTTTTCCTTTAGTCAGCATTAGGGTTTTAAACCCTAAACTGAAGTTTTTTCCATTCAGCCAGCATTAGGGTTTTAAACCCTAAACTAAGCTTTTCCATGCAATCAGCATTAGGGTTTTAAACCCTAAACTGAATTTTTCCTTTAATCAGCATTAGGGTTTTAAACCCTAAACTGAACTTTTTTCCATTCAGCCAGCATTAGGGTTTTAAACCCTAAACTGAGCTTTTCCCTGCAATCAGCATTAGGGTTTTAAACCCTAAACTGAATTTTTTTCCATTCAGCCAACATTAGGGTTTTAAACTTTAAACTGAGCTTTTCCATGCAATCAACATTAGGGTTTTAAACCCTAAACTGAATTTTTCCTTTAGTCGGCATTAGGGTTTTAAACCCTAAACTGAACTTTTTTCCATTCAGCCAGCATTAGGGTTTTAAACCCTAAACTGAGCTTTTCCATGCAATCAGCATTAGGGTTTTAAACCGTAAACTGAATTTTTCCTTTAGTCAGCATTAGGGTTTTAAACCCTAAACTGAACTTTTTTCCATTCAACCAGCATTAGGGTTTTAAACCCAAAACTGAGCTTTTCCATGCAATCAGCATTAGGGTTTTAAACCCTAAACTGAATTTTTCCTTTAGTCAGCATTAGGGTTTTAAACCCTAAACTGAATTTTTCCTTTAGTCAGCATTAGGGTTTTAAACCCTAAACTGAACTTTTTTCCATTCAGCCAGCATTAGGGTTTTAAACCCTAAACTGAACTTTTCCATGCAATCAGCATTAGGGTTTTAAACCCTAAACTGAATTTTTCCTTTAGTCAGCATTAGGGTTTTAAACCCTAAACTGAAATTTTTTCCATTCAGCCAGCATTAGGGTTTTAAACCCTAAACTGAGCTTTTCCATGCAATCAACATTAGGGTTTTAAACCCTAAACTGATTTTTTTCTTTAGTCATCATTAGGGTTTTAAACCCTAAACTGAACTTTTTTCCATTTAGCCAGCATTAGGGTTTTAAACCCTAAACTGAGCTTTTCCATGCAATCAGCATTAGGGTTTTAAACCCTAAACTGAATTTTTCCTTTAGTCAGCATTAGGGTTTTAAACCCTAAACTGATTTTTTTTCCATTCAGTCAGCATTAGGGTTTTAAACCCTAAACTGAACTTTTTTCCATTCAGCCAACATTAGGGTTTTAAACCCTAAACTAAGCTTTTCCATGCAATCAGCATTAGGGTTTTAAATCCTAAACTGAATTTTTCCTTTAGTCAGCATTAGGGTTTTAAACCCTAAACTGAACCTTTTTCCATTCAGCCAGCATTAGGGTTTTAAACCCTAAACTAAGCTTTTCCATGCAATCAGCATTAGGGTTTTAAACCGTAAACTGAATTTTTCCTTTAGTCAGCATTAGGGTTTTAAACCCTAAACTGAACTTTTTTCCATTCAGCCAGCATTAGGGTTTTAAACCCTAAACTGAGCTTTTCCATGCAATCAGCATTAGGGTTTTAAACCCTAAACTGAATTTTTCCTTTAGTCGGCATTAGGGTTTTAAACCCTAAACTGAATTTTTTTCCATTCAGCCAGCATTAGGGTTTTAAACCCTAAACTGAGCTTTTCCATGCAATCAGCATTAGGGTTTTAAACCCTAAACTGAATTTTTCCTTTAGTCAGCATTAGGATTTTAAACCCTAAGCTGAACTTTTTTCTATTTAGCCAGCATTAGGGTTTTAAACCCTAAACTGAGCTTTTCCATGCAATCAACATTAGGGTTTTAAACCCTAAACTGAATTTTTCCTTTAGTCAGCATTAGGGTTTTAAACCCTAAACTGAACTTTTTTCCATTCAGCCAGCATTAGGGTTTTAAACCCTAAACTGAGCTTTTCCATGCAATCAGCATTAGGGTTTTAAACCCTAAACTGAATTTTTCCTTTAGTCAGCATTAGGGTTTTAAACCCTAAACTGAATTTTTTCCATTCAGCCAGCATTAGGGTTTTAAACCCTAAACTGAGCTTTTCCATGCAATCAGCATTAGGGTTTTAAATCCTAAACTGAATTTTTCCTTCAGTCAGCATTAGGGTTTTAAACCCTAAACTGAACTTTTTTCCATTCAGCCAGCATTAGGGTTTTAAACCCTAAACTGAGCTTTTCCATGCAATCAGCATTAGGGTTTTAAACCGTAAACTGAATTTTTCCTTTAGTCAGCATTAGGGTTTTAAACCCTAAACTGAACTTTTTCCATTCAGCCAGCATTAGGGTTTTAAACCCTAAACTGAGCTTTTCCATGCAATCAGCATTAGGGTTTTAAACCCTAAACTGAATTTTTCCTTTAATCGGCATTAGGGTTTTAAACCCTAAACTGAACTTTTTCCATTCAACCAGCATTAGGGTTTTAAACCCTAAACTGAGCTTTTCCATGCAATCAGCATTAGGGTTTTAAACCCTAAACTGAATTTTTCCTTTAGTCAGTATTAGGATTTTAAACCCTAAGCTGAACTTTTTTCTATTTAGCCAGCATTAGGGTTTTAAACCCTAAACTGAGCTTTTCCATGCAATCAGAATTAGGGTTTTAAACCCTAAACTGAATTTTTCCTTTAGTCAGCATTAGGGTTTTAAACCCTAAACTGAACTTTTTCCATTCAGCCAGCATTAGGGTTTTAAACCCTAAACTGAGCTTTTCCATGCAATCAGCATTAGGGTTTTAAACCCTAAACTGAATTTTTCCTTTAGTCAGCATTAGGGTTTTAAACCCTAAACTGAACTTTTTTCCATTCAGCCAGCATTAGGGTTTTAAACCCTAAACTGAGCTTTTCCATGCAATCAGCATTAGGGTTTTAAACCCTAAACTGAATTTTTCCTTTAGTCAGCATTAGGGTTTTAAACCCTAAACTGAACTTTTTTCCATTCAGCCAGCATTAGGGTTTTAAACCCTAAACTAAGCTTTTCCATGCAATCAGCATTAGGGTTTTAAACCCTAAACTGAATTTTTCCTTTAGTCAGCATTAGGATTTTAAACCCTAAACTGAACTTTTTTCCATTCAGCCAGCATTAGGGTTTTAAACCCTAAACTGAGCTTTTCCATGCAATCAGCATTAGGGTTTTAAACCCTAAACTGAATTTTTCCTTTAGTCAGCATTAGGGTTTTAAACCCTAAACTGAATTTTTTCCATTCAGCCAGCATTAGGGTTTTAAACCCTAAACTGAGCTTTTCCATGCAATCAGCATTAGGGTTTTAAACCCTAAACTGAATTTTTCCTTTAGTCAGCATTAGGGTTTTAAACCCTAAACTGAACTTTTTTCCATTCAGCCAGCATTAGGGTTTTAAACCCTAAACTGAGCTTTTCCATGCAATCAGTATTAGGGTTTTAAACCCTAAACTGAATTTTTCCTTTTAGTCAGCATTAGGGTTTTAAACCCTAAACTGAACTTTTTTCCATTCAGCCAGCATTAGGGTTTTAAACCCTAAACTAAGCTTTTCCATGCAATCAGCATTAGGGTTTTAAATCCTAAACTGAATTTTTCCTTTAGTCAGCATTAGGGTTTTAAACCCTAAACTTGAACTTTTTCCATTCAGCCAGCATTAGGGTTTTAAACCCTAAACTGAGCTTTTCCATGCAATCAGCATTAGGGTTTTAAACCCTAAACTGAATTTTTCCTTTAGTCAGCATTAGGGTTTTAAACCCTAAACTGAACTTTTTTCCATTCAGCCAGCATTAGGGTTTTAAACCCTAAACTGAGCTTTTCCATGCAATCAGCATTAGGGTTTTAAACCCTAAACTGAATTTTTCCTTTAGTCGGCATTAGGGTTTTAAACCCTAAACTGAACTTTTTTCCATTCAGCCAGCATTAGGGTTTTAAACCCTAAACTGAGCTTTTCCATGCAATCAGCATTAGGGTTTTAAACCCTAAACTGAATTTTTCCTTTAGTCAGCATTAGGATTTTAAACCCTAAGCTGAACTTTTTTCTATTTAGCCAGCATTAGGGTTTTAAACCCTAAACTGAGCTTTTCCATGCAATCAGCATTAGGGTTTTAAACCCTAAACTGAATTTTTCCTTTAGTCAGCATTAGGGTTTAAAACCCTAAACTGAACTTTTTTCCATTCAGCCAGCATTAGGGTTTTAAACCCTAAACTGAGCTTTTCCATGCAATCAGCATTAGGGTTTTAAACCCTAAACTGAATTTTTCCTTTAGTCAGCATTAGGGTTTTAAACCCTAAACTGAATTTTTTCCATTCAGCCAGCATTAGGGTTTTAAACCCTAAACTGAGCTTTTCCATGCAATCAGCATTAGGGTTTTAAACCCTAAACTGAATTTTTCCTTTAGTCAGCATTAGGGTTTTAAACCCTAAACTAAACTTTTTCCATTCAGCCAGCATTAGGGTTTTAAACCCTAAACTGAGCTTTTCCATGCAATCAGCATTAGGGTTTTAAACCCTAAACTGAATTTTTCCTTTAATCAGCATTAGGGTTTTAAACCCTAAACTGAACTTTTTTCCATTCAGCCATCATTAGGGTTTTAAACCCTAAACTGAGCTTTTCCATGCAATCAGCATTAGGGTTTTAAACCCTAAACTGAATTTTTTTCCATTCAGCCAACATTAGGGTTTTAACTTTAAACTGAGCTTTTCCATGCAATCAACATTAGGGTTTTAAACCCTAAACTGAATTTTTCCTTGAGTCAGCATTAGGGTTTTAAACCCTAAACTGAACTTTTTTCCATTCAGCCAGCATTAGGGTTTTAAACCCTAAACTGAGCTTTTCCATGCAATCAGCATTAGGGTTTTAAACCGTGAATTTTTCCTTTAGTCATCATTAGGGTTTTAAACCCTAAACTGAACTTTTTTCCATTCAGCCAGCATTAGGGTTTTAAACCCAAAACTGAGCTTTTCCATGCAATCAGCATTAGGGTTTTAAACCCTAAACTGAATTTTTCCTTTAGTCAGCATTAGGGTTTTAAACCCTAAACTGAACTTTTTTCCATTCAGCCAGCATTAGGGTTTTAAACCCTAAACTGAGCTTTTCCATGCAATCAGCATTAGGGTTTTAAACCCTAAACTGAACTTTTTCCATTCAGCCAGCATTAGGGTTTTAATCCCTAAACTGAGCTTTTCCATGCAATCAGCATTAGGGTTTTAAACCCTAAACTGAGCTTTTCCATGCAATCAGCATTAGGGTTTTAAACCCTAAACTGAGCTTTTCCATGCAATCAGCATTAGGGTTTTAAACCCTAAACTGAATTTTTCCTTTAGTCAGCATTAGGATTTTAAACCCTAAGCTGAACTTTTTTCTATTTAGCCAGCATTAGGGTTTTAAACCCTAAACTGAGCTTTTCCATGCAATCAGCATTAGGGTTTTAAACCCTAAACTGAATTTTTCCTTTAGTCAGCATTACGGTTTTAAACCCTAAACTGAACTTTTTTCCATTCAGCCAGCATTAGGGTTTTAAACCCTAAACTGAGCTTTTCCATGCAATCAGCATTAGGGTTTTAAACCCTAAACTGAATTTTTCCTTTAGTCAGCATTAGGGTTTTAAACCCTAAACTGAATTTTTTTCCATTCAGCCAGCATTAGGGTTTTAAACCCTAAACTGAGCTTTTCCATGCAATCAGCATTAGGGTTTTAAACCCTAAACTGAATTTTTCCTTTAGTCAGCATTAGGGTTTTAAACCCTAAACTGAACTTTTTTCCATTCAGCCAGCATTAGGGTTTTAAACCCTAAACTAAGCTTTTCCATGCAATCAGCATTAGGGTTTTAAACCCTAAACTGAATTTTTCCTTTAATCAGCATTAGGGTTTTAAACCCTAAACTGAACTTTTTTCCATTCAGCCATCATTAGGGTTTTAAACCCTAAACTGAGCTTTTCCATGCAATCAGCATTAGGGTTTTAAACCCTAAACTGAATTTTTTTCCATTCAGCCAGCATTAGGGTTTTAAACTTTAAACTGAGCTTTTCCATGCAATCAACATTAGGGTTTTAAACCCTAAACTGAATTTTTCCTTTAGTCAGCATTAGGGTTTTAAACCCTAAACTGAACTTATTTCCATTCAGCCAGCATTAGGGTTTTAAACCCTAAACTGAGCTTTTCCATGCAATCAGCATTAGGGTTTTAAACCCTGAACTGAACTTTTTTCCTTTAATCAGCCTTAGGGTTTTAAACCCTAAACTGAACTTTTTCCATGCATGTCAGCATTAGGGTTTTAAACCCTAAACTGAACTCTTTCCTTTAGTCAGCATTAGGTTTTTAAACCTTGAACTGAACTTTTTCCTTTAATCAGCCTTAGGGTTTTAAACCTAAACTGAACTTTTTTCCATTCAGCCAGCATTAGGGTTTTAAACCATAAACTGAGCTTTTCCATGCAATCAGCATTTGGGTTTTAAACCCTAAACTGAACTTTTTCCATGCATGTCAGCATTAGGGTTTTAAACCCTAAACTGAACTCTTTCCTTTAGTCAGCATTAGGTTTTTAAACCTTGAACTGAACTTTTTCCTTTAATCAGCCTTAGGGTTTTAAACCTAAACTGAACTTTTTTCCATTCAGCCAGCATTAGGGTTTTAAACCATAAACTGAGCTTTTCCATGCAATCAGCATTTGGGTTTTAAACCCTAAACTGAATTTTTCCTTTAGTCAGCATTAGGGTTTTAAACCCTAAACTGAACTTTTTTCCATTCAGCCGGCATTAGGGTTTTAAACCATAATCTGAGCTTTTTCATGCAATCAGCATTAGGGTTTTAAACCTAAACTGAACTTTTTTCCATTCAGCCAGCATTAGGGTTTTAAACCATAAACTGAGCTTTTCCTTTAATCAGCCTTAGGGTTTTAAACCCTAAACTGAACTTTTTCCATGCATGTCAGCATTAGGGTTTTAAACCCTAAACTGAACTCTTTCCTTTAGTCAGCATTAGGTTTTTAAACCTTGAACTGAACTTTTTCCTTTAATCAGCCTTAGGGTTTTAAACCTAAACTGAACTTTTTTCCATTCAGCCAGCATTAGGGTTTTAAACCATAAACTGAGCTTTTCCTTTAATCAGCCTTAGGGTTTTAAACCCTAAACTGAACTTTTTCCATGCATGTCAGCATTAGGGTTTTAAACCCTAAACTGAACTCTTTCCTTTAGTCAGCATTAGGTTTTTAAACCTTGAACTGAACTTTTTCCTTTAATCAGCCTTAGGGTTTTAAACCTAAACTGAACTTTTTTCCATTCAGCCAGCATTAGGGTTTTAAACCATAAACTGAGCTTTTCCATGCAATCAGCATTTGGGTTTTAAACCCTAAACTGAATTTTTCCTTTAGTCAGCATTAGGGTTTTAAACCCTAAACTGAACTTTTTTCCATTCAGCCGGCATTAGGGTTTTAAACCATAATCTGAGCTTTTTCATGCAATCAGCATTAGGGTTTTAAACCCTAAACTGATTTTTTCCTTTAGTCAGCATTAGGGTTTTAAACCCTAAACTGAATTTTTTTCCATTCAGCCAGCATTATGGTTTTAAACCCTAAACTGAGCTTTTCCATGCAATCAGCATTAGGGTTTTAAAACCTAAACTGAATTTTTCCTTTAGTCAGCATTAGGGTTTTAAACCCTAAACTGAACTTATTTCCATTCAGCCAGCATTAGGGTTTTAAACCCTAAACTGAGCTTTTCCATGCAATCAGCATTAGGGTTTTAAACCCTGAACTGAACTTTTTTCCTTTAATCAGCCTTAGGGTTTTAAACCCTAAACTGAACTTTTTCCATGCATGTCAGCATTAGGGTTTTAAACCCTAAACTGAACTCTTTCCTTTAGTCAGCATTAGGTTTTTAAACCTTGAACTGAACTTTTTCCTTTAATCAGCCTTAGGGTTTTAAACCTAAACTGAACTTTTTTCCATTCAGCCAGCATTAGGGTTTTAAACCCTAAACTGAGCTTTTCCATGCAATCAGCATTAGGGTTTTAAACCCTAAACTGAATTTTTCCTTTAGTCAGCATTAGGGTTTTAAACCCTAAACTGAACTTTTTTCCATTCAGCCAGCATTAGGGTTTTAAACCCTAAACTAAGCTTTTCCATGTAATCAGCATTAGGGTTTTAAACCCTAAACTGAATTTTTCCTTTAATCAGCATTAGGGTTTTAAACCCTAAACTGAACTTTTTTCCATTCAGCCATCATTAGGGTTTTAAACCCTAAACTGAGCTTTTCCATGCAATCAGCATTAGGGTTTTAAACCCTAAACTGAATTTTTTTCCATTCAGCCAGCATTAGGGTTTTAAACTTTAAACTGAGCTTTTCCATGCAATCAACATTAGGGTTTTAAACCCTAAACTGAATTTTTCCTTTAGTCAGCATTAGGGTTTTAAACCCTAAACTGAACTTTTTTCCATTCAGCCAGCATTAGGGTTTTAAACCCTAAACTGAGCTTTTCCATGCAATCAGCATTAGGGTTTTAAACCGTAAACTGAATTTTTCCTTTAGTCAGCATTAGGGTTTTAAACCCTAAACTGAACTTTTTTCCATTCAGCCAGCATTAGGGTTTTAAACCCAAAACTAAGCTTTTCCATGCAATCAGCATTAGGGTTTTAAACCCTAAACTGAATTTTTCCTTTAGTCAGCATTAGGGTTTTAAACCCTAAACTGAACTTTTTCCATTCAGCCAGCATTAGGGTTTTAAACCCTAAACTGAGCTTTTCCATGCAATCAGCATTAGGGTTTTAAACCCTAAACTGAATTTTTCCTTTAGTCAGCATTAGTGTTTTAAACCCTAATCTGAACGTTTTTCCATTCAGCCAGCATTAGGGTTTTAAACCCTAAACTGAGCTTTTCCATGCAATCAGCATTAGGGTTTTAAACCCTAAACTGAATTTTTCCTTTAGTTAGCATTAGGGTTTTAAACCCTAAACTGAACTTTTTTCCATTCAGCCAGCATTAGGGTTTTAAACCTTAAACTGAGCTTTTCCATGCAATCAGCATTAGGGTTTTAAACCCTAAACTGAATTTTTTTCCATTCAGTCAGCATTAGGGTTTTAAACCCTAAACTGAACTTTTTTCCATTCAGCCATCATTAGGGTTTTAAACCCTAAACTGAGCTTTTCCATGCAATCAGCATTAGGGTTTTAAACCCTAAACTGAATTTTTCCTTTAGTCAGCATTAGGGTTTTAAACCCTAAACTGAACTTTTTTCCATTCAGCCAGCATTAGGGTTTTAAACCCTAAACTGAGCTTTTCCATGCAATCAGCATTAGGGTTTTAAACCCTAAACTGAATTTTTCCTTTAGTCGGCATTAGGGTTTTAAACCCTAAACTGAACTTTTTTCCATTCAGCCAGCATTAGGGTTTTAAACCCTAAACTGAGCTTTTCCATGCAATCAGCATTAGGGTTTTAAACCCTAAACTGAATTTTTTCTTTAGTCAGCATTAGGATTTAAACCCTAAACTGAATTTTTTTCCATTCAGCCAGCATTAGGGTTTTAAACCCTAAACTGAGCTTTTCCATGCAATCAGCATTTGGGTTTTAAACACTAAACTGAATTTTTCCTTTAGTCAACATTAGGGTTTTAAACCCTAAACTGAACTTTTTTCCATTCAGCCAGCATTAGGGTTTTAAACCCTAAACTGAGCTTTTCCATGCAATCAGCATTAGGGTTTTAAACCCTAAACTGAATTTTTCCTTTAGTCAGCATTAGGGTTTTAAACCCTAAACTGAATTTTTTCCATTCAGTCAGCATTAGGGTTTTAAACCCTAAACTGAACTTTTTTCCATTCAGCCAGCATTAGGGTTTTAAACCCTAAACTGAGCTTTTCCATGCAATCAGCATTAGGGTTTTAAACCCTAAACTGAATTTTTCCTTTAGTCAGCATTAAGGTTTTAAACCTTAAACTGAACTTATTTCCATTCAGCCAGCATTAGGGTTTTAAACCCTAAACTGAGCTTTTCCATGAAATCAGCATTAGGGTTTTAAACCGTAAACTGAATTTTTCCTTTAGTCAACATTAGGGTTTTAAACCCTACACTGAACTTTTTTCCATTCAGCCAGCATTAGGGTTTTAAACCCAAAACTGAGCTTTTCCATGCAATCAGCATTAGGGTTTTAAACCCTAAACTGAATTTTTCCTTTAGTCAGCATTAGGGTTTTAAACCCTAAACTGAACTTTTTTCCATTCAGCCAGCATTAGGGTTTTAAACCCTAAACTGAGCTTTTCCATGCAATCAGCATTAGGGTTTTAAACCCTAAACTGAACTTTTTCCATTCAGCCAGCATTAGGGTTTTAAACCCTAAACTGAACTTTTTCCATTCAGCCAGCATTAGGGTTTTAAACCCTAAACTGAGCTTTTCCATGCAATCAGCATTAGGGTTTTAAACCCTAAACTGAGCTTTTCCATGCAATCAGCATTAGGGTTTTAAACCCTAAACTGAATTTTTCCTTTAGTCAGCATTAGGATTTTAAACCCTAAGCTGAACTTTTTTCTATTTAGCCAGCATTAGGGTTTTAAACCCTAAACTGAGCTTTTCCATGCAATCAGCATTAGGGTTTTAAACCCTAAACTGAATTTTTCCTTTAGTCAGCATTAGGGTTTTAAACCCTAAACTGAACTTTTTCCATTCAGCCAGCATTAGGGTTTTAAACCCTAAACTGAGCTTTTCCATGCAATCAGCATTAGGGTTTTAAACCCTAAACTGAATTTTTCCTTTAGTCAGCATTAGGGTTTTAAACCCTAAACTGAATTTTTTCCATTCAGCCAGCATTAGGGTTTTAAACCCTAAACTGAGCTTTTCCATGCAATCAGCATTAGGGTTTTAAACCCTAAACTGAATTTTTCCTTTAGTCAGCATTAGGGTTTTAAACCCTAAACTGAACTTTTTTCCATTCAGCCAGCATTAGGGTTTTAAACCCTAAACTAAGCTTTTCCATGCAATCAGCATTAGGGTTTTAAACCCTAAACTGAATTTTTCCTTTAATCAGCATTAGGGTTTTAAACCCTAAACTGAACTTTTTTCCATTCAGCCATCATTAGGGTTTTAAACCCTAAACTGAGCTTTTCCATGCAATCAGCATTAGGGTTTTAAACCCTAAACTGAATTTTTTTCCATTCAGCCAGCATTAGGGTTTTAAACTTTAAACTGAGCTTTTCCATGCAATCAACATTAGGGTTTTAAACCCTAAACTGAATTTTTCCTTTAGTCAGCATTAGGGTTTTAAACCCTAAACTGAACTTTTTTCCATTCAGCCAGCATTAGGGTTTTAAACCCTAAACTGAGCTTTTCCATGCAATCAACATTAGGGTTTTAAACCCTAAACTGAATTTTTCCTTTAGTCAGCATTAGGGTTTTAAACCCTAAACTGAACTTTTTTCCATTCAGCCAGCATTAGGGTTTTAAACCCTAAACTGAGCTTTTCCATGCAATCAGCATTAGGGTTTTAAACCGTAAACTGAATTTTTCCTTTAGTCAGCATTAGGGTTTTAAACCCTAAACTGAACTTTTTTCCATTCAGCCAGCATTAGGGTTTTAAACCCAAAACTAAGCTTTTCCATGCAATCAGCATTAGGGTTTTAAACCCTAAACTGAATTTTTCCTTTAGTCAGCATTAGGGTTTTAAACCCTAAACTGAACTTTTTTCCATTCAGCCAGCATTAGGGTTTTAAACCCTAAACTGAGCTTTTCCATGCAATCAGCATTAGGGTTTTAAACCCTAAACTGAATTTTTCCTTTAGTCAGCATTAGTGTTTTAAACCCTAATCTGAACGTTTTTCCATTCAGCCAGCATTAGGGTTTTAAACCCTAAACTGAGCTTTTCCATGCAATCAGCATTAGGGTTTTAAACCCTAAACTGAATTTTTCCTTTAGTTAGCATTAGGGTTTTAAACCCTAAACTGAACTTTTTTCCATTCAGCCAGCATTAGGGTTTTAAACCTTAAACTGAGCTTTTCCATGCAATCAGCATTAGGGTTTTAAACCCTAAACTGAATTTTTTTCCATTCAGTCAGCATTAGGGTTTTAAACCCTAAACTGAACTTTTTTCCATTCAGCCATCATTAGGGTTTTAAACCCTAAACTGAGCTTTTCCATGCAATCAGCATTAGGGTTTTAAACCCTAAACTGAATTTTTCCTTTAGTCAGCATTAGGGTTTTAAACCCTAAACTGAACTTTTTTCCATTCAGCCAGCATTAGGGTTTTAAACCCTAAACTGAGCTTTTCCATGCAATCAGCATTAGGGTTTTAAACCCTAAACTGAATTTTTCCTTTAGTCGGCATTAGGGTTTTAAACCCTAAACTGAACTTTTTTCCATTCAGCCAGCATTAGGGTTTTAAACCCTAAACTGAGCTTTTCCATGCAATCAGCATTAGGGTTTTAAACCCTAAACTGAATTTTTTCTTTAGTCAGCATTAGGATTTAAACCCTAAACTGAATTTTTTTCCATTCAGCCAGCATTAGGGTTTTAAACCCTAAACTGAGCTTTTCCATGC
The DNA here is from genome assembly GCF_000715075.1 of Nicotiana tabacum. Taxonomy (NCBI): domain Eukaryota; kingdom Viridiplantae; phylum Streptophyta; class Magnoliopsida; order Solanales; family Solanaceae; genus Nicotiana; species Nicotiana tabacum. The sequence goes on along the minus strand of NW_027438292.1, from coordinate 289,807 downwards.
AATCAGCATTTGGGTTTTAAACACTAAACTGAATTTTTCCTTTAGTCAACATTAGGGTTTTAAACCCTAAACTGAACTTTTTTCCATTCAGCCAGCATTAGGGTTTTAAACCCTAAACTGAGCTTTTCCATGCAATCAGCATTAGGGTTTTAAACCCTAAACTGAATTTTTCCTTTAGTCAGCATTAGGGTTTTAAACCCTAAACTGAATTTTTTCCATTCAGTCAGCATTAGGGTTTTAAACCCTAAACTGAACTTTTTCCATTCAGCCAGCATTAGGGTTTTAAACCCTAAACTGAGCTTTTCCATGCAATCAGCATTAGGGTTTTAAACCCTAAACTGAATTTTTCCTTTAGTCAGCATTAAGGTTTTAAACCTTAAACTGAACTTATTTCCATTCAGCCAGCATTAGGGTTTTAAACCCTAAACTGAGCTTTTCCATGAAATCAGCATTAGGGTTTTAAACCGTAAACTGAATTTTTCCTTTAGTCAACATTAGGGTTTTAAACCCTACACTGAACTTTTTTCCATTCAGCCAGCATTAGGGTTTTAAACCCAAAACTGAGCTTTTCCATGCAATCAGCATTAGGGTTTTAAACCCTAAACTGAATTTTTCCTTTAGTCAGCATTAGGGTTTTAAACCCTAAACTGAACTTTTTTCCATTCAGCCAGCATTAGGGTTTTAAACCCTAAACTGAGCTTTTCCATGCAATCAGCATTAGGGTTTTAAACCCTAAACTGAACTTTTTTCCATTCAGCCAGCATTAGGGTTTTAAACCCTAAACTGAACTTTTTTCCATTCAGCCAGCATTAGGGTTTTAAACCCTAAACTGAGCTTTTCCATGCAATCAGCATTAGGGTTTTAAACCCTAAACTGAGCTTTTCCATGCAATCAGCATTAGGGTTTTAAACCCTAAACTGAATTTTTCCTTTAGTCAGCATTAGGATTTTAAACCCTAAGCTGAACTTTTTTCTATTTAGCCAGCATTAGGGTTTTAAACCCTAAACTGAGCTTTTCCATGCAATCAGCATTAGGGTTTTAAACCCTAAACTGAATTTTTCCTTTAGTCAGCATTAGGGTTTTAAACCCTAAACTGAACTTTTTTCCATTCAGCCAGCATTAGGGTTTTAAACCCTAAACTGAGCTTTTCCATGCAATCAGCATTAGGGTTTTAAACCCTAAACTGAATTTTTCCTTTAGTCAGCATTAGGGTTTTAAACCCTAAACTGAATTTTTTTCCATTCAGCCAGCATTAGGGTTTTAAACCCTAAACTGAGCTTTTCCATGCAATCAGCATTAGGGTTTTAAACCCTAAACTGAATTTTTCCTTTAGTCAGCATTAGGGTTTTAAACCCTAAACTGAACTTTTTTCCATTCAGCCAGCATTAGGGTTTTAAACCCTAAACTAAGCTTTTCCATGCAATCAGCATTAGGGTTTTAAACCCTAAACTGAATTTTTCCTTTAATCAGCATTAGGGTTTTAAACCCTAAACTGAACTTTTTTCCATTCAGCCATCATTAGGGTTTTAAACCCTAAACTGAGCTTTTCCATGCAATCAGCATTAGGGTTTTAAACCCTAAACTGAATTTTTTTCCATTCAGCCAGCATTAGGGTTTTAAACTTTAAACTGAGCTTTTCCATGCAATCAACATTAGGGTTTTAAACCCTAAACTGAATTTTTCCTTTAGTCAGCATTAGGGTTTTAAACCCTAAACTGAACTTTTTTCCATTCAGCCAGCATTAGGGTTTTAAACCCTAAACTGAGCTTTTCCATGCAATCAGCATTAGGGTTTTAAACCCTAAACTGAGCTTTTCCATGCAATCAGCATTAGGGTTTTAAACCCTAAACTGAATTTTTCCTTTAGTCAGCATTAGGATTTTAAACCCTAAGCTGAACTTTTTTCTATTTAGCCAGCATTAGGGTTTTAAACCCTAAACTGAGCTTTTCCATGCAATCAGCATTAGGGTTTTAAACCCTAAACTGAATTTTTCCTTTAGTCAGCATTAGGGTTTTAAACCCTAAACTGAACTTTTTTCCATTCAGCCAGCATTAGGGTTTTAAACCCTAAACTGAGCTTTTCCATGCAATCAGCATTAGGGTTTTAAACCCTAAACTGAATTTTTCCTTTAGTCAGCATTAGGGTTTTAAACCCTAAACTGAATTTTTTTCCATTCAGCCAGCATTAGGGTTTTAAACCCTAAACTGAGCTTTTCCATGCAATCAGCATTAGGGTTTTAAACCCTAAACTGAATTTTTCCTTTAGTCAGCATTAGGGTTTTAAACCCTAAACTGAACTTTTTTCCATTCAGCCAGCATTAGGGTTTTAAACCCTAAACTAAGCTTTTCCATGCAATCAGCATTAGGGTTTTAAACCCTAAACTGAATTTTTCCTTTAATCAGCATTAGGGTTTTAAACCCTAAACTGAACTTTTTTCCATTCAGCCATCATTAGGGTTTTAAACCCTAAACTGAGCTTTTCCATGCAATCAGCATTAGGGTTTTAAACCCTAAACTGAATTTTTTTCCATTCAGCCAGCATTAGGGTTTTAAACTTTAAACTGAGCTTTTCCATGCAATCAACATTAGGGTTTTAAACCCTAAACTGAATTTTTCCTTTAGTCAGCATTAGGGTTTTAAACCCTAAACTGAACTTTTTTCCATTCAGCCAGCATTAGGGTTTTAAACCCTAAACTGAGCTTTTCCATGCAATCAGCATTAGGGTTTTAAACCCTAAACTGAATTTTTTCTTTAGTCAGCATTAGGATTTAAACCCTAAACTGAATTTTTTTCCATTCAGCCAGCATTAGGGTTTTAAACCCTAAACTGAGCTTTTCCATGCAATCAGCATTTGGGTTTTAAACACTAAACTGAATTTTTCCTTTAGTCAACATTAGGGTTTTAAACCCTAAACTGAACTTTTTTCCATTCAGCCAGCATTAGGGTTTTAAACCCTAAACTGAGCTTTTCCATGCAATCAGCATTAGGGTTTTAAACCCTAAACTGAATTTTTCCTTTAGTCAGCATTAGGGTTTTAAACCCTAAACTGAATTTTTTTCCATTCAGTCAGCATTAGGGTTTTAAACCCTAAACTGAACTTTTTTCCATTCAGCCAGCATTAGGGTTTTAAACCCTAAACTGAGCTTTTCCATGCAATCAGCATTAGGGTTTTAAACCCTAAACTGAATTTTTCCTTTAGTCAGCATTAAGGTTTTAAACCCTAAACTGAACTTATTTCCATTCAGCCAGCATTAGGGTTTTAAACCCTAAACTGAGCTTTTCCATGAAATCAGCATTAGGGTTTTAAACCGTAAACTGAATTTTTCCTTTAGTCAACATTAGGGTTTTAAACCCTACACTGAACTTTTTTCCATTCAGCCAGCATTAGGGTTTTAAACCCAAAACTGAGCTTTTCCATGCAATCAGCATTAGGGTTTTAAACCCTAAACTGAATTTTTCCTTTAGTCAGCATTAGGGTTTTAAACCCTAAACTGAACTTTTTTCCATTCAGCCAGCATTAGGGTTTTAAACCCTAAACTGAGCTTTTCCATGCAATCAGCATTAGGGTTTTAAACCCTAAACTGAACTTTTTTCCATTCAGCCAGCATTAGGGTTTTAAACCCTAAACTGAACTTTTTTCCATTCAGCCAGCATTAGGGTTTTAAACCCTAAACTGAGCTTTTCCATGCAATCAGCATTAGGGTTTTAAACCCTAAACTGAGCTTTTCCATGCAATCAGCATTAGGGTTTTAAACCCTAAACTGAATTTTTCCTTTAGTCAGCATTAGGATTTTAAACCCTAAGCTGAACTTTTTTCTATTTAGCCAGCATTAGGGTTTTAAACCCTAAACTGAGCTTTTCCATGCAATCAGCATTAGGGTTTTAAACCCTAAACTGAATTTTTCCTTTAGTCAGCATTAGGGTTTTAAACCCTAAACTGAACTTTTTTCCATTCAGCCAGCATTAGGGTTTTAAACCCTAAACTGAGCTTTTCCATGCAATCAGCATTAGGGTTTTAAACCCTAAACTGAATTTTTCCTTTAGTCAGCATTAGGGTTTTAAACCCTAAACTGAATTTTTTTCCATTCAGCCAGCATTAGGGTTTTAAACCCTAAACTGAGCTTTTCCATGCAATCAGCATTAGGGTTTTAAACCCTAAACTGAATTTTTCCTTTAGTCAGCATTAGGGTTTTAAACCCTAAACTGAACTTTTTTCCATTCAGCCAGCATTAGGGTTTTAAACCCTAAACTAAGCTTTTCCATGCAATCAGCATTAGGGTTTTAAACCCTAAACTGAATTTTTCCTTTAATCAGCATTAGGGTTTTAAACCCTAAACTGAACTTTTTTCCATTCAGCCATCATTAGGGTTTTAAACCCTAAACTGAGCTTTTCCATGCAATCAGCATTAGGGTTTTAAACCCTAAACTGAATTTTTTTCCATTCAGCCAGCATTAGGGTTTTAAACTTTAAACTGAGCTTTTCCATGCAATCAACATTAGGGTTTTAAACCCTAAACTGAATTTTTCCTTTAGTCAGCATTAGGGTTTTAAACCCTAAACTGAACTTTTTTCCATTCAGCCAGCATTAGGGTTTTAAACCCTAAACTGAGCTTTTCCATGCAATCAGCATTAGGGTTTTAAACCCTAAACAGATTTTTTTTCCATTTAGTCAGCATTAGGGTTTTAAACCCTAAACTGAACTTTTTTCCATTCAGCCAGCATTAGGGTTTTAAACCCTAAACTAAGCTTTTCCATGCAATCAGCATTAGGGTTTTAAATCCTAAACTGAATTTTTCCTTTAGTCAGCATTAGGGTTTTAAACCCTAAACTGAACTTTTTTCCATTCAGCCAGCATTAGGGTTTTAAACCCTAAACTGAGCTTTTCCATGCAATCAGCATTAGGGTTTTAAACCGTAAACTGAATTTTTCCTTTAGTCAGCATTAGGGTTTTAAACCCTAAACAGAACTTTTTTCCATTCAACCAGCATTAGGGTTTTAAACCCTAAACTGAGCTTTTCCATGCAATCAGCATTAGGGTTTTAAACCCTAAACTGAATTTTTCCTTTAGTCGGCATTAGGGTTTTAAACCCTAAACTGAACTTTTTTCCATTCAGCCAGCATTAGGGTTTTAAACCCTAAACTGAGCTTTTCCATGCAATCAGCATTAGGGTTTTAAACCCTAAACTGAATTTTTCCTTTAGTCAGCATTAGGATTTTAAACCCTAAGCTGAACTTTTTTCTATTTAGCCAGCATTAGGGTTTTAAACCCTAAACTGAGCTTTTCCATGCAATCAGCATTAGGGTTTTAAACCCTAAACTGAATTTTTCCTATAGTCAGCATTAGGGATTTAAACCCTAAACTGAACTTTTTTCCATTCAGCCAGCATTAGGGTTTTAAACCCTAAACTAAGCTTTTCCATGTAATCAGCATTAGGGTTTTAAACCCTAAACTGAATTTTTCCTTTAGTCAGCATTAGGGTTTTAAACCCTAAACTGAATTTTTTTCCATTCAGCCAGCATTAGGGTTTTAAACCCTAAACTGAGCTTTTCCATGCAATCAGCATTAGGGTTTTAAACCCTAAACTAAATTTTTCCTTTAGTCAGCATTAGGGTTTTAAACCCTAAACTGAACTTTTTTCCATTCAGCCAGCATTAGGGTTTTAAACCCTAAACTAAGCTTTTCCATGTAATCAGCATTAGGGTTTTAAACCCTAAACTGAATTTTTCCTTTAATCAGCATTAGGGTTTTAAACCCTAAACTGAACTTTTTTCCATTCAGCCATCATTAGGGTTTTAAACCCTAAACTGAGCTTTTCCATGCAATCAGCATTAGGGTTTTAAACCCTAAACTGAATTTTTTTCCATTCAGCCAGCATTAGGGTTTTAAACTTTAAACTGAGCTTTTCCATGCAATCAACATTAGGGTTTTAAACCCTAAACTGAATTTTTCCTTTAGTCAGCATTAGGGTTTTAAACCCTAAACTGAACTTTTTTCCATTCAGCCAGCATTAGGGTTTTAAACCCTAAACTGAGCTTTTCCATGCAATCAGCATTAGGGTTTTAAACCGTAAACTGAATTTTTCCTTTAGTCAGCATTAGGGTTTTAAACCCTAAACTGAACTTTTTTCCATTCAGCCAGCATTAGGGTTTTAAACCCAAAACTGAGCTTTTCCATGCAATCAGCATTAGGGTTTTAAACCCTAAACTGAATTTTTCCTTTAGTCAGCATTAGGGTTTTAAACCCTAAACTGAACTTTTTCCATTCAGCCAGCATTAGGGTTTTAAACCCTAAACTGAGCTTTTCCATGCAATCAGCATTAGGGTTTTAAACCCTAAACTGAACTTTTTTCCATTCAGCCAACATTAGGGTTTTAAACCCTAAACTGAGCTTTTCCATGCAATCAGCATTAGGGTTTTAAACCCTAAACTGAGCTTTTCCATGCAATCAGCATTAGGGTTTTAAACCGTAAACTGAATTTTTCCTTTAGTCAGCATTAGGGTTTTAAACTCTAAACTGAACTTTTTCCATTCAGCCAGCATTAGGGTTTTAAACCCTAAACTGAGCTTTTCCATGCAATCAACATTAGGGTTTTAAACCCTAAACTGAATTTTTCCTTTAGTCAGCATTAGGGTTTTAAACCCTAAACTGAACTTTTTTCCATTCAGCCAGCATTAGGGTTTTAAACCCTAAACTGAGCTTTTCCATGCAATCAGCATTAGGGTTTTAAACCGTAAACTGAATTTTTCCTTTAGTCAGCATTAGGGTTTTAAACCCTAAACAGAACTTTTTTCCATTCAACCAGCATTAGGGTTTTAAACCCTAAACTGAGCTTTTCCATGCAATCAGCATTAGGGTTTTAAACCCTAAACTGAATTTTTCCTTTAGTCGGCATTAGGATTTAAACCCTAAACTGAATTTTTTTCCATTCAGCCAGCATTAGGGTTTTAAACCCTAAACTGAGCTTTTCCATGCAATCAGCATTTGGGTTTTAAACACTAAACTGAATTTTTCCTTTAGTCAACATTAGGGTTTTAAACCCTAAACTGAACTTTTTTCCATTCAGCCAGCATTAGGGTTTTAAACCCTAAACTGAGCTTTTCCATGCAATCAGCATTAGGGTTTTAAACCCTAAACTGAATTTTTCCTTTAGTCAGCATTAGGGTTTTAAACCCTAAACTGAATTTTTTCCATTCAGTCAGCATTAGGGTTTTAAACCCTAAACTGAACTTTTTTCCATTCAGCCAGCATTAGGGTTTTAAACCCTAAACTGAGCTTTTCCATGCAATCAGCATTAGGGTTTTAAACCCTAAACTGAATTTTTCCTTTAGTCAGCATTAAGGTTTTAAACCCTAAACTGAACTTATTTCCATTCAGCCAGCATTAGGGTTTTAAACCCTAAACTGAGCTTTTCCATGAAATCAGCATTAGGGTTTTAAACCGTAAACTGAATTTTTCCTTTAGTCAACATTAGGGTTTTAAACCCTACACTGAACTTTTTTCCATTCAGCCAGCATTAGGGTTTTAAACCCAAAACTGAGCTTTTCCATGCAATCAGCATTAGGGTTTTAAACCCTAAACTGAATTTTTCCTTTAGTCAGCATTAGGGTTTTAAACCCTAAACTGAACTTTTTTCCATTCAGCCAGCATTAGGGTTTTAAACCCTAAACTGAGCTTTTCCATGCAATCAGCATTAGGGTTTTAAACCCTAAACTGAACTTTTTTCCATTCAGCCAGCATTAGGGTTTTAAACCCTAAACTGAACTTTTTCCATTCAGCCAGCATTAGGGTTTTAAACCCTAAACTGAGCTTTTCCATGCAATCAGCATTAGGGTTTTAAACCCTAAACTGAGCTTTTCCATGCAATCAGCATTAGGGTTTTAAACCCTAAACTGAATTTTTCCTTTAGTCAGCATTAGGATTTTAAACCCTAAGCTGAACTTTTTTCTATTTAGCCAGCATTAGGGTTTTAAACCCTAAACTAAGCTTTTCCATGCAATCAGCATTAGGGTTTTAAACCCTAAACTGAATTTTTCCTTTAGTCAGCATTAGGGTTTTAAACCCTAAACTGAACTTTTTCCATTCAGCCAGCATTAGGGTTTTAAACCCTAAACTGAGCTTTTCCATGCAATCAGCATTAGGGTTTTAAACCCTAAACTGAATTTTTCCTTTAGTCAGCATTAGGGTTTTAAACCCTAAACTGAATTTTTTTCCATTCAGCCAGCATTAGGGTTTTAAACCCTAAACTGAGCTTTTCCATGCAATCAGCATTAGGGTTTTAAACCCTAAACTGAATTTTTCCTTTAGTCAGCATTAGGGTTTTAAACCCTAAACTGAACTTTTTTCCATTCAGCCAGCATTAGGGTTTTAAACCCTAAACTAAGCTTTTCCATGCAATCAGCATTAGGGTTTTAAACCCTAAACTGAATTTTTCCTTTAATCAGCATTAGGGTTTTAAACCCTAAACTGAACTTTTTTCCATTCAGCCATCATTAGGGTTTTAAACCCTAAACTGAGCTTTTCCATGCAATCAGCATTAGGGTTTTAAACCCTAAACTGAATTTTTTTCCATTCAGCCAGCATTAGGGTTTTAAACTTTAAACTGAGCTTTTCCATGCAATCAACATTAGGGTTTTAAACCCTAAACTGAATTTTTCCTTTAGTCAGCATTAGGGTTTTAAACCCTAAACTGAACTTTTTTCCATTCAGCCAGCATTAGGGTTTTAAACCCTAAACTGAGCTTTTCCATGCAATCAGCATTAGGGTTTTAAACCCTAAACAGATTTTTTTTCCATTTAGTCAGCATTAGGGTTTTAAACCCTAAACTGAACTTTTTTCCATTCAGCCAGCATTAGGGTTTTAAACCCTAAACTAAGCTTTTCCATGCAATCAGCATTAGGGTTTTAAATCCTAAACTGAATTTTTCCTTTAGTCAGCATTAGGGTTTTAAACCCTAAACTGAACTTTTTTCCATTCAGCCAGCATTAGGGTTTTAAACCCTAAACTGAGCTTTTCCATGCAATCAGCATTAGGGTTTTAAACCGTAAACTGAATTTTTCCTTTAGTCAGCATTAGGGTTTTAAACCCTAAACAGAACTTTTTTCCATTCAACCAGCATTAGGGTTTTAAACCCTAAACTGAGCTTTTCCATGCAATCAGCATTAGGGTTTTAAACCCTAAACTGAATTTTTCCTTTAGTCGGCATTAGGGTTTTAAACCCTAAACTGAACTTTTTTCCATTCAGCCAGCATTAGGGTTTTAAACCCTAAACTGAGCTTTTCCATGCAATCAGCATTAGGGTTTTAAACCCTAAACTGAATTTTTCCTTTAGTCAGCATTAGGATTTTAAACCCTAAGCTGAACTTTTTTCTATTTAGCCAGCATTAGGGTTTTAAACCCTAAACTGAGCTTTTCCATGCAATCAGCATTAGGGTTTTAAACCCTAAACTGAATTTTTCCTATAGTCAGCATTAGGGATTTAAACCCTAAACTGAACTTTTTTCCATTCAGCCAGCATTAGGGTTTTAAACCCTAAACTAAGCTTTTCCATGTAATCAGCATTAGGGTTTTAAACCCTAAACTGAATTTTTCCTTTAGTCAGCATTAGGGTTTTAAACCCTAAACTGAATTTTTTTCCATTCAGCCAGCATTAGGGTTTTAAACCCTAAACTGAGCTTTTCCATGCAATCAGCATTAGGGTTTTAAACCCTAAACTAAATTTTTCCTTTAGTCAGCATTAGGGTTTTAAACCCTAAACTGAACTTTTTTCCATTCAGCCAGCATTAGGGTTTTAAACCCTAAACTAAGCTTTTCCATGTAATCAGCATTAGGGTTTTAAACCCTAAACTGAATTTTTCCTTTAATCAGCATTAGGGTTTTAAACCCTAAACTGAACTTTTTTCCATTCAGCCATCATTAGGGTTTTAAACCCTAAACTGAGCTTTTCCATGCAATCAGCATTAGGGTTTTAAACCCTAAACTGAATTTTTTTCCATTCAGCCAGCATTAGGGTTTTAAACTTTAAACTGAGCTTTTCCATGCAATCAACATTAGGGTTTTAAACCCTAAACTGAATTTTTCCTTTAGTCAGCATTAGGGTTTTAAACCCTAAACTGAACTTTTTTCCATTCAGCCAGCATTAGGGTTTTAAACCCTAAACTGAGCTTTTCCATGCAATCAGCATTAGGGTTTTAAACCGTAAACTGAATTTTTCCTTTAGTCAGCATTAGGGTTTTAAACCCTAAACTGAACTTTTTTCCATTCAGCCAGCATTAGGGTTTTAAACCCAAAACTGAGCTTTTCCATGCAATCAGCATTAGGGTTTTAAACCCTAAACTGAATTTTTCCTTTAGTCAGCATTAGGGTTTTAAACCCTAAACTGAACTTTTTTCCATTCAGCCAGCATTAGGGTTTTAAACCCTAAACTGAGCTTTTCCATGCAATCAGCATTAGGGTTTTAAACCCTAAACTGAACTTTTTTCCATTCAGCCAACATTAGGGTTTTAAACCCTAAACTGAGCTTTTCCATGCAATCAGCATTAGGGTTTTAAACCCTAAACTGAGCTTTTCCATGCAATCAGCATTAGGGTTTTAAACCGTAAACTGAATTTTTCCTTTAGTCAGCATTAGGGTTTTAAACTCTAAACTGAACTTTTTTCCATTCAGCCAGCATTAGGGTTTTAAACCCTAAACTGAGCTTTTCCATGCAATCAACATTAGGGTTTTAAACCCTAAACTGAATTTTTCCTTTAGTCAGCATTAGGGTTTTAAACCCTAAACTGAACTTTTTTCCATTCAGCCAGCATTAGGGTTTTAAACCCTAAACTGAGCTTTTCCATGCAATCAGCATTAGGGTTTTAAACCGTAAACTGAATTTTTCCTTTAGTCAGCATTAGGGTTTTAAACCCTAAACAGAACTTTTTTCCATTCAACCAGCATTAGGGTTTTAAACCCTAAACTGAGCTTTTCCATGCAATCAGCATTAGGGTTTTAAACCCTAAACTGAATTTTTCCTTTAATCAGCATTAGGGTTTTAAACCCTAAACTGAACTTTTTTCCATTCAGCCATCATTAGGGTTTTAAACCCTAAACTGAGCTTTTCCATGCAATCAGCATTAGGGTTTTAAACCCTAAACTGAATTTTTTTCCATTCAGCCAGCATTAGGGTTTTAAACTTTAAACTGAGCTTTTCCATGCAATCAACATTAGGGTTTTAAACCCTAAACTGAATTTTTCCTTTAGTCAGCATTAGGGTTTTAAACCCTAAACTGAACTTTTTTCCATTCAGCCAGCATTAGGGTTTTAAACCCTAAACTGAGCTTTTCCATGCAATCAGCATTAGGGTTTTAAACCCTAAACAGATTTTTTTCCATTCAGTCAGCATTAGGGTTTTAAACCCTAAACTGAACTTTTTTCCATTCAGCCAGCATTAGGGTTTTAAACCCTAAACTGAGCTTTTCCATGCAATCAGCATTAGGGTTTTAAACCGTAAACTGAATTTTTCCTTTAGTCAGCATTAGGGTTTTAAACCCTAAACTGAACTTTTTTCCATTCAGCCAGCATTAGGGTTTTAAACCCAAAACTGAGCTTTTCCATGCAATCAGCATTAGGGTTTTAAACCCTAAACTGAATTTTTCCTTTAGTCAGCATTAGGGTTTTAAACCCTAAACTGAACTTTTTTCCATTCAGCCAGCATTAGGGTTTTAAACCCTAAACTGAGCTTTTCCATGCAATCAGCATTAGGGTTTTAAACCCTAAACTGAACTTTTTCCATTCAGCCAACATTAGGGTTTTAAACCCTAAACTGAGCTTTTCCATGCAATCAGCATTAGGGTTTTAAACCCTAAACTGAGCTTTTCCATGCAATCAGCATTAGGGTTTTAAACCGTAAACTGAATTTTTCCTTTAGTCAGCATTAGGGTTTTAAACTCTAAACTGAACTTTTTTCCATTCAGCCAGCATTAGGGTTTTAAACCCTAAACTGAGCTTTTCCATGCAATCAACATTAGGGTTTTAAACCCTAAACTGAATTTTTCCTTTAGTCAGCATTAGGGTTTTAAACCCTAAACTGAACTTTTTTCCATTCAGCCAGCATTAGGGTTTTAAACCCTAAACTGAGCTTTTCCATGCAATCAGCATTAGGGTTTTAAACCGTAAACTGAATTTTTCCTTTAGTCAGCATTAGGGTTTTAAACCCTAAACAGAACTTTTTTCCATTCAACCAGCATTAGGGTTTTAAACCCTAAACTGAGCTTTTCCATGCAATCAGCATTAGGGTTTTAAACCCTAAACTGAATTTTTCCTTTAATCAGCATTAGGGTTTTAAACCCTAAACTGAACTTTTTTCCATTCAGCCATCATTAGGGTTTTAAACCCTAAACTGAGCTTTTCCATGCAATCAGCATTAGGGTTTTAAACCCTAAACTGAATTTTTTTCCATTCAGCCAGCATTAGGGTTTTAAACTTTAAACTGAGCTTTTCCATGCAATCAACATTAGGGTTTTAAACCCTAAACTGAATTTTTCCTTTAGTCAGCATTAGGGTTTTAAACCCTAAACTGAACTTTTTTCCATTCAGCCAGCATTAGGGTTTTAAACCCTAAACTGAGCTTTTCCATGCAATCAGCATTAGGGTTTTAAACCCTAAACAGATTTTTTTTCCATTCAGTCAGCATTAGGGTTTTAAACCCTAAACTGAACTTTTTTCCATTCAGCCAGCATTAGGGTTCTAAACCCTAAACTAAGCTTTTCCATGCAATCAGCATTAGGGTTTTAAATCCTAAACTAAATTTTTCCTTTAGTCAGCATTAGGGTTTTAAACCCTAAACTGAACTTTTTTCCATTCAGCCAGCATTAGGGTTTTAAACCATAAACTGAGCTTTTCCATGCAATCAGCATTAGGGTTTTAAACCGTAAACTGAATTTTTCCTTTAGTCAGCATTAGGGTTTTAAACCCTAAACAGAACTTTTTTCCATTCAACCAGCATTAGGGTTTTAAACCCTAAACTGAGCTTTTCCATGCAATCAGCATTAGGGTTTTAAACCCTAAACTGAATTTTTCCTTTAGTCGGCATTAGGGTTTTAAACCCTAAACTGAACTTTTTTCCATTCAGCCAGCATTAGGGTTTTAAACCCTAAACTGAGCTTTTCCATGCAATCAGCATTAGGGTTTTAAACCCTAAACTGAATTTTTCCTTTAGTCAGCATTAGGATTTTAAACCCTAAGCTGAACTTTTTTCTATTTAGCCAGCATTAGGGTTTTAAACCCTAAACTGAGCTTTTCCATGCAATCAGCATTAGGGTTTTAAACCCTAAACTGAATTTTTCCTATAGTCAGCATTAGGGTTTTAAACCCTAAACTGAACTTTTTTCCATTCAGCCAGCATTAGGGTTTTAAACCCTAAACTAAGCTTTTCCATGTAATCAGCATTAGGGTTTTAAACCCTAAACTGAATTTTTCCTTTAGTCAGCATTAGGGTTTTAAACCCTAAACTGAATTTTTTTCCATTCAGCCAGCATTAGGGTTTTAAACCCTAAACTGAGCTTTTCCATGCAATCAGCATTAGGGTTTTAAACCCTAAACTGAATTTTTCCTTTAGTCAGCATTAGGGTTTTAAACCCTAAACTGAACTTTTTTCCATTCAGCCAGCATTAGGGTTTTAAACCCTAAACTAAGCTTTTCCATGTAATCAGCATTAGGGTTTTAAACCCTAAACTGAATTTTTCCTTTAATCAGCATTAGGGTTTTAAACCCTAAACTGAACTTTTTTCCATTCAGCCATCATTAGGGTTTTAAACCCTAAACTGAGCTTTTCCATGCAATCAGCATTAGGGTTTTAAACCCTAAACTGAATTTTTTTCCATTCAGCCAGCATTAGGGTTTTAAACTTTAAACTGAGCTTTTCCATGCAATCAACATTAGGGTTTTAAACCCTAAACTGAATTTTTCCTTTAGTCAGCATTAGGGTTTTAAACCCTAAACTGAACTTTTTTCCATTCAGCCAGCATTAGGGTTTTAAACCCTAAACTGAGCTTTTCCATGCAATCAGCATTAGGGTTTTAAACCGTAAACTGAATTTTTCCTTTAGTCAGCATTAGGGTTTTAAACCCTAAACTGAACTTTTTTCCATTCAGCCAGCATTAGGGTTTTAAACCCAAAACTGAGCTTTTCCATGCAATCAGCATTAGGGTTTTAAACCCTAAACTGAATTTTTCCTTTAGTCAGCATTAGGGTTTTAAACCCTAAACTGAACTTTTTCCATTCAGCCAGCATTAGGGTTTTAAACCCTAAACTGAGCTTTTCCATGCAATCAGCATTAGGGTTTTAAACCCTAAACTGAACTTTTTTCCATTCAGCCAACATTAGGGTTTTAAACCCTAAACTGAGCTTTTCCATGCAATCAGCATTAGGGTTTTAAACCCTAAACTGAGCTTTTCCATGCAATCAGCATTAGGGTTTTAAACCGTAAACTGAATTTTTCCTTTAGTCAGCATTAGGGTTTTAAACCCTAAACTGAACTTTTTTCCATTCAGCCAGCATTAGGGTTTTAAACCCTAAACTGAGCTTTTCCATGCAATCAACATTAGGGTTTTAAACCCTAAACTGAATTTTTCCTTTAGTCAGCATTAGGGTTTTAAACCCTAAACTGAACTTTTTTCCATTCAGCCAGCATTAGGGTTTTAAACCCTAAACTGAGCTTTTCCATGCAATCAGCATTAGGGTTTTAAACCCTAAACTGAATTTTTCCTTTAGTCAGCATTAGTGTTTTAAACCCTAATCTGAACGTTTTTCCATTCAGCCAGCATTAGGGTTTTAAACCCTAAACTGAGCTTTTCCATGCAATCAGCATTAGGGTTTTAAACCCTAAACTGAATTTTTCCTTTAGTTAGCATTAGGGTTTTAAACCCTAAACTGAACTTTTTTCCATTCAGCCAGCATTAGGGTTTTAAACCCTAAACTGAGCTTTTCCATGCAATCAGCATTAGGGTTTTAAACCCTAAACTGAATTTTTTTCCATTCAGTCAGCATTAGGGTTTTAAACCCTAAACTGAACTTTTTTCCATTCAGCCATCATTAGGGTTTTAAACCCTAAACTGAGCTTTTCCATGCAATCAGCATTAGGGTTTTAAACCCTAAACTGAATTTTTCCTTTAGTCAGCATTAGGGTTTTAAACCCTAAACTGAACTTTTTTCCATTCAGCCAGCATTAGGGTTTTAAACCCTAAACTGAGCTTTTCCATGCAATCAGCATTAGGGTTTTAAACCCTAAACTGAATTTTTCCTTTAGTCGGCATTAGGGTTTTAAACCCTAAACTGAACTTTTTTCCATTCAGCCAGCATTAGGGTTTTAAACCCTAAACTGAGCTTTTCCATGCAATCAGCATTAGGGTTTTAAACCCTAAACTGAATTTTTTCTTTAGTCAGCATTAGGATTTAAACCCTAAACTGAATTTTTTTCCATTCAGCCAGCATTAGGGTTTTAAACCCTAAACTGAGCTTTTCCATGCAATCAGCATTAGGGTTTTAAACCCTAAACTGAATTTTTCCTTTAGTCAACATTAGGGTTTTAAACCCTAAACTGAACTTTTTTCCATTCAGCCAGCATTAGGGTTTTAAACCCTAAACTGAGCTTTTCCATGCAATCAGCATTAGGGTTTTAAACCCTAAACTGAATTTTTCCTTTAGTCAGCATTAGGGTTTTAAACCCTAAACTGAATTTTTTCCATTCAGTCAGCATTAGGGTTTTAAACCCTAAACTGAACTTTTTTCCATTCAGCCAGCATTAGGGTTTTAAACCCTAAACTGAGCTTTTCCATGCAATCAGCATTAGGGTTTTAAACCCTAAACTGAATTTTTCCTTTAGTCAGCATTAAGGTTTTAAACCCTAAACTGAACTTATTTCCATTCAGCCAGCATTAGGGTTTTAAACTCTAAACTGAGCTTTTCCATGCAATCAGCATTAGGGTTTTAAACCCTGAACTGAAGTTTTTCCTTTAATCAGCCTTAGGGTTTTAAACCCTAAACTGAACTTTTTCCATGCATGTCAGCATTAGGGTTTTAAACCCTAAACTGAACTCTTTCCTTTAGTCAGCATTAGGGTTTTAAACCCTGAACTGAACTTTATCCTTTAATCAGCCTTAGGGTTTTAAACCTAAACTGAACTTTTTTCCATTCAGCCAGCATTAGGGTTTTAAACCATAAACTGAGCTTTTCCATGCAATCAGCATTAGGGTTTTAATCCCTAAACTGAATTTTTCCTTTAGTCAGCATTAGGGTTTTAAACCCTAAACTGAACTTTTTTCCATTTAGCCAGCATTAGGGTTTTACACCATAAACTGAGCTTTTCCATACAATCAGCATTAGGGTTTTAAACCCTAAACTGATTTTTTCCTTTAGTCAGCATTAGGGTTTTAAACCCTAAACTGAATTTTTTCCACTCAGCCAGCATTAGGGTTTTAAACCCTAAACTGATCTTTTCCATGCAATCAGCATTAGGGTTTTAAACCCTAAACTGAATTTTTCCTTTAGTCAGCATTAGGGTTTTAAACACTAAACTGAACTTTTTTCCATTCAGCCAGCATTAGTGTTTTAAACCCTAAACTGAGCTTTTCCATGCAATCAGCATTAGGGTTTTAAACCCTAAACTGAATTTTTCCTTTAGTCAGCATTAGGGTTTTAAACCCTAAACTGAAATTTTTTCCATTCAGCCAGCATTAGGGTTTTAAACCCTAAACTGAGCTTTTCCATGCAATCAGCATTAGAATTTTAAACCCTAAGCTGATTTTTTCCTTTAGTCATCATTAGGGTTTTAAACCCTAAACTGAACTTTTTTCCATTTAGCCAGCATTAGGGTTTTAAACCCTAAACTGAGCTTTTCCATGCAATCAGCATTAGGGTTTTAAACCCTAAACTGAATTTTTCCTTTAGTCAGCATTAGGGTTTTAAACCCTAAACTGAATTTTTTTCCATTCAGTCAGCATTAGGGTTTTAAACCCTAAACTGAACTTTTTTTCATTCAGCCAGCATTAGGGTTTTAAACCCTAAACTGAGCTTTTCCATGCAATCAGCATTAGGGTTTTAAATCCTAAACTAAATTTTTTCCTTTAGTCAGCATTAGGGTTTTAAACCCTAAACTGAACTTTTTTCCATTCAGCCAGCATTAGGGTTTTAAACCCTAAACTGAGCTTTTCCATGCAATCAGCATTAGGGTTTTAAACCGTAAACTGAATTTTTCCTTTAGTCAGCATTAGGGTTTTAAACTCTAAACTGAACTTTTTTCCATTCAGCCAGCATTAGGGTTTTAAACCCTAAACTGAGCTTTTCCATGCAATCAGCATTAGGGTTTTAAACCCTAAACTGAATTTTTCCTTTAGCCAGCATTAGGGTTTTAAACCCTAAACTGAGCTTTTCCATGCAATCAGCATTAGGGTTTTAAACCCTAAACTGAATTTTTCCTTTAGTCAGCTTTAGGGTTTTAAACCCTAAACTGAACTTTTTTCTATTTAGCCAGCATTAGGATTTTAAACCCTAAACTGAGCTTTTCCATGCAATCAGCATTAGGGTTTTAAACCCTAAATTGAATTTTTCCTTTAGTCAGCATTAGGGTTTTAAATCCTAAACTGAACTTTTTTCCATTCAGCCAGCATTAGGGTTTTAAACCCTAAACTAAGCTTTTCCATGCAATCAGCATTAGGGTTTTAAACTCTAAATTGAATTTTTCCTTTAATCAGCATTAGGGTTTTAAACCCTAAACTGAACTTTTTTCCATTCAGCCAGCATTAGGGTTTTAAACCCTAAACTGAGCTTTTCCATGCAATCAGCATTAGGGTTTTAAACCCTAAACTGAATTTTTTTCCATTCAGCCAGCATTAGGGTTTTAAACTTTAAACTGAGCTTTTCCATGCAATCAGCATTAGAGTTTTAAACCCTAAACTGAATTTTTCCTTTAGTCAGCATTAGGGTTTTAAACCCTAAACTGAACTTTTTTCCATTCAGCCAGCATTAGGGTTTTAAACCCTAAACTGAGCTTTTCCATGCAATCAGCATTAGGGTTTTAAACCGTAAACTGAATTTTTCCTTTAGTCAGCATTAGGGTTTTAAACCCTAAACTGAACTTTTTTCCATTCAGCCAGCATTAGGGTTTTAAACCCTAAACTGAGCTTTTCCATGCAATCAGCATTAGGGTTTTAAACCCTAAACTGAATTTTTCCTTTAGTCAGCATTAGGGTTTTAAACCCTAAACTGAATTTTTTTCCATTCAGTCAGCATTAGGGTTTTAAACCCTAAACTGAACTTTTTTCCATTCAGCCAGCATTAGGGTTTTAAACCCTAAACTGAGCTTTTCCATGCAATCAGCATTAGGGTTTTAAATCCTAAACTGAATTTTTCCTTTAGTCAGCATTAGGGTTTTAAATCCTAAACTGAACTTTTTTCCATTCAGCCAGCAATAGGGTTTTAAACCCTAAACTGAGCTTTTCCATGCAATCAACATTAGGGTTTTAAACCCTAAACTGAATTTTTCCTTTAGTCAGCATTAGGATTTTAAACCCTAAGCTGAACTTTTTTCTATTTAGCCAGCATTAGGGTTTTAAACCCTAAACTGAGCTTTTCCATGCAATCAGCATTAGGGTTTTAAACCCTAAACTGAATTTTTCCTATAGTCAGCATTAGGGTTTTAAACCCTAAACTGAATTTTTCCTTTAGTCAGCATTAGGGTTTTAAACCCTAAACTGAATTTTTTTCCATTCAGTCAGCATTAGGGTTTTAAACCCTAAGCTGAACTTTTTTCTATTTAGCCAGCATTAGGGTTTTAAACCCTAAACTGAGCTTTTCCATGCAATCAGCATTAGGGTTTTAAACCCTAAACTGAATTTTTCCTATAGTCAGCATTAGGGTTTTAAACCCTAAACTGAACTTTTTTCCATTCAGCCAGCATTAGGGTTTTAAACCCTAAACTTAAGCTTTTCCATGTAATCAGCATTAGGGTTTTAAACCCTAAACTGAATTTTTCCTTTAGTCAGCATTAGGGTTTTAAACCCTAAACTGAATTTTTTTCCATTCAGCCAGCATTAGGGTTTTAAACCCTAAACTGAGCTTTTCCATGCAATCAACATTAGGGTTTTAAACCCTAAACTGAATTTTTCCTTTAGTCAGCATTAGGGTTTTAAACCCTAAACTGAACTTTTTTCCATTCAGCCAGCATTAGGGTTTTAAACCCTAAACTAAGCTTTTCCATATAATCAGCATTAGGGTTTTAAACCCTAAACTGAATTTTTCCTTTAATCAGCATTAGGGTTTTAAACCCTAAACTGAACTTTTTTCCATTCAGCCATCATTAGGGTTTTAAACCCTAAACTGAGCTTTTCCATGCAATCAGCATTAGGGTTTTAAACCCTAAACTGAATTTTTTTCCATTCAGCCAGCATTAGGGTTTTAAACTTTAAACTGAGCTTTTCCATGCAATCAACATTAGGGTTTTAAACCCTAAACTGAATTTTTCCTTTAGTCAGCATTAGGGTTTTAAACCGTAAACTGAATTTTTCCTTTAGTCAGCATTAGGGTTTTAAACCCTAAACTGAACTTTTTTCCATTCAGCCAGCATTAGGGTTTTAAACCCTAAACTGAGCTTTTCCATGCAATCAACATTAGGGTTTTAAACCCTAAACTGAATTTTTCCTTTAGTCAGCATTAGGGTTTTAAACCCTAAACTGAACTTTTTTCCATTCAGCCAGCATTAGGGTTTTAAACCCTAAACTGAGCTTTTCCATGCAATCAGCATTAGGGTTTTAAACCCTAAACTGAATTTTTCCTTTAGTCAGCATTAGTGTTTTAAACCCTAATCTGAACGTTTTTCCATTCAGCCAGCATTAGGGTTTTAAACCCTAAACTGAGCTTTTCCATGCAATCAGCATTAGGGTTTTAAACCCTAAACTGAATTTTTCCTTTAGTTAGCATTAGGGTTTTAAACCCTAAACTGAACTTTTTTCCATTCAGCCAGCATTAGGGTTTTAAACCCTAAACTGAGCTTTTCCATGCAATCAGCATTAGGGTTTTAAACCCTAAACTGAATTTTTTTCCATTCAGTCAGCATTAGGGTTTTAAACCCTAAACTGAACTTTTTTCCATTCAGCCATCATTAGGGTTTTAAACCCTAAACTGAGCTTTTCCATGCAATCAGCATTAGGGTTTTAAACCCTAAACTGAATTTTTCCTTTAGTCAGCATTAGGGTTTTAAACCCTAAACTGAACTTTTTTCCATTCAGCCAGCATTAGGGTTTTAAACCCTAAACTGAGCTTTTCCATGCAATCAGCATTAGGGTTTTAAACCCTAAACTGAATTTTTCCTTTAGTCGGCATTAGGGTTTTAAACCCTAAACTGAACTTTTTTCCATTCAGCCAGCATTAGGGTTTTAAACCCTAAACTGAGCTTTTCCATGCAATCAGCATTAGGGTTTTAAAACCTAAACTGAATTTTTCCTTTAGTCAGCATTAGGGTTTTAAACCATAAACTGAACTTTTTTACATTCAGCCAGCATTAGGGTTTTAAACCCTAAACTGAGCTTTTCCATGCAATCAGCATTAGGGTTTTAAACCCTAAACTGAATTTTTTCTTTAGTCAGCATTAGGATTTAAACCCTAAACTGAATTTTTTTCCATTCAGCCAGCATTAGGGTTTTAAACCCTAAACTGAGCTTTTCCATGCAATCAGCATTAGGGTTTTAAACCCTAAACAGAATTTTTCCTTTAGTCAACATTAGGGTTTTAAACCCTAAACTGAACTTTTTTCCATTCAGCCAGCATTAGGGTTTTAAACCCTAAACTGAGCTTTTCCATGCAATCAGCATTAGGGTTTTAAACCCTAAACTGAATTTTTCCTTTAGTCAGCATTAGGGTTTTAAACCCTAAACTGAATTTTTTTCCATTCAGTCAGCATTAGGGTTTTAAACCCTAAACTGAACTTTTTTCCATTCAGCCAGCATTAGGGTTTTAAACCCTAAACTGAGCTTTTCCATGCAATCAGCATTAGGGTTTTAAACCCTAAACTGAATTTTTCCTTTAGTCAGCATTAAGGTTTTAAACCCTAAACTGAACTTATTTCCATTCAGCCAGCATTAGGGTTTTAAACTCTAAACTGAGCTTTTCCATGCAATCAGCATTAGGGTTTTAAACCCTGAACTGAAGTTTTTCCTTTAATCAGCCTTAGGGTTTTAAACCCTAAACTGAACTTTTTCCATGCATGTCAGCATTAGGGTTTTAAACCCTAAACTGAACTCTTTCCTTTAGTCAGCATTAGGGTTTTAAACCCTGAACTGAACTTTATCCTTTAATCAGCCTTAGGGTTTTAAACCTAAACTGAACTTTTTTCCATTCAGCCAGCATTAGGGTTTTAAACCATAAACTGAGCTTTTCCATGCAATCAGCATTAGGGTTTTAATCCCTAAACTGAATTTTTCCTTTAGTCAGCATTAGGGTTTTAAACCCTAAACTGAACTTTTTTCCATTTAGCCAGCATTAGGGTTTTACACCATAAACTGAGCTTTTCCATACAATCAGCATTAGGGTTTTAAACCCTAAACTGATTTTTTCCTTTAGTCAGCATTAGGGTTTTAAACCCTAAACTGAATTTTTTCCACTCAGCCAGCATTAGGGTTTTAAACCCTAAACTGATCTTTTCCATGCAATCAGCATTAGGGTTTTAAACCCTAAACTGAATTTTTCCTTTAGTCAGCATTAGGGTTTTAAACACTAAAATGAACTTTTTTCCATTCAGCCAGCATTAGTGTTTTAAACCCTAAACTGAGCTTTTCCATGCAATCAGCATTAGGGTTTTAAACCCTAAACTGAATTTTTCCTTTAGTCAGCATTAGGGTTTTAAACCCTAAACTGAAATTTTTTCCATTCAGCCAGCATTAGGGTTTTAAACCCTAAACTGAGCTTTTCCATGCAATCAGCATTAGAATTTTAAACCCTAAGCTGATTTTTTCCTTTAGTCATCATTAGGGTTTTAAACCCTAAACTGAACTTTTTTCCATTTAGCCAGCATTAGGGTTTTAAACCCTAAACTGAGCTTTTCCATGCAATCAGCATTAGGGTTTTAAACCCTAAACTGAATTTTTCCTTTAGTCAGCATTAGGGTTTTAAACCCTAAACTGAATATTTTTCCATTCAGTCAGCATTAGGGTTTTAAACCCTAAACTGAACTTTTTTCATTCAGCCAGCATTAGGGTTTTAAACCCTAAACTGAGCTTTTCCATGCAATCAGCATTAGGGTTTTAAATCCTAAACTGAATTTTTCCTTTAGTCAGCATTAGGGTTTTAAACCCTAAACTGAACTTTTTTCCATTCAGCCAGCATTAGGGTTTTAAACCCTAAACTGAGCTTTTCCATGCAATCAGCATTAGGGTTTTAAACCGTAAACTGAATTTTTCCTTTAGTCAGCATTAGGGTTTTAAACTCTAAACTGAACTTTTTTCCATTCAGCCAGCATTAGGGTTTTAAACCCTAAACTGAGCTTTTCCATGCAATCAGTATTAGGGTTTTAAACCCTAAACTGAATTTTTCCTTTAGTTGGCATTAGGGTTTTAAACCCTAAGCTGAACTTTTTTCCATTCAGCCAGCATTAGGGTTTTAAACCCTAAACTGAGCTTTTCCATGCAATCAGCATTAGGGTTTTAAACCCTAAACTGAATTTTTCCTTTAGTCAGCTTTAGGGTTTTAAACCCTAAACTGAACTTTTTTCTATTTAGCCAGCATTAGGATTTTAAACCCTAAACTGAGCTTTTCCATGCAATCAGCATTAGGGTTTTAAACCCTAAATTGAATTTTTCCTTTAGTCAGCATTAGGGTTTTAAATCCTAAACTGAACTTTTTTCCATTCAGCCAGCATTAGGGTTTTAAACCCCTAAACTAAGCTTTTCCATGCAATCAGCATTAGGGTTTTAAACCCTAAATTGAATTTTTCCTTTAATCAGCATTAGGGTTTTAAACCCTAAACTGAACTTTTTTCCATTCAGCCAGCATTAGGGTTTTAAACCCTAAACTGAGCTTTTCCATGCAATCAGCATTAGGGTTTTAAACCCTAAACTGAATTTTTTCCATTCAGCCAGCATTAGGGTTTTAAACCCTAAACTTTGCTTTTCCATGCAATCAGCATTAGGGTTTTAAACCCTAAACTGAATTTTTCCTTTAGTCAGCATTAGGGTTTTAAACCCTAAACTGAACTTTTTTCCATTCAGCCAGCATTAGGGTTTTAAACCCTAAACTGAGCTTTTCCATGCAATCAGCATTAGGGTTTTAAACCGTAAACTGAATTTTTCCTTTAGTCAGCATTAGGGTTTTAAACCCTAAACTGAACTTTTTTCCATTCAGCCAGCATTAGGGTTTTAAACCCTAAACTGAGCTTTTCCATGCAATCAGCATTAGGGTTTTAAACCCTAAACTGAATTTTTCCTTTAGTCAGCATTAGGGTTTTAAACCCTAAACTGAATTTTTTTCCATTCAGTCAGCATTAGGGTTTTAAACCCTAAACTGAACTTTTTTCCATTCAGCCAGCATTAGGGTTTTAAACCCTAAACTGAGCTTTTCCATGCAATCAGCATTAGGGTTTTAAATCCTAAACTGAATTTTTCCTTTAGTCAGCATTAGGGTTTTAAATCCTAAACTGAACTTTTTTCCATTCAGCCAGCAATAGGGTTTTAAACCCTAAACTGAGCTTTTCCATGCAATCAACATTAGGGTTTTAAACCCTAAACTGAATTTTTCCTTTAGTCAGCATTAGGGTTTTAAACCCTAAACTGAACTTTTTTCCATTCAGCCAGCATTAGGGTTTTAAACCCTAAACTGAGCTTTTCCATGCAATCAGCATTAGGGTTTTAAACCCTAAACTGAATTTTTACTTTAGTCGGCATTAGGGTTTTAAACCCTAAACTGAACTTTTTTCCATTCAGCCAGCATTAGGGTTTTAAACCCTAAACTGAGCTTTTCCATGCAATCAGCATTAGGGTTTTAAACCCTAAACTGAATTTTTCCTTTAGTCAGAATTAGGATTTTAAACCCTAAGCTGAACTTTTTTCTATTCAGCCAGCATTAGGGTTTTAAACCCTAAACTGAGCTTTTCCATGCAATCAGCATTAGGGTTTTAAACCCTAAACTGAATTTTTCCTTTAGTCAGCATTAGGGTTTTAAACCCTAAACTGAACTTTTTTCCATTCAGCCAGCATTAGGGTTTTAAACCCTAAACTGAGCTTTTCCATGCAATCAGCATTAGGGTTTTAAACCCTAAACTGAATTTTTCCTTTAGTCAACATTAGGGTTTTAAACCCTAAACTGAATTTTTTTCCATTCAGCCAGCATTAGGGTTTTAAACCCTAAACTGAGCTTTTCCATGCAATCAGCATTAGGGTTTTAAACCATAAACTGAATTTTTCCTTTAGTCAGCATTTGGGTTTTAAACCCTAAACTGAACTTTTTTCCATTCAGCCAGCATTAGGGTTTTAAACCCTAAACTAAGCTTTTCCATGCAATCAGCATTAGGGTTTTAAACCCTAAACTGAATTTTTCCTTTAATCAGCATTAGGGTTTTAAACCCTAAACTGAACTTTTTTCCATTCAGCCAGCATTAGGGTTTAAACCCTAAACTAAGCTTTTCCATGCAATCAGCATTAGGGTTTTAAACCCTAAACTGAATTTTTTTCCATTCAGCCAGCATTAGGGTTTTAAACTTTAAACTGAGCTTTTCCATGCAATCAACATTAGGGTTTTAATCCCTAAACTGAATTTTTCCTTTAGTCAGCATTAGGGTTTTAAACCCTAAACTGAACTTTTTTCCATTCAGCCAGCATTAGGGTTTTAAACCCTAAACTGAGCTTTTCCATGCAATCAGCATTAGGGTTTTAAACCGTAAACTGAATTTTTCCTTTAGTCAGCATTAGGGTTTTAAACCCTAAACTGAACTTTTTTCCATTCAGCCAGCATTAGGGTTTTAAACCCTAAACTGAGCTTTTCCATGCAATCAGCATTAGGGTTTTAAACCCTAAACTGAATTTTTCCTTTAGTCGGCATTAGGGTTTTAAACCCTAAACTGAATTTTTTTCCATTCAGCCAGCATTAGGGTTTTAAACCCTAAACTGAGCTTTTCCATGCAATCAGCATTAGGGTTTTAAACCCTAAACTGAATTTTTCCTTTAGTCAGCATTAGGATTTTAAACCCTAAGCTGAACTTTTTTCTATTCAGCCAGCATTAGGGTTTTAAACCCTAAACTGAGCTTTTCCATGCAATCAGCATTAGGGTTTTAAACCCTAAACTGAATTTTTCCTTTAGTCAGCATTAGGGTTTTAAACCCTAAACTGAACTTTTTTCCATTTAGCCAGCATTAGGGTTTTACACCATAAACTGAGCTTTTCCATACAATCAGCATTAGGGTTTTAAACCCTAAACTGATTTTTTCCTTTAGTCAGCATTAGGGTTTTAAACCCTAAACTGAATTTTTTCCACTCAGCCAGCATTAGGGTTTTAAACCCTAAACTGATCTTTTCCATGCAATCAGCATTAGGGTTTTAAACCCTAAACTGAATTTTTCCTTTAGTCAGCATTAGGGTTTTAAACACTAAACTGAACTTTTTTCCATTCAGCCAGCATTAGTGTTTTAAACCCTAAATTGAGCTTTTCCATGCAATCAGCATTAGGGTTTTAAACCCTGAACTGAATTTTTCCTTTAGTCAGCATTAGGGTTTTAAACCCTAAACTGAAATTTTTTCCATTCAGCCAGCATTAGGGTTTTAAACCCTAAACTGAGCTTTTCCATGCAATCAGCATTAGGGTTTTAATCCCTAAACTGAATTTTTCCTTTAGTCAGCATTAGGGTTTTAAACCCTAAACTGAACTTTTTTCCATTTAGCCAGCATTAGGGTTTTACACCATAAACTGAGCTTTTCCATACAATCAGCATTAGGGTTTTAAACCCTAAACTGATTTTTTCCTTTAGTCAGCATTAGGGTTTTAAACCCTAAACTGAATTTTTTCCACTCAGCCAGCATTAGGGTTTTAAACCCTAAACTGATCTTTTCCATGCAATCAGCATTAGGGTTTTAAACCCTAAACTGAATTTTTCCTTTAGTCAGCATTAGGGTTTTAAACACTAAAATGAACTTTTTTCCATTCAGCCAGCATTAGTGTTTTAAACCCTAAACTGAGCTTTTCCATGCAATCAGCATTAGGGTTTTAAACCCTAAACTGAATTTTTCCTTTAGTCAGCATTAGGGTTTTAAACCCTAAACTGAAATTTTTTCCATTCAGCCAGCATTAGGGTTTTAAACCCTAAACTGAGCTTTTCCATGCAATCAGCATTAGAATTTTAAACCCTAAGCTGATTTTTTCCTTTAGTCATCATTAGGGTTTTAAACCCTAAACTGAACTTTTTTCCATTTAGCCAGCATTAGGGTTTTAAACCCTAAACTGAGCTTTTCCATGCAATCAGCATTAGGGTTTTAAACCCTAAACTGAATTTTTCCTTTAGTCAGCATTAGGGTTTTAAACCCTAAACTGAATTTTTTTCCATTCAGTCAGCATTAGGGTTTTAAACCCTAAACTGAACTTTTTTCCATTCAGCCAGCATTAGGGTTTTAAACCCTAAACTGAGCTTTTCCATGCAATCAGCATTAGGGTTTTAAATCCTAAACTGAATTTTTCCTTTAGTCAGCATTAGGGTTTTAAACCCTAAACTGAACTTTTTTCCATTCAGCCAGCATTAGGGTTTTAAACCCTAAACTGAGCTTTTCCATGCAATCAGCATTAGGGTTTTAAACCGTAAACTGAATTTTTCCTTTAGTCAGCATTAGGGTTTTAAACTCTAAACTGAACTTTTTTCCATTCAGCCAGCATTAGGGTTTTAAACCCTAAACTGAGCTTTTCCATGCAATCAGTATTAGGGTTTTAAACCCTAAACTGAATTTTTCCTTTAGTTGGCATTAGGGTTTTAAACCCTAAGCTGAACTTTTTTCCATTCAGCCAGCATTAGGGTTTTAAACCCTAAACTGAGCTTTTCCATGCAATCAGCATTAGGGTTTTAAACCCTAAACTGAATTTTTCCTTTAGTCAGCTTTAGGGTTTTAAACCCTAAACTGAACTTTTTTCTATTTAGCCAGCATTAGGATTTTAAACCCTAAACTGAGCTTTTCCATGCAATCAGCATTAGGGTTTTAAACCCTAAATTGAATTTTTCCTTTAGTCAGCATTAGGGTTTTAAATCCTAAACTGAACTTTTTTCCATTCAGCCAGCATTAGGGTTTTAAACCCCTAAACTAAGCTTTTCCATGCAATCAGCATTAGGGTTTTAAACCCTAAATTGAATTTTTCCTTTAATCAGCATTAGGGTTTTAAACCCTAAACTGAACTTTTTTCCATTCAGCCAGCATTAGGGTTTTAAACCCTAAACTGAGCTTTTCCATGCAATCAGCATTAGGGTTTTAAACCCTAAACTGAATTTTTTTCCATTCAGCCAGCATTAGGGTTTTAAACTTTAAACTAAGCTTTTCCATGCAATCAGCATTAGGGTTTTAAACCCTAAACTGAATTTTTCCTTTAGTCAGCATTAGGGTTTTAAACCCTAAACTGAACTTTTTTCCATTCAGCCAGCATTAGGGTTTTAAACCCTAAACTGAGCTTTTCCATGCAATCAGCATTAGGGTTTTAAACCGTAAACTGAATTTTTCCTTTAGTCAGCATTAGGGTTTTAAACCCTAAACTGAACTTTTTCCATTCAGCCAGCATTAGGGTTTTAAACCCTAAACTGAGCTTTTCCATGCAATCAGCATTAGGGTTTTAAACCCTAAACTGAATTTTTCCTTTAGTCAGCATTAGGGTTTTAAACCCTAAACTGAATTTTTTTCCATTCAGTCAGCATTAGGGTTTTAAACCCTAAACTGAACTTTTTTCCATTCAGCCAGCATTAGGGTTTTAAACCCTAAACTGAGCTTTTCCATGCAATCAGCATTAGGGTTTTAAATCCTAAACTGAATTTTTCCTTTAGTCAGCATTAGGGTTTTAAATCCTAAACTGAACTTTTTTCCATTCAGCCAGCAATAGGGTTTTAAACCCTAAACTGAGCTTTTCCATGCAATCAACATTAGGGTTTTAAACCCTAAACTGAATTTTTCCTTTAGTCAGCATTAGGGTTTTAAACCCTAAACTGAACTTTTTTCCATTCAGCCAGCATTAGGGTTTTAAACCCTAAACTGAGCTTTTCCATGCAATCAGCATTAGGGTTTTAAACCCTAAACTGAATTTTTTTCCATTCAGTCGGCATTAGGGTTTTAAACCC
This sequence comes from Nicotiana tabacum, assembly GCF_000715075.1. Lineage (NCBI taxonomy): Eukaryota > Viridiplantae > Streptophyta > Magnoliopsida > Solanales > Solanaceae > Nicotiana > Nicotiana tabacum. The sequence goes on along the minus strand of NW_027438292.1, from coordinate 261,494 downwards.
TAAACTGAACTTTTTTCCATTCAGCCAGCATTAGGGTTTTAAACCCTAAACTGAGCTTTTCCATGCAATCAGCATTAGGGTTTTAAACCCTAAACTGAATTTTTCCTTTAGTCAGAATTAGGATTTTAAACCCTAAGCTGAACTTTTTTCTATTCAGCCAGCATTAGGGTTTTAAACCCTAAACTGAGCTTTTCCATGCAATCAGCATTAGGGTTTTAAACCCTAAACTGAATTTTTCCTTTAGTCAGCATTAGGGTTTTAAACCCTAAACTGAACTTTTTCCATTCAGCCAGCATTAGGGTTTTAAACCCTAAACTGAGCTTTTCCATGCAATCAGCATTAGGGTTTTAAACCCTAAACTGAATTTTTCCTTTAGTCAACATTAGGGTTTTAAACCCTAAACTGAATTTTTTTCCATTCAGCCAGCATTAGGGTTTTAAACCCTAAACTGAGCTTTTCCATGCAATCAGCATTAGGGTTTTAAACCATAAACTGAATTTTTCCTTTAGTCAGCATTAGGGTTTTAAACCCTAAACTGAACTTTTTTCCATTCAGCCAGCATTAGGGTTTTAAACCCTAAACTAAGCTTTTCCATGCAATCAGCATTAGGGTTTTAAACCCTAAACTGAATTTTTCCTTTAATCAGCATTAGGGTTTTAAACCCTAAACTGAACTTTTTTCCATTCAGCCAGCATTAGGGTTTAAACCCTAAACTAAGCTTTTCCATGCAATCAGCATTAGGGTTTTAAACCCTAAACTGAATTTTTTTCCATTCAGCCAGCATTAGGGTTTTAAACTTTAAACTGAGCTTTTCCATGCAATCAACATTAGGGTTTTAATCCCTAAACTGAATTTTTCCTTTAGTCAGCATTAGGGTTTTAAACCCTAAACTGAACTTTTTTCCATTCAGCCAGCATTAGGGTTTTAAACCCTAAACTGAGCTTTTCCATGCAATCAGCATTAGGGTTTTAAACCGTAAACTGAATTTTTCCTTTAGTCAGCATTAGGGTTTTAAACCCTAAACTGAACTTTTTTCCATTCAGCCAGCATTAGGGTTTTAAACCCTAAACTGAGCTTTTCCATGCAATCAGCATTAGGGTTTTAAACCCTAAACTGAATTTTTCCTTTAGTCGGCATTAGGGTTTTAAACCCTAAACTGAATTTTTTTCCATTCAGCCAGCATTAGGGTTTTAAACCCTAAACTGAGCTTTTCCATGCAATCAGCATTAGGGTTTTAAACCCTAAACTGAATTTTTCCTTTAGTCAGCATTAGGATTTTAAACCCTAAGCTGAACTTTTTTCTATTCAGCCAGCATTAGGGTTTTAAACCCTAAACTGAGCTTTTCCATGCAATCAGCATTAGGGTTTTAAACCCTAAACTGAATTTTTCCTTTAGTCAGCATTAGGGTTTTAAACCCTAAACTGAACTTTTTTCCATTTAGCCAGCATTAGGGTTTTACACCATAAACTGAGCTTTTCCATACAATCAGCATTAGGGTTTTAAACCCTAAACTGATTTTTTCCTTTAGTCAGCATTAGGGTTTTAAACCCTAAACTGAATTTTTTCCACTCAGCCAGCATTAGGGTTTTAAACCCTAAACTGATCTTTTCCATGCAATCAGCATTAGGGTTTTAAACCCTAAACTGAATTTTTCCTTTAGTCAGCATTAGGGTTTTAAACACTAAACTGAACTTTTTTCCATTCAGCCAGCATTAGTGTTTTAAACCCTAAATTGAGCTTTTCCATGCAATCAGCATTAGGGTTTTAAACCCTAAACTGAATTTTTCCTTTAGTCAGCATTAGGGTTTTAAACCCTAAACTGAAATTTTTTCCATTCAGCCAGCATTAGGGTTTTAAACCCTAAACTGAGCTTTTCCATGCAATCAGCATTAGAATTTTAAACCCTAAGCTGATTTTTTCCTTTAGTCATCATTAGGGTTTTAAACCCTAAACTGAACTTTTTTCCATTTAGCCAGCATTAGGGTTTTAAACCCTAAACTGAGCTTTTCCATGCAATCAGCATTAGGGTTTTAAACCCTAAACTGAATTTTTCCTTTAGTCAGCATTAGGGTTTTAAACCCTAAACTGAATTTTTTTCCATTCAGTCAGCATTAGGGTTTTAAACCCTAAACTGAACTTTTTTCCATTCAGCCAGCATTAGGGTTTTAAACCCTAAACTGAGCTTTTCCATGCAATCAGCATTAGGGTTTTAAATCCTAAACTGAATTTTTCCTTTAGTCAGCATTAGGGTTTTAAACCCTAAGCTGAACTTTTTTCCATTCAGCCAGCATTAGGGTTTTAAACCCTAAACTGAGCCTTTCCATGCAATCAGCATTAGGGTTTTAAACCCTAAACTGAATTTTTCCTTTAGTCAGCTTTAGGGTTTTAAACCCTAAACTGAACTTTTTTCTATTTAGCCAGCATTAGGATTTTAAACCCTAAACTGAGCTTTTCCATGCAATCAGCATTAGGGTTTTAAACCCTAAATTGAATTTTTCCTTTAGTCAACATTAGGGTTTTAAATCCTAAACTGAACTTTTTTCCATTCAGCCAGCATTAGGGTTTTAAACCCTAAACTAAGCTTTTCCATGCAATCAGCATTAGGGTTTTAAACCCTAAATTGAATTTTTCCTTTAATCAGCATTAGGGTTTTAAACCCTAAACTGAACTTTTTTCCATTCAGCCAGCATTAGGGTTTTAAACCCTAAACTGAGCTTTTCCATGCAATCAGCATTAGGGTTTTAAACCCTAAACTGAATTTTTTTCCATTCAGCCAGCATTAGGGTTTTAAACTTTAAACTGAGCTTTTCCATGCAATCAGCATTAGGGTTTTAAACCCTAAAGTGAATTTTTCCTTTAGTCAGCATTAGGGTTTTAAACCCTAAACTGAACTTTTTTCCATTCAGCCAGCATTAGGGTTTTAAACCCTAAACTGAGCTTTTCCATGCAATCAGCATTAGGGTTTTAAACCGTAAACTGAATTTTTCCTTTAGTCAGCATTAGGGTTTTAAACCCTAAACTGAACTTTTTTCCATTCAGCCAGCATTAGGGTTTTAAACCCTAAACTGAGCTTTTCCATGCAATCAGCATTAGGGTTTTAAACCCTAAACTGAATTTTTCCTTTAGTCAGCATTAGGGTTTTAAACCCTAAACTGAATTTTTTTCCATTCAGTTAGCATTAGGGTTTTAAACCCTAAACTGAACTTTTTTCCATTCAGCCAGCATTAGGGTTTTAAACCCTAAACTAAGCTTTTCCATGCAATCAGCATTAGGGTTTTAAATCCTAAACTGAATTTTTCCTTTAGTCAGCATTAGGGTTTTAAATCCTAAACTGAACTTTTTTCCATTCAGCCAGCAATAGGGTTTTAAACCCTAAACTGAGCTTTTCCATGCAATCAACATTAGGGTTTTAAACCCTAAACTGAATTTTTCCTTTAGTCAGCATTAGGGTTTTAAACCCTAAACTGAACTTTTTTCCATTCAGCCAGCATTAGGGTTTTAAACCCTAAACTGAGCTTTTCCATGCAATCAGCATTAGGGTTTAAACCCTAAACTGAATTTTTCCTTTAGTCGGCATTAGGGTTTTAAACCCTAAACTGAACTTTTTTCCATTCAGCCAGCATTAGGGTTTTAAACCCTAAACTGAGCTTTTCCATGCAATCAGCATTAGGGTTTTAAACCCTAAACTGAATTTTTCCTTTAGTCAGCATTAGGATTTTAAACCCTAAGCTGAACTTTTTTCTATTCAGCCAGCATTAGGGTTTTAAACCCTAAACTGAGCTTTTCCATGCAATCAGCATTAGGGTTTTAAACCCTAAACTGAATTTTTCCTTTAGTCAGCATTAGGGTTTTAAACCCTAAACTGAACTTTTTTCCATTCAGCCAGCATTAGGGTTTTAAACCCTAAACTGAGCTTTTCCATGCAATCAGCATTAGGGTTTTAAACCCTAAACTGAATTTTTCCTTTAGTCAACATTAGGGTTTTAAACCCTAAACTGAATTTTTTTCCATTCAGCCAGCATTAGGGTTTTAAACCCTAAACTGAGCTTTTCCATGCAATCAGCATTAGGGTTTTAAACCATAAACTGAATTTTTCCTTTAGTCAGCATTAGGGTTTTAAACCCTAAACTGAACTTTTTTCCATTCAGCCAGCATTAGGGTTTTAAACCCTAAACTAAGCTTTTCCATGCAATCAGCATTAGGGTTTTAAACCCTAAACTGAATTTTTCCTTTAATCAGCATTAGGGTTTTAAACCCTAAACTGAACTTTTTTCCATTCAGCCAGCATTAGGGTTTAAACCCTAAACTAAGCTTTTCCATGCAATCAGCATTAGGGTTTTAAACCCTAAACTGAACTTTTTTCCATTCAGCCAACATTAGGGTTTTAAACCCTAAACTGAGCTTTTCCATGCAATCAGCATTAGGGTTTTAAATCCTAAACTGAATTTTTCCTTTAGTCAGCATTAGGGTTTTAAACCCTAAGCTGAACTTTTTTCCATTCAGCCAGCATTAGGGTTTTAAACCCTAAACTGAGCCTTTCCATGCAATCAGCATTAGGGTTTTAAACCCTAAACTGAATTTTTCCTTTAGTCAGCTTTAGGGTTTTAAACCCTAAACTGAACTTTTTTCTATTTAGCCAGCATTAGGATTTTAAACCCTAAACTGAGCTTTTCCATGCAATCAGCATTAGGGTTTTAAACCCTAAATTGAATTTTTCCTTTAGTCAACATTAGGGTTTTAAATCCTAAACTGAACTTTTTTCCATTCAGCCAGCATTAGGGTTTTAAACCCTAAACTAAGCTTTTCCATGCAATCAGCATTAGGGTTTTAAACCCTAAATTGAATTTTTCCTTTAATCAGCATTAGGGTTTTAAACCCTAAACTGAACTTTTTTCCATTCAGCCAGCATTAGGGTTTTAAACCCTAAACTGAGCTTTTCCATGCAATCAGCATTAGGGTTTTAAACCCTAAACTGAATTTTTTTCCATTCAGCCAGCATTAGGGTTTTAAACTTTAAACTGAGCTTTTCCATGCAATCAGCATTAGGGTTTTAAACCCTAAAGTGAATTTTTCCTTTAGTCAGCATTAGGGTTTTAAACCCTAAACTGAACTTTTTTCCATTCAGCCAGCATTAGGGTTTTAAACCCTAAACTGAGCTTTTCCATGCAATCAGCATTAGGGTTTTAAACCGTAAACTGAATTTTTCCTTTAGTCAGCATTAGGGTTTTAAACCCTAAACTGAACTTTTTTCCATTCAGCCAGCATTAGGGTTTTAAACCCTAAACTGAGCTTTTCCATGCAATCAGCATTAGGGTTTTAAACCCTAAACTGAATTTTTCCTTTAGTCAGCATTAGGGTATTAAACCCTAAACTGAATTTTTTTCCATTCAGTTAGCATTAGGGTTTTAAACCCTAAACTGAACTTTTTTCCATTCAGCCAGCATTAGGGTTTTAAACCCTAAACTAAGCTTTTCCATGCAATCAGCATTAGGGTTTTAAATCCTAAACTGAATTTTTCCTTTAGTCAGCATTAGGGTTTTAAATCCTAAACTGAACTTTTTTCCATTCAGCCAGCAATAGGGTTTTAAACCCTAAACTGAGCTTTTCCATGCAATCAGCATTAGGGTTTTAAACCGTAAACTGAATTTTTCCTTTAGTCAGCATTAGGGTTTTAAACCCTAAACTGAACTTTTTTCCATTCAGCCAGCATTAGGGTTTTAAACCCTAAACTGAGCTTTTCCATGCAATCAGCATTAGGGTTTAAACCCTAAACTGAATTTTTCCTTTAGTCGGCATTAGGGTTTTAAACCCTAAACTGAACTTTTTTCCATTCAGCCAGCATTAGGGTTTTAAACCCTAAACTGAGCTTTTCCATGCAATCAGCATTAGGGTTTTAAACCCTAAACTGAATTTTTCCTTTAGTCAGCATTAGGATTTTAAACCCTAAGCTGAACTTTTTTCTATTCAGCCAGCATTAGGGTTTTAAACCCTAAACTGAGCTTTTCCATGCAATCAGCATTAGGGTTTTAAACCCTAAACTGAATTTTTCCTTTAGTCAGCATTAGGGTTTTAAACCCTAAACTGAACTTTTTCCATTCAGCCAGCATTAGGGTTTTAAACCCTAAACTGAGCTTTTCCATGCAATCAGCATTAGGGTTTTAAACCCTAAACTGAATTTTTCCTTTAGTCAGCATTAGGGTTTTAAACCCTAAACTGAATTTTTATCCATTCAGCCAGCATTAGGGTTTTAAACCCTAAACTGAGCTTTTCCATGCAATCAGCATTAGGGTTTTAAACCTTAAACTGAATTTTTCCTTTAGTCAGCATTAGGGTTTTAAACCCTAAACTGAACTTTTTTCCATTCAGCCAGCATTAGGGTTTTAAACCCTAAACTAAGCTTTTCCATGCAATCAGCATTAGGGTTTTAAACCCTAAACTGAATTTTTCCTTTAATCAGCATTAGGGTTTTAAACCCTAAACTGAACTTTTTTCCATTCAGCCAGCATTAGGGTTTAAACCCTAAACTAAGCTTTTCCATGCAATCAGCATTAGGGTTTTAAACCCTAAACTGAATTTTTTTCCATTCAGCCAGCATTAGGGTTTTAAACTTTAAACTGAGCTTTTCCATGCAATCAACATTAGGGTTTTAATCCCTAAACTGAATTTTTCCTTTAGTCAGCATTAGGGTTTTAAACCCTAAACTGAACTTTTTTCCATTCAGCCAGCATTAGGGTTTTAAACCCTAAACTGAGCTTTTCCATGCAATCAGCATTAGGGTTTTAAACCGTAAACTGAATTTTTTCCTTTAGTCAGCATTAGGGTTTTAAACCCTAAACTGAACTTTTTTCCATTCAGCCAGCATTAGGGTTTTAAACCCTAAACTGAGCTTTTCCATGCAATCAGCATTAGGGTTTTAAACCCTAAACTGAATTTTTCCTTTAGTCGGCATTAGGGTTTTAAACCCTAAACTGAACTTTTTTCCATTCAGCCAGCATTAGGGTTTTAAACCCTAAACTGAGCTTTTCCATGCAATCAGCATTAGGGTTTTAAACCCTAAACTGAATTTTTCCTTTAGTCAGCATTAGGATTTTAAACCCTAAGCTGAACTTTTTTCTATTCAGCCAGCATTAGGGTTTTAAACCCTAAACTGAGCTTTTCCATGCAATCAGCATTAGGGTTTTAAACCCTAAACTGAATTTTTCCTTTAGTCAGCATTAGGGTTTTAAACCCTAAACTGAACTTTTTTCCATTCAGCCAGCATTAGGGTTTTAAACCCTAAACTGAGCTTTTCCATGCAATCAGCATTAGGGTTTTAAACCCTAAACTGAATTTTTCCTTTAGTCAGCATTAGGGTTTTAAACCCTAAACTGAATTTTTATCCATTCAGCCAGCATTAGGGTTTTAAACCCTAAACTGAGCTTTTCCATGCAATCAGCATTAGGGTTTTAAACCTTAAACTGAATTTTTCCTTTAGTCAGCATTAGGGTTTTAAACCCTAAACTGAACTTTTTTCCATTCAGCCAGCATTAGGGTTTTAAACCCTAAACTAAGCTTTTCCATGCAATCAGCATTAGGGTTTTAAACCATAAACTGAATTTTTCCTTTAATCAGCATTAGGGTTTTAAACCCTAAACTGAACTTTTTTCCATTCAGCCAGCATTAGGGTTTTAAACCCTAAACTGAGCTTTTCCATGCAATCAGCATTAGGGTTTTAAACCCTAAACTGAATTTTTTTCCATTCAGCCAGCATTAGGGTTTTAAACTTTAAACTGAGCTTTTCCATGCAATCAACATTAGGGTTTTAAACCCTAAACTGAATTTTTCCTTTAGTCAGCATTAGGGTTTTAAATCCTAAACTAAATTTTTTCCATTCAGCCAGCATTAGGGTTTTAAACCCTAAACTGAGCTTTTCCTTCTAGTCAGCATTAGGGTTTTAAACCGTAAACTGAATTTTTCCTTTAGTCAGCATTAGGGTTTTAAACCCTAAACTGAACTTTTTTCCATTCAGCCAGCATTAGGGTTTTAAACCCTAAACTAAGCTTTTCCATGCAATCAGCATTAGGGTTTTAAACCCTAAACTGAATTTTTCCTTTAGTCAGCATTAGGATTTTAAACCCTAAACTGAACTTTTTTCCATTCAGCCAGCATTAGGGTTTTAAACCCTAAACTGAGCTTTTCCATGCAATCAGCATTAGGGTTTTAAACCCTAAACTGAACTTTTTTCCTTTCAGCCAGCATTAGGGTTTTAAACCCTAAACTGAGCTTTTCCATGCAATCAGCATTAGGGTTTTAAACCCTAAACTGAGCTTTTCCATGCAATCAGCATTAGGGTTTTAAACCGTAAACTGAATTTTTCCTTTAGTCGGCATTAGGGTTTTAAACCCTAAACTGAACTTTTTTCCATTCAGCCAGCATTAGGGTTTTAAACCCTAAACTGAGTTTTTCCATGCAATCAACATTAGGGTTTTAAACCCTAAACTGAATTTTTCCTTTAGTCAGCATTAGGGTTTTAAACCCTAAACTGAACTTTTTTCCATTCAGCCAGCATTAGGGTTTTAAACCCTAAACTGAGCTTTTCCATGCAATCAGCATTAGGGTTTTAAACCCTAAACTGAATTTTTCCTTTAGTCAGCATTAGTGTTTTAAACCCTAATCTGAACGTTTTTCCATTCAGCCAGCATTAGGGTTTTAAACCCTAAACTGAGCTTTTCCATGCAATCAGCATTAGGGTTTTAAACCCTAAACTGAATTTTTCCTTTAGTTAGCATTAGGGTTTTAAACCCTAAACTGAACTTTTTTCCATTCAGCCAGCATTAGGGTTTTAAACCCTAAACTGAGCTTTTCCATGCAATCAGCATTAGGGTTTTAAACCATAAACTGAATTTTTCCTTTAGTCAGCATTTGGGTTTTAAACCCTAAACTGAATTTTTTTCCATTCAGCCAGCATTAGGGTTTTAAACTCTAAACTGAGCTTTTCCATGCAATCTGCATTAGGGTTTTAAACCCTAAACTGAGCTTTTCAATGCAATCAGCATTAGGGTTTTAAACCCTAAACTGAATTTTTCCTTTAGTCAGCATTAGGGTTTTAAACCCTAAACTGAACTTTTTTCCATTCAGCCAGCATTAGGGTTTTAAACCCTAAACTGAGCTTTTCCATGCAATCAGCATTAGGGTTTTAAACCCTAAATTGAATTTTTCCTTTAGTCAGCATTAGGGTTTTAAACCCTAAACTGAATTTTTTCCATTCAGTCAGCATTAGGGTTTTAAACCCTAAACTGAACTTTTTTCCATTCAGCCAGCATTAGGGTTTTAAACCCTAAACTGAGCTTTTCCATGCAATCGGCATTAGGGTTTTAAACCCTAAACTGAATTTTTCCTTTAGTCAGCATTAAGGTTTTAAACCCTAAACTGAACTTATTTCCATTCAGCAAGCATTAGGGTTTTAAACTCTAAACTGAGCTTTTCCATGCAATCAGCATTAGGGTTTTAAACCCTGAACTGAACTTTTTCCTTTAATCAGCCTTAGGGTTTTAAACCCTAAACTGAACTTTTTCCATGCATGTCAGCATTAGGGTTTTAAACTTTAAACTGAGCTTTTCCATGCAATCAACATTAGGGTTTTAAACCCTAAACTGAATTTTTCCATTCAGCCAGCATTAAAACCCTAAACTGAGCTTTTCCATGCAATCAGCATTAGGGTTTTAAACCGTAAACTGAATTTTTCCTTTAGTCAGCATTAGGGTTTTAAAACCTAAACTGAACTTTTTTCCATTCAGCCAGCATTAGGGTTTTAAACCCTAAACTGAGCTTTTCCATGCAATCAGCATTAGGGTTTTAAACCCTAAACTGAATTTTTCCTTTAGTCAGCATTAGGATTTTAAACCCTAAACTGAACTTTTTTCCATTCAGCCAGCATTAGGGTTTTAAACCCTAAACTGAGCTTTTCCATGCAATCAGCATTAGGGTTTTAAACCCTAAACTGAACTTTTTTTCATTCAGCCAACATTAGGGTTTTAAACCCTAAACTGAGCTTTTCCATGCAATCAGCATTAGGTTTTTAAACCCTAAACTGAGCTTTTCCATGCAATCAGCATTAGGGTTTTAAACCCTAAACTGAAATTTTTTCCATTCAGCCAGCATTAGGGTTTTAAACCCTAAACTGAGCTTTTCCATGCAATCAGCATTAGGGTTTTAAACCCTAAACTGCTTTTTTCCTTTAGTCATCATTAGGGTTTTAAACCCTAAACTGAACTTTTTTCCATTTAGCCAGCATTAGGGTTTTAAACCCTAAACTAAGCTTTTCCATGTAATCAGCATTAGGGTTTTAAACCCTAAATTGAATTTTTCCTTTAGTCAGCATTAGGGTTTTAAACCCTAAACTGAACTTTTTTCCATTCAGCCAGCATTAGGGTTTTAAACCCTAAACTGAGCTTTTCCATGCAATCAGCATTAGGGTTTTAAACCCTAAACTGAATTTTTCCTTTAGTCAGCATTAGGGTTTTAAACCCTAAACTGAATTTTTTTCCATTCAGTCAGCATTAGGGTTTTAAACCCTAAACTGAACTTTTTTCCATTCAGCCAGCATTAGGGTTTTAAACCCTAAACTGAGCTTTTCCATGCAATCAGCATTAGGGTTTTAAATCCTAAACTGAATTTTTCCTTTAGTCAGCATTAGGGTTTTAAACCCTAAACTGAACTTTTTTCCATTCAGCCAGCAATAGGGTTTTAAACCATAAACTGAGCTTTTCCATGCAATCAACATTAGGGTTTTAAACCCTAAACTGAATTTTTCCTTTAGTCAGCATTAGGGTTTTAAACCCTAAACTGAACTTTTTTCCATTCAGCCAGCATTAGGGTTTTAAACCCTAAACTGAGCTTTTCCATGCAATCAGCATTAGGGTTTTAAACCCTAAACTGAATTTTTCCTTTAGTCGGCATTAGGGTTTTAAACCCTAAACTGAACTTTTTTCCATTCAGCCAGCATTAGGGTTTTAAACCCTAAACTGAGCTTTTCCATGCAATCAGCATTAGGGTTTTAAACCCTAAACTGAATTTTTCCTTTAGTCAGCATTAGGATTTTAAACCCTAAGCTGAACTTTTTTCTATTCAGCCAGCATTAGGGTTTTAAACCCTAAACTGAGCTTTTCCATGCAATCAGCATTAGGGTTTTAAACCCTAAACTGAATTTTTCCTTTAGTCAGCATTAGGGTTTTAAACCCTAAACTGAACTTTTTTCCATTCAGCCAGCATTAGGGTTTTAAACCCTAAACTGAGCTTTTCCATGCAATCAGCATTAGGGTTTTAAACCCTAAACTGAATTTTTCCTTTAGTCAGCATTAAGGTTTTAAACCCTAAACTGAACTTATTTCCATTCAGCAAGCATTAGGGTTTTAAACTCTAAACTGAGCTTTTCCATGCAATCAGCATTAGGGTTTTAAACCCTGAACTGAACTTTTTCCTTTAATCAGCCTTAGGGTTTTAAACCCTAAACTGAACTTTTTCCATGCATGTCAGCATTAGGGTTTTAAACTTTAAACTGAGCTTTTCCATGCAATCAACATTAGGGTTTTAAACCCTAAACTGAATTTTTCCATTCAGCCAGCATTAAAACCCTAAACTGAGCTTTTCCATGCAATCAGCATTAGGGTTTTAAACCGTAAACTGAATTTTTCCTTTAGTCAGCATTAGGGTTTTAAAACCTAAACTGAACTTTTTTCCATTCAGCCAGCATTAGGGTTTTAAACCCTAAACTGAGCTTTTCCATGCAATCAGCATTAGGGTTTTAAACCCTAAACTGAATTTTTCCTTTAGTCAGCATTAGGATTTTAAACCCTAAACTGAACTTTTTTCCATTCAGCCAGCATTAGGGTTTTAAACCCTAAACTGAGCTTTTCCATGCAATCAGCATTAGGGTTTTAAACCCTAAACTGAACTTTTTTTCATTCAGCCAACATTAGGGTTTTAAACCCTAAACTGAGCTTTTCCATGCAATCAGCATTAGGTTTTTAAACCCTAAACTGAGCTTTTCCATGCAATCAGCATTAGGGTTTTAAACCCTAAACTGAATTTTTCCTTTAGTCAGCATTAGGGTTTTAAACCCTAAACTGAAATTTTTTCCATTCAGCCAGCATTAGGGTTTTAAACCCTAAACTGAGCTTTTCCATGCAATCAGCATTAGGGTTTTAAACCCTAAACTGCTTTTTTCCTTTAGTCATCATTAGGGTTTTAAACCCTAAACTGAACTTTTTTCCATTTAGCCAGCATTAGGGTTTTAAACCCTAAACTAAGCTTTTCCATGTAATCAGCATTAGGGTTTTAAACCCTAAATTGAATTTTTCCTTTAGTCAGCATTAGGGTTTTAAACCCTAAACTGAACTTTTTTCCATTCAGCCAGCATTAGGGTTTTAAACCCTAAACTGAGCTTTTCCATGCAATCAGCATTAGGGTTTTAAACCCTAAACTGAATTTTTCCTTTAGTCAGCATTAGGGTTTTAAACCCTAAACTGAATTTTTTTCCATTCAGTCAGCATTAGGGTTTTAAACCCTAAACTGAACTTTTTTCCATTCAGCCAGCATTAGGGTTTTAAACCCTAAACTGAGCTTTTCCATGCAATCAGCATTAGGGTTTTAAATCCTAAACTGAATTTTTCCTTTAGTCAGCATTAGGGTTTTAAACCCTAAACTGAACTTTTTTCCATTCAGCCAGCAATAGGGTTTTAAACCATAAACTGAGCTTTTCCATGCAATCAACATTAGGGTTTTAAACCCTAAACTGAATTTTTCCTTTAGTCAGCATTAGGGTTTTAAACCCTAAACTGAACTTTTTTCCATTCAGCCAGCATTAGGGTTTTAAACCCTAAACTGAGCTTTTCCATGCAATCAGCATTAGGGTTTTAAACCCTAAACTGAATTTTTCCTTTAGTCGGCATTAGGGTTTTAAACCCTAAACTGAACTTTTTTCCATTCAGCCAGCATTAGGGTTTTAAACCCTAAACTGAGCTTTTCCATGCAATCAGCATTAGGGTTTTAAACCCTAAACTGAATTTTTCCTTTAGTCAGCATTAGGATTTTAAACCCTAAGCTGAACTTTTTTCTATTCAGCCAGCATTAGGGTTTTAAACCCTAAACTGAGCTTTTCCATGCAATCAGCATTAGGGTTTTAAACCCTAAACTGAATTTTTCCTTTAGTCAGCATTAGGGTTTTAAACCCTAAACTGAACTTTTTTCCATTCAGCCAGCATTAGGGTTTTAAACCCTAAACTGAGCTTTTCCATGCAATCAGCATTAGGGTTTTAAACCCTAAACTGAATTTTTCCTTTAGTCAACATTAGGGTTTTAAACCCTAAACTGAATTTTTTTCCATTCAGCCAGCATTAGGGTTTTAAACCCTAAACTGAGCTTTTCCATGCAATCAGCATTAGGGTTTTAAACAATAAACTGAATTTTTCCTTTAGTCAGCATTAGGGTTTTAAACCCTAAACTGAACTTTTTTCCATTCAGCCAGCATTAGGGTTTTAAACCCTAAACTAAGCTTTTCCATGCAATCAGCATTAGGGTTTTAAACCCTAAACTGAATTTTTCCTTTAATCAGCATTAGGGTTTTAAACCCTAAACTGAACTTTTTTCCATTCAGCCAGCATTAGGGTTTAAACCCTAAACTGAGCTTTTCCATGCAATCAGCATTAGGGTTTTAAACCCTAAACTGAATTTTTCCTTTAGTCAGCATTAGGATTTTAAACCCTAAACTGAACTTTTTTCCATTCAGCCAGCATTAGGGTTTTAAACCCTAAACTGAGCTTTTCCATGCAATCAGCATTAGGGTTTTAAACCCTAAACTGAACTTTTTTCCTTTCAGCCAGCATTAGGGTTTTAAACCCTAAATTGAGCTTTTCCATGCAATCAGCATTAGGGTTTTAAACCCTAAACTGAGCTTTTCCATGCAATCAGCATTAGGGTTTTAAACCGTAAACTGAATTTTTCCTTTAGTCGGCATTAGGGTTTTAACCCCTAAACTGAACTTTTTTCCATTCAGCCAGCATTAGGGTTTTAAACCCTAAACTGAGTTTTTCCATGCAATCAACATTAGGGTTTTAAACCCTAAACTGAATTTTTCCTTTAGTCAGCATTAGGGTTTTAAACCCTAAACTGAACTTTTTTCCATTCAGCCAACATTAGGGTTTTAAACCCTAAACTGAGCTTTTCCATGCAATCAGCATTAGGGTTTTAAACCCTAAACTGAATTTTTCCTTTAGTCAGCATTAGTGTTTTAAACCCTAATCTGAACGTTTTTCCATTCAGCCAGCATTAGGGTTTTAAACCCTAAACTGAGCTTTTCCATGCAATCAGCATTAGGGTTTTAAACCCTAAACTGAATTTTTCCTTTAGTTAGCATTAGGGTTTTAAACCCTAAACTGAACTTTTTTCCATTCAGCCAGCATTAGGGTTTTAAACCCTAAACTGAGCTTTTCCATGCAATCAGCATTAGGGTTTTAAACCATAAACTGAATTTTTCCTTTAGTCAGCATTTGGGTTTTAAACCCTAAACTGAATTTTTTTCCATTCAGCCAGCATTAGGGTTTTAAACTCTAAACTGAGCTTTTCCATGCAATCTGCATTAGGGTTTTAAACCCTAAACTGAGCTTTTCAATGCAATCAGCATTAGGGTTTTAAACCCTAAACTGAATTTTTCGTTTAGTCAGCATTAGGGTTTTAAACCCTAAACTGAACTTTTTTCCATTCAGCCAGCATTAGGGTTTTAAACCCTAAACTGAGCTTTTCCATGCAATCAGCATTAGGGTTTTAAACCCTAAACTGAATTTTTCCTTTAGTCAGCATTAGGGTTTTAAACCCTAAACTGAATTTTTTTCCATTCAGTCAGCATTAGGGTTTTAAACCCTAAACTGAACTTTTTTCCATTCAGCCAACATTAGGGTTTTAAACCCTAAACTGAGCTTTTCCATGCAATCGGCATTAGGGTTTTAAACCCTAAACTGAATTTTTCCTTTAGTCAGCATTAAGGTTTTAAACCCTAAACTGAACTTATTTCCATTCAGCAAGCATTAGGGTTTTAAACTCTAAACTGAGCTTTTCCATGCAATCAACATTAGGGTTTTAAACCCTGAACTGAACTTTTTCCTTTAATCAGCCTTAGGGTTTTAAACCCTAAACTGAACTTTTTCCATGCATGTCAGCATTAGGGTTTTAAACTTTAAACTGAGCTTTTCCATGCAATCAACATTAGGGTTTTAAACCCTAAACTGAATTTTTCCATTCAGCCAGCATTAAAACCCTAAACTGAGCTTTTCCATGCAATCAGCATTAGGGTTTTAAACCGTAAACTGAATTTTTCCTTTAGTCAGCATTAGGGTTTTAAAACCTAAACTGAACTTTTTTCCATTCAGCCAGCATTAGGGTTTTAAACCCTAAACTGAGCTTTTCCATGCAATCAGCATTAGGGTTTTAAACCCTAAACTGAATTTTTCCTTTAGTCAGCATTAGGGTTTTAAACCCTAAACTGAACTTTTTTCCATTCAGCCAGTATTAGGGTTTTAAACCCTAAACTAAGCTTTTCCATGCAATCAGCATTAGGGTTTTAAACCCTAAACTGAATTTTTCCTTTAATCAGCATTAGGGTTTTAAACCCTAAACTGAACTTTTTTCCATTCAGCCAGCATTAGGGTTTAAACCCTAAACTGAGCTTTTCCATGCAATCAGCATTAGGGTTTTAAACCCTAAACTGAATTTTTCCTTTAGTCAGCATTAGGATTTTAAACCCTAAACTGAACTTTTTTCCATTCAGCCAGCATTAGGGTTTTAAACCCTAAACTGAGCTTTTCCATGCAATCAGCATTAGGGTTTTAAACCCTAAACTGAACTTTTTTCCTTTCAGCCAGCATTAGGGTTTTAAACCCTAAACTGAGCTTTTCCATGCAATCAGCATTAGGGTTTTAAACCCTAAACTGAGCTTTTCCATGCAATCAGCATTAGGGTTTTAAACCGTAAACTGAATTTTTCCTTTAGTCGGCATTAGGGTTTTAAACCCTAAACTGAACTTTTTTCCATTCAGCCAGCATTAGGGTTTTAAACCCTAAACTGAGTTTTTCCATGCAATCAACATTAGGGTTTTAAACCCTAAACTGAATTTTTCCTTTAGTCAGCATTAGGGTTTTAAACCCTAAACTGAACTTTTTTCCATTCAGCCAGCATTAGGGTTTTAAACCCTAAACTGAGCTTTTCCATGCAATCAGCATTAGGGTTTTAAACCCTAAACTGAATTTTTCCTTTAGTCAGCATTAGTGTTTTAAACCCTAATCTGAACGTTTTTCCATTCAGCCAGCATTAGGGTTTTAAACCCTAAACTGAGCTTTTCCATGCAATCAGCATTAGGGTTTTAAACCCTAAACTGAATTTTTCCTTTAGTTAGCATTAGGGTTTTAAACCCTAAACTGAACTTTTTTCCATTCAGCCAGCATTAGGGTTTTAAACCCTAAACTGAGCTTTTCCATGCAATCAGCATTAGGGTTTTAAACCATAAACTGAATTTTTCCTTTAGTCAGCATTTGGGTTTTAAACCCTAAACTGAATTTTTTTCCATTCAGCCAGCATTAGGGTTTTAAACTCTAAACTGAGCTTTTCCATGCAATCTGCATTAGGGTTTTAAACCCTAAACTGAGCTTTTCAATGCAATCAGCATTAGGGTTTTAAACCCTAAACTGAATTTTTCCTTTAGTCAGCATTAGGGTTTTAAACCCTAAACTGAACTTTTTTCCATTCAGCCAGCATTAGGGTTTTAAACCCTAAACTGAGCTTTTCCATGCAATCAGCATTAGGGTTTTAAACCCTAAACTGAACTTTTTTCCTTTCAGCCAGCATTAGGGTTTTAAACCCTAAACTGAGCTTTTCCATGCAATCAGCATTAGGGTTTTAAACCCTAAACTGAGCTTTTCCATTCAGCCAGCATTAGGGTTTTAAACCCTAAACTGAGCTTTTCCATGCAATCAGCATTAGGGTTTTAAACCGTAAACTGAATTTTTTTCTATTCAGCCAGCATTAGGGTTTTAAACTTTAAACTGAGCTTTTCCATGCAATCAACATTAGGGTTTTAAACCCTAAACTGAATTTTTCCTTTAGTCAGCATTAGGGTTTTAAACCCTAAACTAAACTTTTTTCCATTCAGCCAGCATTAGGGTTTTAAACCCTAAACTGAGCTTTTCCATGCAATCAGCATTAAGGTTTTAAACCGTAAACTGAATTTTTCCTTTAGTCAGCATTAGGGTTTTAAACCCTAAATTGAACTTTTTTCCATTCAGCCAGCATTAGGGTTTTAAACCCTAAACTGAGCTTTTCCATGCAATCAGCATTAGGGTTTTAAACCCTAAACTGAATTTTTCCTTTAGTCAGCATTAGGATTTTAAACCCTAAACTGAACTTTTTTCCATTCAGCCAGCATTAGGGTTTTAAACCCTAAACTGAGCTTTTCCATGCAATCAGCATTAGGGTTTTAAACCATAAACTGAATTTTTCCTTTAGTCAGCATTTGGGTTTTAAACCCTAAACTGAATTTTTTTCCATTCAGCCAGCATTAGGGTTTTAAACTCTAAACTGAGCTTTTCCATGCAATCTGCATTAGGGTTTTAAACCCTAAACTGAGCTTTTCAATGCAATCAGCATTAGGGTTTTAAACCCTAAACTGAATTTTTCCTTTAGTCAGCATTAGGGTTTTAAACCCTAAACTGAACTTTTTTCCATTCAGCCAGCATTAGGGTTTTAAACCCTAAACTGAGCTTTTCCATGCAATCAGCATTAGGGTTTTAAACCCTAAACTGAATTTTTCCTTTAGTCAGCATTAGGGTTTTAAACCCTAAACTGAATTTTTTCCATTCAGTCAGCATTAGGGTTTTAAACCCTAAACTGAACTTTTTTCCATTCAGCCAGCATTAGGGTTTTAAACCCTAAACTGAGCTTTTCCATGCAATCGGCATTAGGGTTTTAAACCCTAAACTGAATTTTTCCTTTAGTCAGCATTAAGGTTTTAAACCCTAAACTGAACTTATTTCCATTCAGCAAGCATTAGGGTTTTAAACTCTAAACTGAGCTTTTCCATGCAATCAACATTAGGGTTTTAAACCCTGAACTGAACTTTTTCCTTTAATCAGCCTTAGGGTTTTAAACCCTAAACTGAACTTTTTCCATGCATGTCAGCATTAGGGTTTTAAACTTTAAACTGAGCTTTTCCATGCAATCAACATTAGGGTTTTAAACCCTAAACTGAATTTTTCCATTCAGCCAGCATTAAAACCCTAAACTGAGCTTTTCCATGCAATCAGCATTAGGGTTTTAAACCGTAAACTGAATTTTTCCTTTAGTCAGCATTAGGGTTTTAAAACCTAAACTGAACTTTTTTCCATTCAGCCAGCATTAGGGTTTTAAACCCTAAACTGAGCTTTTCCATGCAATCAGCATTAGGGTTTTAAACCCTAAACTGAATTTTTCCTTTAGTCAGCATTAGGATTTTAAACCCTAAACTGAACTTTTTTCCATTCAGCCAGCATTAGGGTTTTAAACCCTAAACTGAGCTTTTCCATGCAATCAGCATTAGGGTTTTAAACCCTAAACTGAACTTTTTTTCATTCAGCCAACATTAGGGTTTTAAACCCTAAACTGAGCTTTTCCATGCAATCAGCATTAGGGTTTTAAACCCTAAACTGAGCTTTTCCATGCAATCAGCATTAGGGTTTTAAACTGTAAACTGAATTTTTCCTTTAGTCAGCATTAGGGTTTTAAAACCTAAACTGAAATTTTTTCCATTCAGCCAGCATTAGGGTTTTAAACCCTAAACTGAGCTTTTCCATGCAATCAGCATTAGGGTTTTAAACCCTAAACTGATTTTTTCCTTTAGTCATCATTAGGGTTTTAAACCCTAAACTGAACTTTTTTCCATTTAGCCAGCATTAGGGTTTTAAACCCTAAACTGAAGCTTTTCCATGCAATCAGCATTAGGGTTTTAAACCCTAAATTGAATTTTTCCTTTAGTCAGCATTAGGGTTTTAAACCCTAAACTGAACTTTTTTCCATTCAGCCAGCATTAGGGTTTTAAACCCTAAACTGAGCTTTTCCATGCAATCAGCATTAGGGTTTTAAACCCTAAACTGAATTTTTCCTTTAGTCAGCATTAGGGTTTTAAACCCTAAACTGAATTTTTTTCCATTCAGTCAGCATTAGGGTTTTAAACCCTAAACTGAACTTTTTTCCATTCAGCCAGCATTAGGGTTTTAAACCCTAAACTGAGCTTTTCCATGCAATCAGCATTAGGGTTTTAAATCCTAAACTGAATTTTTCCTTTAGTCAGCATTAGGGTTTTAAACCCTAAACTGAACTTTTTTCCATTCAGCCAGCAATAGGGTTTTAAACCCTAAACTGAGCTTTTCCATGCAATCAACATTAGGGTTTTAAACCCTAAACTGAATTTTTCCTTTAGTCAGCATTAGGGTTTTAAACCCTAAACTGAACTTTTTTCCATTCAGCCAGCATTAGGGTTTTAAACCCTAAACTGAGCTTTTCCATGCAATCAGCATTAGGGTTTTAAACCCTAAACTGAATTTTTCCTTTAGTCGGCATTAGGGTTTTAAACCCTAAACTGAACTTTTTTCCATTCAGCCAGCATTAGGGTTTTAAACCCTAAACTGAGCTTTTCCATGCAATCAGCATTAGGGTTTTAAACCCTAAACTGAATTTTTCCTTTAGTCAGCATTAGGATTTTAAACCCTAAGCTGAACTTTTTTCTATTCAGCCAGCATTAGGGTTTTAAACCCTAAACTGAGCTTTTCCATGCAATCAGCATTAGGGTTTTAAACCCTAAACTGAATTTTTCCTTTAGTCAGCATTAGGGTTTTAAACCCTAAACTGAACTTTTTTCCATTCAGCCAGCATTAGGGTTTTAAACCCTAAACTGAGCTTTTCCATGCAATCAGCATTAGGGTTTTAAACCCTAAACTGAATTTTTTTCCATTCAGCCAGCATTAGGGTTTTAAACCCTAAACTGAGCTTTTCCATGCAATCAGCATTAGGGTTTTAAACAATAAACTGAATTTTTCCTTTAGTCAGCATTAGGGTTTTAAACCCTAAACTGAACTTTTTTCCATTCAGCCAGCATTAGGGTTTTAAACCCTAAACTAAGCTTTTCCATGCAATCAGCATTAGGGTTTTAAACCCTAAACTGAATTTTTCCTTTAATCAGCATTAGGGTTTTAAACCCTAAACTGAACTTTTTTCCATTCAGCCAGCATTAGGGTTTAAACCCTAAACTAAGCTTTTCCATGCAATCAGCATTAGGGTTTTAAACCCTAAACTGAATTTTTTTCCATTCAGCCAGCATTAGGGTTTTAAACTTTAAACTGAGCTTTTCCATGCAATCAGCATTAGGGTTTTAAACCCTAAACTGAATTTTTCCTTTAGTCAGCATTAGGGTTTTAAACCCTAAACTGAACTTTTTTCCATTCAGCCAGCATTAGGGTTTTAAACCCTAAACTGAGCTTTTCCATGCAATCAGCATTAGGGTTTTAAACCGTAAACTGAATTTTTCCTTTAGTCAGCATTAGGGTTTTAAACCCTAAACTGAACTTTTTTCCATTCAGCCAGCATTAGGGTTTTAAACCCTAAACTGAGCTTTTCCATGCAATCAGCATTAGGGTTTTAAACCCTAAACTGAATTTTTCCTTTAGTCGGCATTAGGGTTTTAAACCCTAAACTGAACTTTTTTCCATTCAGCCAGCATTAGGGTTTTAAACCCTAAACTGAGCTTTTCCATGCAATCAGCATTAGGGTTTTAAACCCTAAACTGAATTTTTCCTTTAGTCAGCATTAGGATTTTAAACCCTAAGCTGAACTTTTTTCTATTCAGCCAGCATTAGGGTTTTAAACCCTAAACTGAGCTTTTCCATGCAATCAGCATTAGGGTTTTAAACCCTAAACTGAATTTTTCCTTTAGTCAGCATTAGGGTTTTAAACCCTAAACTGAACTTTTTTCCATTCAGCCAGCATTAGGGTTTTAAACCCTAAACTGAGCTTTTCCATGCAATCAGCATTAGGGTTTTAAACCCTAAACTGAATTTTCCCTTTAGTCAGCATTAGGGTTTTAAACCCTAAACTGAATTTTTTTCCATTCAGCCAGCATTAGGGTTTTAAACCCTAAACTGAGCTTTTCCATGCAATCAGCATTAGGGTTTTAAACCTTAAACTGAATTTTTCCTTTAGTCAGCATTAGGGTTTTAAACCCTAAACTGAACTTTTTTCCATTCAGCCAGCATTAGGGTTTTAAACCCTAAACTAAGCTTTTCCATGCAATCAGCATTTGGGTTTTAAACCATAAACTGAATTTTTCCTTTAATCAGCATTAGGGTTTTAAACCCTAAACTGAACTTTTTTCCATTCAGCCAGCATTAGGGTTTTAAACCCTAAACTGAGCTTTTCCATGCAATCAGCATTAGGGTTTTAAACCGTAAACTGAATTTTTTTCTATTCAGCCAGCATTAGGGTTTTAAACTTTAAACTGAGCTTTTCCATGCAATCAACATTAGGGTTTTAAACCCTAAACTGAATTTTTCCTTTAGTCAGCATTAGGGTTTTAAACCCTAAACTAAACTTTTTTCCATTCAGCCAGCATTAGGGTTTTAAACCCTAAACTGAGCTTTTCCATGCAATCAGCATTAAGGTTTTAAACCGTAAACTGAATTTTTCCTTTAGTCAGCATTAGGGTTTTAAACCCTAAATTGAACTTTTTTCCATTCAGCCAGCATTAGGGTTTTAAACCCTAAACTGAGCTTTTCCATGCAATCAGCATTAGGGTTTTAAACCCTAAACTGAATTTTTCCTTTAGTCAGCATTAGGATTTTAAACCCTAAACTGAACTTTTTTCCATTCAGCCAGCATTAGGGTTTTAAACCCTAAACTGAGCTTTTCCATGCAATCAGCATTAGGGTTTTAAACCCTAAACTGAACTTTTTCCTTTCAGCCAGCATTAGGGTTTTAAACCCTAAACTGAGCTTTTCCATGCAATCAGCATTAGGGTTTTAAACCCTAAACTGAGCTTTTCCATGCAATCAGCATTAGGGTTTTAAACCGTAAACTGAATTTTTCCTTTAGTCGGCATTAGGGTTTTAAACCCTAAACTGAGTTTTTCCATGCAATCAACATTAGGGTTTTAAACCCTAAACTGAATTTTTCCTTTAGTCAGCATTAGGGTTTTAAACCCTAAACTGAACTTTTTTCCATTCAGCCAGCATTAGGGTTTTAAACCCTAAACTGAGCTTTTCCATGCAATCAGCATTAGGGTTTTAAACCCTAAACTGAATTTTTCCTTTAGTCAGCATTAGTGTTTTAAACCCTAATCTGAACGTTTTTCCATTCAGCCAGCATTAGGGTTTTAAACCCTAAACTGAGCTTTTCCATGCAATCAGCATTAGGGTTTTAAACCCTAAACTGAATTTTTCCTTTAGTTAGCATTAGGGTTTTAAACCCTAAACTGAACTTTTTTCCATTCAGCCAGCATTAGGGTTTTAAACCCTAAACTGAGCTTTTCCATGCAATCAGCATTAGGGTTTTAAACCATAAACTGAATTTTTCCTTTAGTCAGCATTTGGGTTTTAAACCCTAAACTGAATTTTTTTCCATTCAGCCAGCATTAGGGTTTTAAACTCTAAACTGAGCTTTTCCATGCAATCAGCATTAGGGTTTTAAACCCTAAACTGAGCTTTTCAATGCAATCAGCATTAGGGTTTTAAACCCTAAACTGAATTTTTCCTTTAGTCAGCATTAGGGTTTTAAACCCTAAACTGAACTTTTTTCCATTCAGCCAGCATTAGGGTTTTAAACCCTAAACTGAGCTTTTCCATGCAATCAGCATTAGGGTTTTAAACCCTAAACTGAATTTTTCCTTTAGTCAGCATTAGGGTTTTAAACCCTAAACTGAATTTTTTTCCATTCAGTCAGCATTAGGGTTTTAAACCCTAAACTGAACTTTTTTCCATTCAGCCAGCATTAGGGTTTTAAACCCTAAACTGAGCTTTTCCATGCAATCGGCATTAGGGTTTTAAACCCTAAACTGAATTTTTCCTTTAGTCAGCATTAAGGTTTTAAACCCTAAACTGAACTTATTTCCATTCAGCAAGCATTAGGGTTTTAAACTCTAAACTGAGCTTTTCCATGCAATCAGCATTAGGGTTTTAAACCCTGAACTGAACTTTTTCCTTTAATCAGCCTTAGGGTTTTAAACCCTAAACTGAACTTTTTCCATGCATGTCAGCATTAGGGTTTTAAACTTTAAACTGAGCTTTTCCATGCAATCAACATTAGGGTTTTAAACCCTAAACTGAATTTTTCCATTCAGCCAGCATTAAAACCCTAAACTGAGCTTTTCCATGCAATCAGCATTAGGGTTTTAAACCGTAAACTGAATTTTTCCTTTAGTCAGCATTAGGGTTTTAAAACCTAAACTGAACTTTTTTCCATTCAGCCAGCATTAGGGTTTTAAACCCTAAACTGAGCTTTTTCATGCAATCAGCATTAGGGTTTTAAACCCTAAACTGAATTTTTCCTTTAGTCAGCATTAGGATTTTAAACCCTAAACTGAACTTTTTTCCATTCAGCCAGCATTAGGGTTTTAAACCCTAAACTGAGCTTTTCCATGCAATCAGCATTAGGGTTTTAAACCCTAAACTGAACTTTTTTTCATTCAGCCAACATTAGGGTTTTAAACCCTAAACTGAGCTTTTCCATGCAATCAGCATTAGGGTTTTAAACCCTAAACTGAGCTTTTCCATGCAATCAGCATTAGGGTTTTAAACTGTAAACTGAATTTTTCCTTTAGTCAGCATTAGGGTTTTAAAACCTAAACTGAAATTTTTTCCATTCAGCCAGCATTAGGGTTTTAAACCCTAAACTGAGCTTTTCCATGCAATCAGCATTAGGGTTTTAAACCCTAAACTGATTTTTTCCTTTAGTCATCATTAGGGTTTTAAACCCTAAACTGAACTTTTTTCCATTTAGCCAGCATTAGGGTTTTAAACCCTAAACTGAAGCTTTTCCATGCAATCAGCATTAGGGTTTTAAACCCTAAATTGAATTTTTCCTTTAGTCAGCATTAGGGTTTTAAACCCTAAACTGAACTTTTTTCCATTCAGCCAGCATTAGGGTTTTAAACCCTAAACTGAGCTTTTCCATGCAATCAGCATTAGGGTTTTAAACCCTAAACTGAATTTTTCCTTTAGTCAGCATTAGGGTTTTAAACCCTAAACTGAATTTTTTTCCATTCAGTCAGCATTAGGGTTTTAAACCCTAAACTGAACTTTTTTCCATTCAGCCAGCATTAGGGTTTTAAACCCTAAACTGAGCTTTTCCATGCAATCAGCATTAGGGTTTTAAATCCTAAACTGAATTTTTCCTTTAGTCAGCATTAGGGTTTTAAACCCTAAACTGAACTTTTTCCATTCAGCCAGCATTAGGGTTTTAAACCCTAAACTGAGCTTTTCCATGCAATCAACATTAGGGTTTTAAACCCTAAACTGAATTTTTCCTTTAGTCAGCATTAGGGTTTTAAACCCTAAACTGAACTTTTTCCATTCAGCCAGCATTAGGGTTTTAAACCCTAAACTGAGCTTTTCCATGCAATCAGCATTAGGGTTTTAAACCCTAAACTGAATTTTTCCTTTAGTCGGCATTAGGGTTTTAAACCCTAAACTGAACTTTTTTCCATTCAGCCAGCATTAGGGTTTTAAACCCTAAACTGAGCTTTTCCATGCAATCAGCATTAGGGTTTTAAACCCTAAACTGAATTTTTCCTTTAGTCAGCATTAGGATTTTAAACCCTAAGCTGAACTTTTTTCTATTCAGCCAGCATTAGGGTTTTAAACCCTAAACTGAGCTTTTCCATGCAATCAGCATTAGGGTTTTAAACCCTAAACTGAATTTTTCCTTTAGTCAGCATTAGGGTTTTAAACCCTAAACTGAACTTTTTTCCATTCAGCCAGCATTAGGGTTTTAAACCCTAAACTGAGCTTTTCCATGCAATCAGCATTAGGGTTTTAAACCCTAAACTGAATTTTTTTCCATTCAGCCAGCATTAGGGTTTTAAACCCTAAACTGAGCTTTTCCATGCAATCAGCATTAGGGTTTTAAACAATAAACTGAATTTTTCCTTTAGTCAGCATTAGGGTTTTAAACCCTAAACTGAACTTTTTTCCATTCAGCCAGCATTAGGGTTTTAAACCCTAAACTAAGCTTTTCCATGCAATCAGCATTAGGGTTTTAAACCCTAAACTGAATTTTTCCTTTAATCAGCATTAGGGTTTTAAACCCTAAACTGAACTTTTTTCCATTCAGCCAGCATTAGGGTTTAAACCCTAAACTAAGCTTTTCCATGCAATCAGCATTAGGGTTTTAAACCCTAAACTGAATTTTTTTCCATTCAGCCAGCATTAGGGTTTTAAACTTTAAACTGAGCTTTTCCATGCAATCAGCATTAGGGTTTTAAACCCTAAACTGAATTTTTCCTTTAGTCAGCATTAGGGTTTTAAACCCTAAACTGAACTTTTTTCCATTCAGCCAGCATTAGGGTTTTAAACCCTAAACTGAGCTTTTCCATGCAATCAGCATTAGGGTTTTAAACCGTAAACTGAATTTTTCCTTTAGTCAGCATTAGGGTTTTAAACCCTAAACTGAACTTTTTTCCATTCAGCCAGCATTAGGGTTTTAAACCCTAAACTGAGCTTTTCCATGCAATCAGCATTAGGGTTTTAAACCCTAAACTGAATTTTTCCTTTAGTCGGCATTAGGGTTTTAAACCCTAAACTGAACTTTTTTCCATTCAGCCAGCATTAGGGTTTTAAACCCTAAACTGAGCTTTTCCATGCAATCAGCATTAGGGTTTTAAACCCTAAACTGAATTTTTCCTTTAGTCAGCATTAGGATTTTAAACCCTAAGCTGAACTTTTTTCTATTCAGCCAGCATTAGGGTTTTAAACCCTAAACTGCATGCAATCAGCATTAGGGTTTTAAACCCTAAACTGAATTTTTCCTTTAGTCAGCATTAGGGTTTTAAACCCTAAACTGAACTTTTTTCCATTCAGCCAGCATTAGGGTTTTAAACCCTAAACTGAGCTTTTCCATGCAATCAGCATTAGGGTTTTAAACCCTAAACTGAATTTTTCCTTTAGTCAGCATTAGGGTTTTAAACCCTAAACTGAATTTTTTTCCATTCAGCCAGCATTAGGGTTTTAAACCCTAAACTGAGCTTTTCCATGCAATCAGCATTAGGGTTTTAAACCTTAAACTGAATTTTTCCTTTAGTCAGCATTAGGGTTTTAAACCCTAAACTGAACTTTTTTCCATTCAGCCAGCATTAGGGTTTTAAACCCTAAACTAAGCTTTTCCATGCAATCAGCATTAGGGTTTTAAACCATAAACTGAATTTTTCCTTTAATCAGCATTAGGGTTTTAAACCCTAAACTGAACTTTTTTCCATTCAGCCAGCATTAGGGTTTTAAACCCTAAACTGAGCTTTTCCATGCAATCAGCATTAGGGTTTTAAACCGTAAACTGAATTTTTTTCTATTCAGCCAGCATTAGGGTTTTAAACTTTAAACTGAGCTTTTCCATGCAATCAACATTAGGGTTTTAAACCCTAAACTGAATTTTTCCTTTAGTCAGCATTAGGGTTTTAAACCCTAAACTAAACTTTTTTCCATTCAGCCAGCATTAGGGTTTTAAACCCTAAACTGAGCTTTTCCATGCAATCAGCATTAAGGTTTTAAACCGTAAACTGAATTTTTCCTTTAGTCAGCATTAGGGTTTTAAACCCTAAATTGAACTTTTTTCCATTCAGCCAGCATTAGGGTTTTAAACCCTAAACTGAGCTTTTCCATGCAATCAGCATTAGGGTTTTAAACCCTAAACTGAATTTTTCCTTTAGTCAGCATTAGGATTTTAAACCCTAAACTGAACTTTTTTCCATTCAGCCAGCATTAGGGTTTTAAACCCTAAACTGAGCTTTTCCATGCAATCAGCATTAGGGTTTTAAACCCTAAACTGAACTTTTTTCCTTTCAGCCAGCATTAGGGTTTTAAACCCTAAACTGAGCTTTTCCATGCAATCAGCATTAGGGTTTTAAACCCTAAACTGAGCTTTTCCATGCAATCAGCATTAGGGTTTTAAACCGTAAACTGAATTTTTCCTTTAGTCGGCATTAGGGTTTTAAACCCTAAACTGAGTTTTTCCATGCAATCAACATTAGGGTTTTAAACCCTAAACTGAATTTTTCCTTTAGTCAGCATTAGGGTTTTAAACCCTAAACTGAACTTTTTTCCATTCAGCCAGCATTAGGGTTTTAAACCCTAAACTGAGCTTTTCCATGCAATCAGCATTAGGGTTTTAAACCCTAAACTGAATTTTTCCTTTAGTCAGCATTAGTGTTTTAAACCCTAATCTGAACGTTTTTCCATTCAGCCAGCATTAGGGTTTTAAACCCTAAACTGAGCTTTTCCATGCAATCAGCATTAGGGTTTTAAACCCTAAACTGAATTTTTCCTTTAGTTAGCATTAGGGTTTTAAACCCTAAACTGAACTTTTTTCCATTCAGCCAGCATTAGGGTTTTAAACCCTAAACTGAGCTTTTCCATGCAATCAGCATTAGGGTTTTAAACCATAAACTGAATTTTTCCTTTAGTCAGCATTTGGGTTTTAAACCCTAAACTGAATTTTTTTCCATTCAGCCAGCATTAGGGTTTTAAACTCTAAACTGAGCTTTTCCATGCAATCAGCATTAGGGTTTTAAACCCTAAACTGAGCTTTTCAATGCAATCAGCATTAGGGTTTTAAACCCTAAACTGAATTTTTCCTTTAGTCAGCATTAGGGTTTTAAACCCTAAACTGAACTTTTTTCCATTCAGCCAGCATTAGGGTTTTAAACCCTAAACTGAGCTTTTCCATGCAATCAGCATTAGGGTTTTAAACCCTAAACTGAATTTTTCCTTTAGTCAGCATTAGGGTTTTAAACCCTAAACTGAATTTTTTTCCATTCAGTCAGCATTAGGGTTTTAAACCCTAAACTGAACTTTTTTCCATTCAGCCAGCATTAGGGTTTTAAACCCTAAACTGAGCTTTTCCATGCAATCGGCATTAGGGTTTTAAACCCTAAACTGAATTTTTCCTTTAGTCAGCATTAAGGTTTTAAACCCTAAACTGAACTTATTTCCATTCAGCAAGCATTAGGGTTTTAAACTCTAAACTGAGCTTTTCCATGCAATCAGCATTAGGGTTTTAAACCCTGAACTGAACTTTTTCCTTTATTCAGCCTTAGGGTTTTAAACCCTAAACTGAACTTTTTCCATGCATGTCAGCATTAGGGTTTTAAACTTTAAACTGAGCTTTTCCATGCAATCAACATTAGGGTTTTAAACCCTAAACTGAATTTTTCCATTCAGCCAGCATTAAAACCCTAAACTGAGCTTTTCCATGCAATCAGCATTAGGGTTTTAAACCGTAAACTGAATTTTTCCTTTAGTCAGCATTAGGGTTTTAAAACCTAAACTGAACTTTTTTCCATTCAGCCAGCATTAGGGTTTTAAACCCTAAACTGAGCTTTTTCATGCAATCAGCATTAGGGTTTTAAACCCTAAACTGAATTTTTCCTTTAGTCAGCATTAGGATTTTAAACCCTAAACTGAACTTTTTTCCATTCAGTGAGCATTAGGGTTTTAAACCCTAAACTGAGCTTTTCCATGCAATCAGCATTAGGGTTTTAAACCCTAAACTGAACTTTTTTTCATTCAGCCAACATTAGGGTTTTAAACCCTAAACTGAGCTTTTCCATGCAATCAGCATTAGGGTTTTAAACCCTAAACTGAGCTTTTCCATGCAATCAGCATTAGGGTTTTAAACCGTAAACTGAATTTTTCCTTTAGTCAGTATTAGGGTTTTAAACCCTAAACTGAAATTTTTTCCATTCAGCCAGCATTAGGGTTTTAAACCCTAAACTGAGCTTTTCAATGCAATCAGCATTAGGGTTTTAAACCCTAAACTGATTTTTTCCTTTAGTCATCATTAGGGTTTTAAACCCTAAACTGAACTTTTTTCCATTTAGCCAGCATTAGGGTTTTAAACCCTAAACTGAGCTTTTCCATGCAATCAGCATTAGGGTTTTAAACCCTAAACTGAATTTTTCCTTTAGTCAGCATTAGGGTTTTAAACCCTAAACTGAATTTTTTTCCATTCAGTCAGCATTAGGGTTTTAAACCCTAAACTAAACTTTTTTCCATTCAGCCAGCATTAGGGTTTTAAACCCTAAACTGAGCTTTTCCATGCAATCAGCATTAGGGTTTTAAATCCTAAACTGAATTTTTCCTTTAGTCAACATTAGGGTTTTAAACCCTAAACTGAACTTTTTTCCATTCAGCCAGCATTAGGGTTTTAAACCCTAAACTGAGCTTTTCCATGCAATCAGCATTAGGGTTTTAAACCGTAAACTGAATTTTTCCTTTAGTCAGCATTAGGGTTATAAACTCTAAACTGAACTTTTTTCCATTCAGCCAGCATTAGGGTTTTAAACCCTAAACTGAGCTTTTCCATGCAATCAGCATTAGGGTTTTAAACCCTAAACTGAATTTTTTCTTTAGTCGGCATTAGGGTTTTAAACCCTAAACTGAACTTTTTTCCATTCAGCCAGCATTAGGGTTTTAAACCGTAAACTGAGCTTTTCCATGCAATCAGCATTAGGGTTTTAAACCCTAAACTGAATTTTTCCTTTAGTCAGCATTAGGGTTTTAAACCCTAAACTGAACTTTTTTCTATTTAGCCAGCATTAGGATTTTAAACCCTAAACTGAGCTTTTCCATGCAATCAGCATTAGGGTTTTAAACCCTAAACTGAATTTTTCCTTTAGTCAGCATTAGGGTTTTAAACCCTAAACTGAACTTTTTTCCATTCAGCCAGCATTAGGGTTTTAAACCCTAAACTAAGCTTTTCCATGCAATCAGCATTAGGGTTTTAAACCCTAAACTGAATTTTTCCTTTAATCAGCATTAGGGTTTTAAACCCTAAACTGAACTTTTTTCCATTCAGCCAGCATTAGGGTTTTAAACCCTAAACTGAGCTTTTCCATGCAATCAGCATTAGGGTTTTAAACCCTAAACTGAATTTTTTTCCATTCAGCCAGCATTAGGGTTTTAAACTTTAAACTGAGCTTTTCCATGCAATCAGCATTAGGGTTTTAAATCCTAAACTGAATTTTTCCTTTAGTCAGCATTAGGGTTTTAAACCCTAAACTGAACTTTTTTCCATTCAGCCAGCATTAGGGTTTTAAACCCTAAACTGAACTTTTCCATGCAATCAGCATTAGGGTTTTAAACCGTAAACTGAATTTTTCCTTTAGTCAGCATTAGGGTTTTAAACCCTAAACTGAACTTTTTTCCATTCAGCCAGCATTAGGGTTTTAAACCCTAAACTGAGCTTTTCCACGCAATCAGCATTAGGGTTTTAAACCCTAAACTGAATTTTTCCTTTAGTCAGCATTAGGGTTTTAAACCCTAAACTGAACTTTTTTCCATTCAGCCAGCATTAGGGTTTTAAACCCTAAACTGAGCTTTTCCATGCAATCAGCATTAGGGTTTTAAACCCTAAACTGAATTTTTCCTTTAGTCAGCATTAGGGTTTTAAACCCTAAACTGAACTTATTTCCATTCAGCCAGCATTAGGGTTTTAAACTCTAAACTGAGCTTTTCCATGCAATCAGCATTAGGGTTTTAAACCCTGAACTGAACTTTTTCCTTTAATCAGCCTTAGGGTTTTAAACCCTAAACTGAACTTTTTCCATGCATGTCAGCATTAGGGTTTTAAACCCTAAACTAAACTCTTTCCTTTAGTCAGCATTAGGGTTTTAAACCCTGAACTGAACTTTTTCCTTTAATCAGCCTTAGGGTTTTAAACCTAAACTGAACTTTTTTCCATTCAGCCAGCATTAGGGTTTTAAACCATAAACTGAGCTTTTCCATGCAATCAACATTAGGGTTTTAAACCCTAAACTGAATTTTTCCTTTAGTCAGCATTAGGGTTTTAAACCCTAAACTGAACTTTTTTCCATTCAGCCAGCATTAGGGTTTTACACCATAAACTGAGCTTTTCCATGCAATCAGCATTATGGTTTTAAACCCTAAACTGATTTTTTCCTTTAGTCAGCATTAGGGTTTTAAACCCTAAACTAAATTTTTTTCCATTCAGCCAGCATTAGGGTTTTAAACCCTAAACTGAGCTTTTCCATGCAATCAGCATTAGGGTTTTAAACCCTAAACTGAATTTTTCCTTTAGTCAGCATTAGGGTTTTAAACCCTAAACTGAACTTTTTTCCATTCAGCCAGCATTAGGGTTTTAAACCCTAAACTGAGCTTTTCCATGCAATCAGCATTAGGGTTTTAAACCCTAAACTGAACTTTTTTCCATTCAGCCAGCATTAGGGTTTTAAACCCTAAACTGAGCTTTTCCATGCAATCAGCATTAGGGTTTTAAACCCTAAACTGAGCTTTTCCATGCAATCAGCATTAGGGTTTTAAACCCTAAACTGAATTTTTCCTTTAGTCAGCATTAGGGTTTTAAACCCTAAACTGATTTTTTTCCATTCAGTCAGCATTAGGGTTTTAAACCCTAAACTGAACTTTTTTCCATTCAGCCAGCATTAGGGTTTTAAACCCTAAACTGAGCTTTTCCATGCAATCAGCATTAGGGTTTTAAATCCTAAACTGAATTTTTCCTTTAGTCAGCATTAGGGTTTTAAACCCTAAACTGAACTTTTTCCATTCAGCCAGCATTAGGGTTTTAAACCCTAAACTGAGCTTTTCCATGCAATCAGCATTAGGGTTTTAAACCATAAACTGAATTTTTCCTTTAGTCAGCATTAGGGTTTTAAACCCTAAACTGAACTTTTTTCCATTCAGCCAGCATTAGGGTTTTAAACCCTAAACTGAATTTTTCCTTTAGTCAGCATTAGGGTTTTAAACCCTAAACTGAACTTTTTTCCATTCAGCTAGCATTAGGGTTTTAAACCCTAAACTGAGCTTTTCCATGCAATCAGCATTAGGGTTTTAAACCCTAAACTGAATTTTTCCTTTAGTCAGCATTAGGATTTTAAACCCTAAGCTGAACTTTTTTCTATTCAGCCAGCATTAGGGTTTTAAACCCTAAACTGAGCTTTTCCATGCAATCAGCATTAGGGTTTTAAACCCTAAACTGAATTTTTCCTTTAGTCAGCATTGGGGTTTTAAACCCTAAACTGAACTTTTTTCCATTCAGCCAGCATTAGGGTTTTAAACCCTAAACTGAGCTTTTCCATGCAATCAACATTAGGGTTTTAAATCCTAAACTGAATTTTTCCTTTAGTCAGCATTAGGGTTTTAAACCCTAAACTGAATTTTTTTCCATTCAGCCAGCATTAAGGTTTTAAACCCTAAACTGAGCTTTTCCATGCAATCAACATTAGGGTTTTAAACCCTAAACTGAATTTTTCCTTTAGTCAGCATTAGGGTTTTAAACCCTAAAATGAACTTTTTTCCATTCAGCCAGCATTAGGGTTTTAAACCCTAAACTGAGCTTTTCCATGCAATCAGCATTAGGGTTTTAAACCCTAAACTGAATTTTTCCTTTAGTCAGCATTAGGGTTTTAAACCATAAACTGAACTTTTTTCCATTCAGCCAGCATTAGGGTTTTAAACCCTAAACTGAACTTTTTTCCATTCAGCCAGCATTAGGGTTTTAAACCCTAAACTGAGCTTTTCCATGCAATCAGCATTAGGGTTTTAAACCCTAAACTGAATTTTTCCTTTAGTCAGCATTAGGGGTTTAAACCCTAAAATGAACTTTTTTCCATTCAGCCAGCATTAGGGTTTTAAACCCTAAACTAAGCTTTTCCATGCAATCAGCATTAGGGTTTTAAACCCTAAACTGAATTTTTCCTTTAGTCAGCATTAGGGTTTTAAACCATAAACTGAACTTTTTTACATTCAGCCAGCATTAGGGTTTTAAACCCTAAACTGAGCTTTTCCATGCAATCAGCATTAGGGTTTTAAACCCTAAACTGAATTTTTCCTTTAGTCAGCATTAGGGTTTTAAACCCTAAACTGAATTTTTTCCATTCAGTCAGCATTAAGGTTTTATACCTTAAACTGAACTTTTTTCCATTCAACCAGCATTAGGGTTTTAAACCCTAAATTGAGCTTTTCCATGCAATCAACATTAGGGTTTTAATCCCTAAACTGAATTTTTCCTTTAGTCAGCATTATGGTTTTAAACCCTAAACTGAACTTTTTTCCATTCAGCCAGTATTAGGGTTTTAAACCATAAACTAAGATTTTCCATTCAATCAGCATTAGGGTTTTAAAACCTAAACTGAATTTTTCCTTTAGTCAGCATTAAGGTTTTAAACCTTAAACTGAACTTTTTTCCATTCAGCCAGCATTAGGGTTTTAAACCCTAAACTGAGCTTTTCCATGCAATCAGCATTAAGGTTTTAAACCCTAAACTGAATTTTTCCTTTAGTCAGCATTAGGGTTTTAAACCCTAAACTGAATTTTTTTCCATTCAGCCAGCATTAGGGTTTTAAACCCTAAACTGAGCTTTTCCATGCAATCAGCATTAGGGTTTTAAACCCTAAACTGAATTTTTCCTTTAGTCAGCATTAGGGTTTTAAACCCTAAACTAAACTTTTTTCCATTCAGCCAGCATTAGGGTTTTAAACCCTAAACTGAGCTTTTCCATGCAATCAGCATTAGGGTTTTAAACCCTGAACTGAACTTTTTCCTTTAATCAGCCTTAGGGTTTTAAACCCTAAACTGAATTTTTTTCCATTCAGCCAGCATTAGGGTTTTAAACCCTAAACTGAGCTTTTCCATGCAATCAGCATTAGGGTTTTAAACCCTAAACTGAATTTTTCCTTTAGTCAGCATTAGGGTTTTAAACCCTAAACTGAACTTTTTTCCATTCAGCCAGCATTAGGGTTTTAAACCCTAAACTGAGCTTTTCCATGCAATCAGCATTAGGGTTTTAAACCCTAAACTGAATTTTTCCTTTAGTCAGCATTAGGGTTTTAAACCCTAAAATGAACTTTTTTCCATTCAGCCAGCATTAGGGTTTTAAACCCTAAACTGAGCTTTTCCATGTATTCAGCATTAGGGTTTTAAACCCTAAACTGAATTTTTCCTTTAGTCAGCATTAGGGTTTTAAACCCTAAACTGAACTTATTTCCATTCAGCCAGCATTAGGGTTTTAAACCCTAAACTGAGCTTTTCCATGCAATCAGCATTAGGGTTTTAAACCCTGAACTGAACTTTTTTCCTTTAATCAGCCTTAGGGTTTTAAACCCTAAACTGAACTTTTTCCATGCATGTCAGCATTAGGGTTTTAAACCCTAAACTGAACTCTTTCCTTTAGTCAGCATTAGGTTTTTAAACCTTGAACTGAACTTTTTCCTTTAATCAGCCTTAGGGTTTTAAACCTAAACTGAACTTTTTTCCATTCAGCCAGCATTAGGGTTTTAAACCATAAACTGAGCTTTTCCATGCAATCAGCATTTGGGTTTTAAACCCTAAACTGAATTTTTCCTTTAGTCAGCATTAGGGTTTTAAACCCTAAACTGAACTTTTTTCCATTCAGCCAGCATTAGGGTTTTAAACCATAATCTGAGCTTTTCCATGCAATCAGCATTAGGGTTTTAAACCCTAAACTGATTTTTTCCTTTAGTCAGCATTAGGGTTTTAAACCCTAAACTGAATTTTTTTCCATTCAGCCAGCATTAGGGTTTTAAACCCTAAACTGAGCTTTTCCATGCAATCAGCATTAGGGTTTTAAACCCTAAACTGAATTTTTCCTTTAGTCAGCATTAGGGTTTTAAACCCTAAACTGAACTTTTTTCCATTCAGCCAGCATTATTGTTTTAAACCCTAAACTGAGCTTTTCCATGCAATCAGCATTAGGGTTTTAAACCCTAAACTGAATTTTTCATTTAGCCAGCATTAGGGTTTTAAACCCTAAACTAAGCTTTTCCATGCAATCAGCATTAGGGTTTTAAACCCTAAACTGATTTTTTCCTTTAGTCAGCATTAGGGTTTTAAACCCTAAACTGAATTTTTTTCCATTCAGCCAACATTAAGGTTTTATACCCTAAACTGAGCTTTTCCATGCAATCAACATTAGGGTTTTAAACCCTAAACTGAATTTTTCCTTTAGTCAGCATTAGGGTTTTAAACCCTAAAATGAACTTTTTTCCATTCAACCAGCATTAGGGTTTTAAACCCTAAACTAAGCTTTTCCATGCAATCAGCATTAGGGTTTTAAACCCTAAACTGAATTTTTCCTTTAGTCAGCATTAGGGTTTTAAACCATAAACTGAACTTTTTTCCATTCAGCCAGCATTAGGGTTTTAAACCCTAAACTGAACTTTTTTCCATTCAGCCAGCATTAGGGTTTTAAACCCTAAACTGAGCTTTTCCATGCAATCAGCATTAGGGTTTTAAACCCTAAACTGAATTTTTCCTTTAGTCAGCATTAGGGTTTTAAACCCTAAAATGAACTTTTTTCCATTCAGCCAACATTAGGGTTTTAAACCCTAAACTGAGCTTTTCCATGCAATCAGCATTAGGGTTTTAAACCCTAAACTGAATTTTTCCTTTAGTCAGCATTAGGGTTTTAAACCCTAAACTGAACTTTTTTCCATTCAGCCAGTATTAGGGTTTTAAACCCTAAACTAAGCTTTTCCATGCAATCAGCATTAGGGTTTTAAACCCTAAACTGAATTTTTCCTTTAGTCAGCATTAAGGTTTTAAACCTTAAACTGAACTTTTTTCCATTCAGCCAGCATTAGGGTTTTAAACCCTAAACTGAGCTTTTCCATGCAATCAGCATTAGGGTTTTAAACCCTAAACTGAATTTTTCCTTTAGTCAGCATTAGGGTTTTAAACCCTAAACTGAGCTTTTCCATGCAATCAGCATTAGGGTTTTAAACCCTAAACTGAATTTTTCCTTTAGTCAGCATTAGGGTTTTAAACCCTAAACTGAACTTTTTTCCATTCAGCCAGCATTAGGGTTTTAAACCCTAAACTGAACTTTTCCATGCAATCAGCATTAGGGTTTTAAACCGTAAACTGAATTTTTCCTTTAGTCAGGCATTAGGGTTTTAAACCCTAAACTGAACTTTTTTTCATTCAGCCAGCATTAGGGTTTTAAACCCTAAACTGAGCTTTTCCATGCAATCAACATTAGGGTTTTAAACCCTAAACTGAATTTTTCCTTTAGTCAGCATTAGGGTTTTTAACCCTAAACTGAACTTTTTTCCATTCAGCAAGCATTAGGGTTTTAAACCCTAAACTGAGCTTTTCCATGCAATCAACATTAGGGTTTTAAACCCTAAACTGAATTTTTCCTTTAGTCAGCATTAGGGTTTTAAACCCTAAACTGAACTTATTTCCATTCAGCCAGCATTAGGGTTTTAAACCCTAAACTGAGCTTTTCCATGCAATCAGCATTAAGGTTTTAAACCCTGAACTGAACTTTTTTCCTTTAATCAGCATTAGGGTTTTAAACCCTAAACTAAACTTTTTTCCATTCAGCCAGCATTAGGGTTTTAAACCCTAAACTGAGCTTTTTCCATGCAATCAGCATTAGGGTTTTAAACCCTAAACTGAATTTTTCCTTTAGTCAGCATTAGGGTTTTAAACCCTAAACTGAATTTTTTTCCATTCAGCCGGCATTAAGGTTTTAAACCCTAAACTGAGCTTTTCCATGCAATCAGCATTAGGGTTTTAAACCCTAAACTGAATTTTTCCTTTAGTCAGCATTAGGGTTTTAAACCATAAACTGAACTTTTTTCCATTCAGCCAGCATTAGGGTTTTAAACCCTAAACTGAACTTTTTTCCATTCAGCCAGCATTAGGGTTTTAAACCCTAAACTGAGCTTTTCCATGCAATCAGCATTAGGGTTTTAAACCCTAAACTAAATTTTTCCTTTAGTCAGCATTAGGGTTTTAAACCCTAAAATGAACTTTTTTCCATTCAGCCAGCATTAGGGTTTTAAACCCTAAACTGAGCTTTTCCATGCAATCAGCATTAGGGTTTTAAACCCTAAACTGAATTTTTCCTTTAGTCAGCATTAGGGTTTTAAACCCTAAACTGAACTTTTTTCCATTCAGCCAGTATTAGTGTTTTAAACCCTAAACTAAGCTTTTCCATGCAATCAGCATTAGGGTTTTAAACCCTAAACTGAATTTTTCCTTTAGTCAGCATTAAGGTTTTAAACCTTAAACTGAACTTTTTCCATTCAGCCAGCATTAGGGTTTTAAACCCTAAACTGAGCTTTTCCATGCAATCAGCATTAGGGTTTTAAACCCTAAACTGAATTTTTCCTTTAGTCAGCATTAGGGTTTTAAACCCTAAACTGAATTTTTTTCCATTCAGCCAGCATTAGGGTTTTAAACCCTAAACTGAGCTTTTCCATGCAATCAGCATTAGGTTTTTAAACCCTAAACTGAATTTTTCCTTTAGTCAGCATTAGGGTTTTAAACCCTAAACTGAACTTTTTTCCATTCAGCCAGCATTAGGGTTTTAAACCCTAAACTGAACTTTTCCATGCAATCAGCATTAGGGTTTTAAACCGTAAACTGAATTTTTCCTTTAGTCAGCATTAGGGTTTTAAACCCTAAACTGAACTTTTTTCCATTCAGCCAGCATTAGGGTTTTAAACCCTAAACTGAGCTTTTCCATGCAATCAGCATTAGGGTTTTAAACCCTAAACTGAATTTTTCCTTTAGTCAGCATTAGGGTTTTAAACCCTAAACTGAACTTTTTTCCATTCAGCCAGCATTAGGGTTTTAAACCCTAAACTGAGCTTTTCCATGCAATCAACATTAGGGTTTTAAACCCTAAACTGAATTTTTCCTTTAGTCAGCATTAGGGTTTTAAACCCTAAACTGAACTTATTTCCATTCAGCCAGCATTAGGGTTTTAAACCCTAAACTGAGCTTTTCCATGCAATCAGCATTAGGGTTTTAAACCCTGAACTGAACTTTTTTACTTTAATCAGCCTTAGGGTTTTAAACCCTAAACTGAACTTTTTTCCATTCAGCCAGCATTAGGGTTTTAAACCCTAAACTAAGCTTTTCCATGCAATCAGCATTAGGGTTTTAAACCCTAAACTGAAATTTTCCTTTAGTCAGCATTAGGGTTTTAAACCCTAAACTGAACTTTTTTCCATTCAGCCAGCATTAGGGTTTTAAACCCTAAACTGAGTTTTTCCATGCAATCAACATTAGGGTTTTAAACCCTAAACTGAATTTTTCCTTTAGTCAGCATTAGGGTTTTAAACCCTAAACTGAACTTATTTCCATTCATCCAGCATTAGGGTTTTAAACCCTAAACTGAGCTTTTCCATGCAATCAGCATTAGGGTTTTAAACCCTGAACTGAACTTTTTTCCTTTAATCAGCCTTAGGGTTTTAAACCCTAAACTGAACTTTTTCCATGCATGTCAGCATTAGGGTTTTAAACCCTAAACTGAACTCTTTCCTTTAGTCAGCATTAGGTTTTTAAACCTTGAACTGAACTTTTTCCTTTAATCAGCCTTAGGGTTTTAAACCTAAACTGAACTTTTTTCCATTCAGCCAGCATTAGGGTTTTAAACCATAAACTGAGCTTTTCCATGCAATCAGCATTTGGGTTTTAAACCCTAAACTGAATTTTTCCTTTAGTCAGCATTAGGGTTTTAAACCCTAAACTAAACTTTTTTCCATTCAGCCGGCATTAGGGTTTTAAACCATAATCTGAGCTTTTTCATGCAATCAGCATTAGGGTTTTAAACCCTAAACTGATTTTTTCCTTTAGTTAGCATTAGGGTTTTAAACCCTAAACTGAATTTTTTTCCATTCAGCCAGCATTAGGGTTTTAAACCCTAAACTGAGCTTTTCCATGCAATCAGCATTAGGGTTTTAAAACCTAAACTGAATTTTTCCTTTAGTCAGCATTAGGGTTTTAAACCCTAAACTGAACTTTTTTCCATTCAGCCAGCATTATTGTTTTAAACCCTAAACTGAGTTTTTCCATGCAATCAGCATTAGGGTTTTAAACCCTAAACTGAATTTTTCATTTAGCCAGCATTAGGGTTTTAAACCCTAAACTAAGCTTTTCCATGCAATCAGCATTAGGGTTTTAAACCCTAAACTGATTTTTTCCTTTAGTCATCATTAGGGTTTTAAACCCTAAACTGAACTTTTTCCATTCAGCCAGCATTAGGGTTTTAAACCCTAAACTGAGATTTTCCATGCAATCAGCATTAGGGTTTTAAACCCTAAACTGAATTTTTCCTTTAGTCAGCATTAGGGTTTTAAACCCTAAACTGAATTTTTCCTTTAGTCAGCATTAGGGTTTTAAACCCTAAACTGAACTTTTTTCCATTCAGCCAGTATTAGGGTTTTAAACCCTAAACTAAGCTTTTCCATGCAATCAGCATTAGGGTTTTAAACCCTAAACTGAATTTTTCCTTTAGTCAGCATTAAGGTTTTAAACCCTAAACTGAACTTTTTTCCATTCAGCCAGCATTAGGGTTTTAAACCCTAAACTGAGCTTTTCCATGCAATCAGCATTAGGGTTTTAAATCCTAAACTGAATTTTTCCTTTAGTCAGTATTAGGGTTTTAAACCCTAAACTGAACTTTTTTCCATTCAGCCAGTATTAGGGTTTTAAACCCTAAACTGAGCTTTTCCATGCAATCAACATTAGGGTTTTAAACCGTAAACTGAATTTTTCCTTTAGTCAGCATTAGGGTTTTAAACCCTAAACTGAATTTTTTTCCATTCAGCTAGCATTAGGGTTTTAAACCCTAAACTGAGCTTTTCCATGCAATCAGCATTAGGGTTTTAAACCGTAAACTGAATTTTTCCTTTAGTCAGCATTAGGGTTTTAAACCCTAAACTGAACTTTTTTTCATTCAGCCAGCATTAGGGTTTTAAACCCTAAACTGAGCTTTTCCATGCAATCAACATTAGGGTTTTAAACCCTAAACTGAATTTTTCCTTTAGTCAGCATTAGGGTTTTTAACCCTAAACTGAACTTTTTTCCATTCAGCAAGCATTAGGGTTTTAAACCCTAAACTGAGCTTTTCCATGCAATCAACATTAGGGTTTTAAACCCTAAACTGAATTTTTCCTTTAGTCAGCATTAGGGTTTTAAACCCTAAACTGAACTTATTTCCATTCAGCCAGCATTAGGGTTTTAAACCCTAAACTGAGCTTTTCCATGCAATCAGCATTAAGGTTTTGAACCCTGAACTGAACTTTTTTCCTTTAATCAGCATTAGGGTTTTAAACCCTAAACTAAACTTTTTTCCATTCAGCCAGCATTAGGGTTTTAAACCCTAAACTGAGCTTTTTCCATGCAATCAGCATTAGGGTTTTAAACCCTAAACTGAATTTTTCCTTTAGTCAGCATTAGGGTTTTAAACCCTAAACTGAACTTTTTCCATGCATGTCAGCATTAGGGTTTTAAACCCTAAACTGAACACTTTCCTTTAGTCAGCATTAGGGTTTTAAACCCTGAACTGAACTTTTTCCTTTAATCCGCCTTAGGGTTTTAAACCCTAAACTGAACTTTTTCCATTCAGCCAGCATTAGGGTTTTAAACCCTAAACTGAACTTTTTTCCATTCAGCCAGCATTAGGGTTTTAAACCCTAAACTGAGCTTTTCCATGCAATCAGCATTAGGGTTTTAAACCCTAAACTAAATTTTTCCTTTAGTCAGCATTAGGGTTTTAAACCCTAAAATGAACTTTTTTCCATTCAGCCAGCATTAGGGTTTTAAACCCTAAACTGAGCTTTTCCATGCAATCAGCATTAGGGTTTTAAACCCTAAACTGAATTTTTCCTTTAGTCAGCATTAGGGTTTTAAACCCTAAACTGAACTTTTTTCCATTCAGCCAGTATTAGTGTTTTAAACCCTAAACTAAGCTTTTCCATGCAATCAGCATTAGGGTTTTAAACCCTAAACTGAATTTTTCCTTTAGTCAGCATTAAGGTTTTAAACCTTAAACTGAACTTTTTCCATTCAGCCAGCATTAGGGTTTTAAACCCTAAACTGAGCTTTTCCATGCAATCAGCATTAGGGTTTTAAACCCTAAACTGAATTTTTCCTTTAGTCAGCATTAGGGTTTTAAACCCTAAACTGAATTTTTTTCCATTCAGCCAGCATTAGGGTTTTAAACCCTAAACTGAGCTTTTCCATGCAATCAGCATTAGGTTTTTAAACCCTAAACTGAATTTTTCCTTTAGTCAGCATTAGGGTTTTAAACCCTAAACTGAACTTTTTTCCATTCAGCCAGCATTAGGGTTTTAAACCCTAAACTGAACTTTTCCATGCAATCAGCATTAGGGTTTTAAACCGTAAACTGAATTTTTCCTTTAGTCAGCATTAGGGTTTTAAACCCTAAACTGAACTTTTTTCCATTCAGCCAGCATTAGGGTTTTAAACCCTAAACTGAGCTTTTCCATGCAATCAGCATTAGGGTTTTAAACCCTAAACTGAATTTTTCCTTTAGTCAGCATTAGGGTTTTAAACCCTAAACTGAACTTTTTTCCATTCAGCCAGCATTAGGGTTTTAAACCCTAAACTGAGCTTTTCCATGCAATCAACATTAGGGTTTTAAACCCTAAACTGAATTTTTCCTTTAGTCAGCATTAGGGTTTTAAACCCTAAACTGAACTTATTTCCATTCAGCCAGCATTAGGGTTTTAAACCCTAAACTGAGCTTTTCCATGCAATCAGCATTAGGGTTTTAAACCCTGAACTGAACTTTTTTACTTTAATCAGCATTAGGGTTTTAAACCCTAAACTGAACTTTTTTCCATTCAGCCAGCATTAGGGTTTTAAACCCTAAACTAAGCTTTTCCATGCAATCAGCATTAGGGTTTTAAACCCTAAACTGAATTTTTCCTTTAGTCAGCATTAGGGTTTTAAACCCTAAACTGAACTTTTTTCCATTCAGCCAGCATTAGGGTTTTAAACCCTAAACTGAGTTTTTCCATGCAATCAACATTAGGGTTTTAAACCCTAAACTGAATTTTTCCTTTAGTCAGCATTAGGGTTTTAAACCCTAAACTGAACTTATTTCCATTCATCCAGCATTAGGGTTTTAAACCCTAAACTGAGCTTTTCCATGCAATCAGCATTAGGGTTTTAAACCCTGAACTGAACTTTTTTCCTTTAATCAGCCTTAGGGTTTTAAACCCTAAACTGAACTTTTTCCATGCATGTCAGCATTAGGGTTTTAAACCCTAAACTGAACTCTTTCCTTTAGTCAGCATTAGGTTTTTAAACCTTGAACTGAACTTTTTCCTTTAATCAGCCTTAGGGT
This sequence comes from Nicotiana tabacum, assembly GCF_000715075.1. Classification (NCBI taxonomy): domain Eukaryota; kingdom Viridiplantae; phylum Streptophyta; class Magnoliopsida; order Solanales; family Solanaceae; genus Nicotiana; species Nicotiana tabacum. The sequence continues at coordinate 219,073 of NW_027438292.1, read as the reverse complement.
TTTAAACCTAAACTGAACTTTTTTCCATTCAGCCAGCATTAGGGTTTAAACCATAAACTGAGCTTTTCCATGCAATCAGCATTTGGGTTTTAAACCCTAAACTGAATTTTTCCTTTAGTCAGCATTAGGGTTTTAAACCCTAAACTAAACTTTTTTCCATTCAGCCGGCATTAGGGTTTTAAACCATAATCTGAGCTTTTTCATGCAATCAGCATTAGGGTTTTAAACCCTAAACTGATTTTTTCCTTTAGTTAGCATTAGGGTTTTAAACCCTAAACTGAATTTTTTTCCATTCAGCCAGCATTAGGGTTTTAAACCCTAAACTGAGCTTTTCCATGCAATCAGCATTAGGGTTTTAAAACCTAAACTGAATTTTTCCTTTAGTCAGCATTAGGGTTTTAAACCCTAAACTGAACTTTTTTCCATTCAGCCAGCATTATTGTTTTAAACCCTAAACTGAGTTTTTCCATGCAATCAGCATTAGGGTTTTAAACCCTAAACTGAATTTTTCATTTAGCCAGCATTAGGGTTTTAAACCCTAAACTAAGCTTTTCCATGCAATCAGCATTAGGGTTTTAAACCCTAAACTGATTTTTTCCTTTAGTCATCATTAGGGTTTTAAACCCTAAACTGAACTTTTTTCCATTCAGCCAGCATTAGGGTTTTAAACCCTAAACTGAGATTTTCCATGCAATCAGCATTAGGGTTTTAAACCCTAAACTGAATTTTTCCTTTAGTCAGCATTAGGGTTTTAAACCCTAAACTGAACTTTTTTCCATTCAGCTAGCATTAGGGTTTTAAACCCTAAACTGAGCTTTTCCATGCAATCAGCATTAGGGTTTTAAACCCTAAACTGAATTTTTCCTTTAGTCAGCATTAGGGTTTTAAACCCTAAACTGAATTTTTTTCCATTCAGTCAGCATTAGGGTTTTAAACCCTAAACTGAACTTTTTTCCATTCAGCCAGCATTAGGGTTTTAAACCCTAAACTGAGCTTTTCCATGCAATCAGCATTAGGGTTTTAAATCCTAAACTGAATTTTTCCTTTAGTCAGTATTAGGGTTTTAAACCCTAAACTGAACTTTTTTCCATTCAGCCAGTATTAGGGTTTTAAACCCTAAACTGAGCTTTTCCATGCAATCAACATTAGGGTTTTAAACCGTAAACTGAATTTTTCCTTTAGTCAGCATTAGGGTTTTAAACCCTAAACTGAACTTTTTTCCATTCAGCTAGCATTAGGGTTTTAAACCCTAAACTGAGCTTTTCCATGCAATCAACATTAGGGTTTTAATTCCTAAACTGAATTTTTCCTTTAGTCGGCATTAGGGTTTTAAACCCTAAACTGAACTTTTTTCCATTCAGCCAGCATTAGGGTTTTAAACCCTAAACTGAGCTTTTCCATGCAATCAACATTAGGGTTTTAAACCCTAAACTGAATTTTTCCTTTAGTCAGCATTAGGATTTTAAACCCTAAGCTGAACTTTTTTCTATTCAGCCAGCATTAGGGTTTTAAACCCTAAACTGAGCTTTTCCATGCAATCAGCATTAGGGTTTTAAACCCTAAACTGAATTTTTCCTTTAGTCAGCATTAGGGTTTTAAACCCTAAACTGAGCTTTTCCATGCAATCAACATTAGGGTTTTAAACCCTAAACTGAAGTTTTCCTTTAGTCAGCATTAGGGTTTTAAACCCTAAACTGAACTTTTTTCCATTCAGCCAGCATTAGGGTTTTAAACCCTAAACTGAGCTTTTCCATGCAATCAGCATTAGGGTTTTAAACCCTAAACTGAATTTTTCCTTTAGTCAGCATTAGGCCCTAAACTGAGCTTTTCCATGCAATCAGCATTAGGGTTTTAAACCCTAAACTGAATTTTTCCTTTAGTCAGCATTAGGGTTTTAAACCCTAAAATGAACTTTTTTCCATTCAGCCAGCATTAGGGTTTTAAACCCTAAACTGAGCTTTTCCATGCAATCAGCATTAGGGTTTTAAACCCTAAACTGAATTTTTTCTTTAGTCAGCATTAAGGTTTTAAACCATAAACTGAACTTTTTTCCATTCAGCCAGCATTAGGGTTTTAAACCCTAAACTGAACTTTTTTCCATTCAGCCAGCATTAGGGTTTTAAACCCTAAACTGAGCTTTTCCATGCAATCAGTATTAGGGTTTTAAACCCTAAACTGAATTTTTCCTTTAGTCAGCATTAGGGTTTTAAACCCTAAACTGAACTTTTTTCCATTCAGCCAGCATTAGGGTTTTAAACCCTAAACTGAGCTTTTCCATGCAATCAGCATTAAGGTTTTAAACCCTAAACTGAATTTTTCCTTTAGTCAGCATTAGGATTTTAAACCCTAAACTGAACTTTTTTCCATTCAGCCAGCATTAGGGTTTTAAACCCTAAACTGAGCTTTTCCATGCAATCAGTATTAGGGTTTTAAACCCTAAACTGAATTTTTTCTTTAGTCAGCATTAGGGTTTTAAACCCTAAAATGAACTTTTTTCCATTCAGCCAGCATTAGGGTTTTAAACCCTAAACTGAGCTTTTCCATGCAATCAGCATTAGGGTTTTAAACCCTAAACTGAATTTTTCCTTTAGTCAGCATTAGGGTTTTAAACCCTAAACTGAACTTTTTTCCATTCAGCCAGCATTAGGGTTTTAAACCCTAAACTGAGCTTTTCCATGCAATCAGCATTAGGGTTTTAAACCGTAAACTGAATTTTTCCTTCAGTCAGCATTAGGGTTTTAAACCCTAAACTGGACTTTTTTCCATTCAGCCAGCATTAGGGTTTTAAACCCTAAACTGAGCTTTTCCATGCAATCAGCATTAGGGTTTTAAACCCTAAACTGAATTTTTCCTTTAGTCAGCATTAGGGTTTTAAACCCTAAACTGAACTTTTTTCCATTCAGCCAGCATTAGGGTTTTAAACCCTAAACTGAGCTTTTCCATGCAATCAGCATTAGGGTTTTAAACCCTAAACTGAATTTTTCCTTTAGTCAGTATTAGGGTTTTAAACCCTAAACTGAACTTATTTCCATTCAGCCAGCATTAGGGTTTTAAACCCTAAACTGAGCTTTTCCATGCAATCAGCATTAGGGTTTTAAACCCTGAACTGAACTTTTTCCTTTAATCAGCCTTAGGGTTTTAAACCCTAAACTGAACTTTTTCCATGCATGTCAGCATTAGGGTATTAAACCCTAAACTGAACTCTTTCCTTTAGTCAGCATTAGGTTTTTAAATCTTGAACTGAACTTTTTCCTTTAATCAACCTTAGGGTTTTAAACCTAAACTGAACTTTTTTCCATTCATCCAGCATTAGGGTTTTAAACCATAAACTGAGCTTTTCCATGCAATCAGCATTTGGGTTTTAAACCCTAAACTGAATTTTTCCTCTAGTCAGCATTAGGGTTTTAAACCCTAAACTGAACTTTTTTCCATTCAGCCGGCATTAGGGTTTTAAACCATAATCTGAGCTTTTTCATGCAATCAGCATTAGGGTTTTAAACCCTAAACTGATTTTTTCTTTTAGTCAGCATTAGGGTTTTAAACCCTAAACTGAATTTTTTTCCATTCAGCCAGCATTAGGGTTTTAAACCCTAAACTGAGCTTTTCCATGCAATCAGCATTAGGGTTTTAAAACCTAAACTGAATTTTTCCTTTAGTCAGCATTAGGGTTTTAAACCCTAAACTGAACTTTTTTCCATTCAGCCAGCATTATTGTTTTAAACCCTAAAATGAGCTTTTCCATGCAATCAGCATTAGGGTTTTAAACCCTAAACTGATTTTTTCCTTTAGTCATCATTAGGGTTTTAAACCCTAAACTGAACTTTTTTCCATTCAGCCAGCATTAGGGTTTTAAACCCTAAACTGAGCTTTTCCATGCAATCAGCATTAGGGTTTTAAACCCTAAACTGAATTTTTCCTTTAGTCAGCATTAGGGTTTTAAACCCTAAACTGAATTTTTTTCCATTCAGTCAGCATTAGGGTTTTAAACCCTAAACTGAACTTTTTTCCATTCAGCCAACATTAGGGTTTTAAACCCTAAACTGAGCTTTTCCATGCAATCAGCATTAGGGTTTTAAACCCTAAACTGAATTTTTCCTTTAGTCAGCATTAGGGTTTTAAACCCTAAACTGAACTTTTTTCCATTCAGCTAGCATTATGGTTTTAAACCCTAAACTGAGCTTTTCCATGCAATCAGCATTAGGGTTTTAAACCCTAAACTGATTTTTTCCTTTAGTCATCATTAGGGTTTTAAACCCTAAACTGAACTTTTTTCCATTTAACCAGCATTAGGGTTTTAAACCCTAAACTGAGCTTTTCCATGCAATCAGCATTAGGGTTTTAAACCCTAAACTGAATTTTTCCTTTAGTCAGCAATAGGGTTTTAAACCCTAAACTGAATTTTTTTCCATTCAGTCAGCATTAGGGTTTTAAACCCTAAACTGAACTTTTTTCCATTCAGCCAGCATTAGGGTTTTAAACCCTAAACTGAGCTTTTCCATGCAATCAGCATTAGGGTTTTAAATCCTAAACTGAATTTTTCCTTTAGTCAGCATTAGGGTTTTAAACCCTAAACTGAACTTTTTTCCATTCAGCCAGCATTAGGGTTTTAAACCCTAAACTGAGCTTTTCCATGCAATCAACATTAGGGTTTTAAACCGTAAACTGAATTTTTCCTTTAGTCAGCATTAGGGTTTTAAATCCTAAACTGAACTTTTTTCCATTCAGCTAGCATTAGGGTTTTAAACCCTAAACTGAGCTTTTCCATGCAATCAGCATTAGGGTTTTAATTCCTAAACTGAATTTTTCCTTTAGTCGGCATTAGGGTTTTAAACCCTAAACTGAACTTTTTTCCATTCAGCCAGCATTAGGGTTTTAAACCCTAAACTGAGCTTTTCCATGCAATCAACATTAGGGTTTTAAACCCTAAACTGAATTTTTCCTTTAGTCAGCATTAGGATTTTAAACCCTAAGCTGAACTTTTTTCTATTCATCCAGCATTAGGGTTTTAAACCCTAAACTGATCTTTTCCATGCAATCAACATTAGGGTTTTAAACCCTAAACTGAAGTTTTCCTTTAGTCAGCATTAGGGTTTTAAACCCTAAGCTAAACTTTTTTCCATTCAGCCAGCATTAGGGTTTTAAACCCTAAACTGAGCTTTTCAATGCAATCAGCATTAGGGTTTTAAACCCTAAACTGAATTTTTCCTTTAGTCAGCATTAGGGTTTTAAACCCTAAACTGAGCTTTTCAATGCAATCAGCATTAGGGTTTTAAACCCTAAACTGAATTTTTCCTTTAGTCAGCATTAGGGTTTTAAACCCTAAACTGAGCTTTTCCATGCAATCAGCATTAGGGTTTTAAACCCTAAACTGAATTTTTCTTTAGTCAGCATTAAGGTTTTAAACCATAAACTGAACTTTTTTCCATTCAGCCAGCATTAGGGTTTTAAACCCTAAACTGAACTTTTTTCCATTCAGCCAGCATTAGGGTTTTAAACCCTAAACTGAGCTTTTCCATGCAATCAGCATTAGGGTTTTAAACCCTAAACTGAATTTTTTCTTTAGTCAGCATTAGGGTTTTAAACCCTAAACTGAACTTTTTTCCATTCAGCCAGCATTAGGGTTTTAAACCCTAAACTGAGCTTTTCCATGCAATCAGCATTAGGGTTTTAAACCCTAAACTGAATTTTTCCTTTAGTCAGCATTAGGGTTTTAAACTCTAAACTGAACTTTTTTCCATTCAGCCAGCATTAGGGTTTTAAACCCTAAACTGAGCTTTTCCATGCAATCAGCATTAGGGTTTTAATCCGTAAACTGAATTTTTCCTTTAGTCAGCATTAGGGTTTTAAACCCTAAACTGAACTTTTTTCCATTCAGCCAGCATTAGGGTTTTAAACCCTAAACTGAGCTTTTCCATGCAATCAGCATTAGGGTTTTAAACCCTAAACTGAATTTTTCCTTTAGTCAGCATTAGGGTTTTAAACCCTAAACTGAACTTTTTTCCATTCAGCCAGCATTAGGGTTTTAAACCCTAAACTGAGCTTTTCCATGCAATCAGCATTAGGGTTTTAAACCCTAAACTGAATTTTTCCTTTAGTCAGTATTAGGGTTTTAAACCCTAAACTGAACTTATTTCCATTCAGCCAGCATTAGGGTTTTAAACCCTAAACTGAGCTTTTCCATGCAATCAGCATTAGGGTTTTAAACCCTGAACTGAACTTTTTCCTTTAATCAGCCTTAGGGTTTTAAACCCTAAACTGAACTTTTTCCATGCATGTCAGCATTAGGGTTTTAAACCCTAAACTGAACTCTTTCCTTTAGTCAGCATTAGGTTTTTAAACCTTGAACTGAACTTTTTCCTTTAATCAGCCTTAGGGTTTTAAACCTAAACTGAACTTTTTTCCATTCAGCCAGCATTAGGGTTTTAAACCATAAACTGAGCTTTTCCATGCAATCAGCATTAGGGTTTTAAACCCTAAACTGAATTTTTCCTTTAGTCAGCATTAGGGTTTTAAACCCTAAACTGAACTTTTTTCCATTCAGCCAGCATTAGGGTTTTAAACCCTAAACTGAGCTTTTTCATGCAATCAGCATTAGGGTTTTAAACCCTAAACTGAATTTTTCCTTTAGTCAGCATTAGGGTTTTAAACCCTAAACTGAATTTTTTCCATTCAGCCAGCATTAGGGTTTTAAACCCTAAACTGAGCTTTTCCATGCAATCAGCATTAGGGTTTTAAACCCTAAACTGAATTTTTCCTTTAGTCAGCATTAGGGTTTTAAACCCTAAACTGAACTTTTTTCCATTCAGCCAGCATTAGGGTTTTAAACCCTAAACTGAGCTTTTCCATGCAATCAGCATTAGGGTTTTAAACCCTAAACTGATTTTTTCCTTTAGTCATCATTAAGGTTTTAAACCCTAAACTGAACTTTTTTCCATTCAGCCAGCATTAGGGTTTTAAACCCTAAATTGAGCTTTTCCATGCAATCAGCATTAGGGTTTTAAACCTTAAACTGAATTTTTCCTTTAGGTAGCATTAGGGTTTTAAACCCTAAACTGAATTTTTTTCCATTCAGTCAGCATTAGGGTTTTAAACCCTAAACTGAACTTTTTTCCATTCAGCCAGCATTAGGGTTTTAAACCCTAAACTGAGCTTTTCCATGCAATCAACATTAGGGTTTTAAACCCTAAACTGAATTTTTCCTTTAGTCAGCATTAGGGTTTTAAACCCTAAACTGAACTTTTTTCCATTCAGCCAGTATTAGGGTTTTAAACCCTAAACTAAGCTTTTCCATGCAATCAGCATTAGGGTTTTAAACCCTAAACTGAATTTTTCCTTTAGTCAGCATTAAGGTTTTAAACCCTAAACTGAACTTTTTTCCATTCAGCCAGCATTAGGGTTTTAAACCCTAAACTGAGCTTTTCCATGCAATCAGCATTAGGGTTTTAAATCCTAAACTGAATTTTTCCATTAGTCAGCATTAGGGTTTTAAACCCTAAACTGAATTTTTTTCCATTCAGCCAGCATTAGGGTTTTAAACCCTAAACTGAGCTTTTCCATGCAATCAGCATTAGGGTTTTAAACCCTAAACTGAATTTTTCCTTTAGTCAGCATTAGGGTTTTAAACCCTAAACTGAACTTTTTTCCATTCAGCCAGCATTAGGGTTTTAAACCCTAATCTGAGCTTTTCCATGCAATCAGCATTAGGGTTTTAAACCGTAAACTGAATTTTTCCTTTAGTCAGCATTAGGGTTTTAAACCCTAAACTGAACTTTTTTCCATTCAGCCAGCATTAGGGTTTTAAACCCTAAACTGAGCTTTTCCATGCAATCAGCATTAGGGTTTTAAACCCTAAACTAAATTTTTCCTTTAGTCAGCATTAGGGTTTTAAACCCTAAACTGAACTTTTTTCCATTCAGCCAGCATTAGGGTTTTAAACCCTAAACTGAGCTTTTCCATGCAATCAGCATTAGGGTTTTAAACCCTAAACTGAATTTTTCCTTTAGTCAGCATTAGGGTTTTAAACCCTAAACTGAACTTTTTTCCATTCAGCCAGCATTAGGGTTTTAAACCCTAAACTGAGCTTTTCCATGCAATCAGCATTAGGGTTTTAAACCCTGAACTGAACTTTTTCCTTTAATCAACCTTAGGGTTTTAAACGCTAAACTGAACTTTTTCCATGCATGTCAGCATTAGGGTTTTAAACCCTAAACTGAACTCTTTCCTTTAGTCAGCATTAGGGTTTTAAACCCTGAACTAAACTTTTTCCTTTAATCAGCCTTAGGGTTTTAAACCCTAAACTGAACTTTTTCCAATTATCCAGCATTAGGGGTTTAAACCCTAAACTGAGCTTTTCCTTCCAGTCAGCATTAGGGTTTTAAACCCTAAACTGAATTTTTCCTTTCAGTCAGCATTAGGTCATTTTTTAAGGTTTGGTCCAGTTGACCCACACAGCCTTAAAATCTTCGTCACCGAGGCATTGAAAGGCCGTGTTGGCAATATTGAGTTTTCTAATTTGGAAAACGATAAAAAGAGTCATAAATAAGTCAGGTGATGCTGTTTATCATAAATAGCCGAATGTTCCCGAAAGGGACGCCGGAAGGCTGACTTTGCATAAACAGCCACCTTTGGGTCTTGTTTAGTATTTTTTATCCAGTTGACCCACACAGCCTTAAAAACCTTCGCCCCGAGGCGCTGAAGGGCCGTGTTTGCAACACCAGATTTTTATTGTAATTTGAAAAAAAAACCCAAAAAAAAAACAAAGAGTCAGCGGTCGGGTGAATACCGTTTGAATTTTGTCATAATAAGCAGAGCCAGCTTCGGTCACGTCTTAAACCGTTCTTGCCGAAGTAGCCTTAGAGTATCTTTCAGTTGTCCAAAGGTTATTTTCGTAAAAGAACGGACAAGTTTGTAAAATGATCCTCCCCGGCCTCAAAATTCATGTGAAATTTGGAAGGGGCCACGTTTGAAAAAAATAACCATTCGGTTGCATTTTGTGAGTGTTGAAACCCAATTTTTTATTATGAAGAAAAAAAATGTTTCATTACTTTTACCTTTCATTTGGCCCGAACTACGCAAGATCTGATTCATGCGGGGTCATGATACATAGGCAATCTCTATCGGATTCGATCATAGCTACAAAATAAATTGAGAAAAAAAAAACTGAAAGAAAAGGAAAAAGAAAATCGAGTGAAAAAGAAAATAGAAAAAAAAGGAAAAAAGAAAAAAAAAGAGTGCAAAAAATAAAAGAGCGGAAAAAACAAGATCAAGAGTGACTAAAGAGAGGCAAGAATAAAAGAAAAGAGGTACATGGTGAAGAGGGCTAGTTTAGGGTCGGGATGAAACATGCAACCCGTTCAAACACATGGTAAAAGCGTTTAACTGTTTAGGTGCATTGCATCCCATCGTGCGATTTCCTATATGTTAAATGCTTCAAAACTAACAAGGTTGTGTGTGTGAGTAAATTAGCCAGGTTCTGTTCAGGTGATTGGTTTTGTTGGTATGCAGTGATGAGCAGCCTTGCACGCGGCCACAACATTATACACAAAACTGAGCTCCACCTCCCAGAAACGCCCATACTTACCAAGCTCCATATAATCCCCCAATCAAATGTTCATCAGTACAATCCTCAGCCAAGAGAGTCTTTTAAAAGGAATCAGTTCACCTCTATTGGTGAATCATACTCAGGCTTGTTCCAAAAGCTAGTCAGGCGAAGTCTGCTGCAGCCAGTGGCCCCAAATCGGCCAAACACCGAGTCCCCCCTCCCCGCATCGAGCTGATACTAGATGTGAATGCCACTCTAGAGCAGTGGGGTACGGTACAAAGGACTGTTGGTCATTGGACCCTCAAAATAGCAGTTGAGCACTTGATTGAAGCTGAAAGAATCGTTCACCGGGACGAAAAGGTTCCTGATATGATGAACATTCCCCTACCTACTCTCACAAATGGGCCAATAGATGGAATGATCTGTGAAGCTGAGGAATTTGATCCGGCACTGAAGGCTATTGCAGCCATTGCCGAGACAGAAGAAAAAATGATTGTCAAGCCTGAAAGTTCCTCATCAGACGGGAGTCTCGGTAGCCAGTCTTGCTATCCTTTCTGCATCTGGATTATCTCAGGGTGTGATCCAGATGTTTTACTTTATTTTCTTACTTTCCGACGTAAACCCTTTTACCTTCAAAAATTAAAAAAAAAATCAAAAAATCAAAAAAAAAATCAAATGAAATCGATATTTCATTTTCCTAGAATGTCTCTTTTCTTAAAATCTTGTCAATTTTCTCATTCTCTTTTAGTTCTGTTAAATGCAGATTTCAATAATATGACATGCTTGCGGACTTCATGCCCGGATCTTAAAACTCTGTCAGACCTCGAAATAATGAATCAAGAATTGGGTCGCAATGAAGAATAGCTTAAGGAAACAAGACAAAGAATTGGAACAACTGAAGGAAAATTGATTCCCAAAATTGGAAAGGTCCATACATTACAACAAGAGTACTGCCAAAAAGAGTGCGTTGTATTTGGGACACATCGAAGGAAATGTCCTTGAAATAACTGTCAATGCAAATGCAGTCAAAAGGTACTATGTTGGATCCTTTATATAATAAAATCTTTTCCGGTTGAGATGACGAAGGCTTTCATTCTCGCTACCCAAACACTATCAACCCTTTGCAAAACCCATTTGAGCTGGTTACTCTTCTTTGATTACCCTCTTTGGAACCTAAAAATATTATTGAAAATAAAATGAAAAAAAAATTGAAATGAAAAAGAAAAATGAAAAAAAGAAGAAGAAAGAATTGGAAAAATAAGAAAATATATATACAAAAAAGCAAATCAGGAAAAAAAAATCCAAAAACAAAAGTTGCCTGAACTACGTTTGACTTGATTCCGAAAGGATACGTAGGCAACCTCTCCTTGGGGTTCAGTCACACCAAAACGAAAATCCAAGAAGTCCCCCAAAAGTGAAACTGGGGCAGAAGTTATAATGGTTCGGCAATGATCTCGCCCAAAAGGTTCTAAAGTTGTAGTTCAATCCAAATCCTTTTCACCCCAAACCTTGTTCAAGTCCTTCTGATCAATCGGCAAAGCGGTTCAAAATGGGAGGATGGATTTATTTGGGTCTGATACAACAAAATGAGAGGAATAAAATGAGAGAGCCTTATTAGTGAAAACCCACACGGGCACTATAAGGCGACGGTAAGCAGAGGAAATAAAATGAGAGAGTCTTGCTGGTGAAAACCCACACGGGCACCGTAAGGCGACGCTAAGCAGAGAAAATCAAAATGAGAAGTCTTGTTTAGTGAACACCCACACGGGCACTATAAGGAGATGGTAAGAAATGAAATGGAAATGCCAGCTCGTGAAAACCCACAAAGGGCGCCCATGACCGAAAATGAGATCCTCACAACCACCGTCATCAACAGAGTCCTAACAAGGTTCCTCGGTATTCAAGGCAAAGTTGTGATAAATTTTTGGGAGTCAGACGGTTTACACAGATCAGGCATCCAGTCCAAAAGGCATGTCATGTTCATTGAAGTCCGCATGTACTCCGGATAAGTCTTTCTCTCCTTTCCCCGAAAGGGACACTTCTAGTTTTAAACTCATTCTCCATTCAATTATTTGTTTCTCTTTGAATCCCTTTTGGTCTAACACTGTTCCAAAACCAAGACAAAGAAATGATGGCAAGACTAATTTACAGGGCTTTCGTTGGATACACGCTAATGTGCAAAGGGCACCCAGCCTCAGCAGGGGGCATCAAGACGACCTCGACTGGTCATGGCAGCCTATAAAGGCAATTGAAGTTGAAAGGTTTGGGTTTCACATGGTTAATCGCCTCCACGAAGTTAAAAAAAAAAAAAAAGAAATCCCCATAAAGCCTCCCCTTGTAAAAATTCTCCAGCAAGCTTGCCCCAACAAATCCCCAGCAAGTCCGTTTTGTACAAATCCCCACAGAGTCTCCCCTTGTACAATCCCCACAGAGTCTCCCCAATAAAAAAAAATGGAATCTCCCCAGCACATCCCAGCGAGTCCCTTTGTAAAAATTCCCCAACAAGCTTACCCCAACAAATCCTAGAAAGCCCGCTTTGAAATAAATCCCCAGCATGCCCCATTGTACAAAAATCCACACAAAGAATCCACTTTGTAAATATTCCCCCACAGAGTTTCCTTTTGTACAAATCCCCACAGAATACCTCCAATAAAATCCCCGTTGAGAACCTCCAAGCAAAACGGGACAAAAAAAAGAGAAAAAAAAGGAAAAGAAAAAAAAGGAGAGCCTTACGAAGCAAGTCATCACAGAATCTAGAAATACAAGCCTGAGCAATCTAAAGAGTTTTGCCATTCGAATCAAATCAATGGCGGGACTTCGCAACAGAAATAGAGACGCAACAAAGCAACTGGGAACGATCAAGGTCACCGAATCGACCGTCATTTCCGAACTAACAATTGTTCTTTGTCTGAAAAGTTGAAACAGGTATAATCCAAGACAACCGTGCAAGAAGCAGGTGTCGCCCAAAGAGGAAGGTACACGGGTACAAGAAATACTTTGGCAATGATGAATTCACTCGAAAGGTAAGTTTCCACGAAACCCCCTTTTATCTTCTACTAAAACAAGAAAATTCAAAAAAAAAAGGTCGCTTAGTATTCTCGAACTTTGTCCCCAGCCAGCCAGCATTAGGTTTTAAACCCTAAACTGAGATTTTCCATGCAATCAACATTAGGGTTTTAAACCCTAAACTGAATTTTTCCTTTAGTCAGCATTAGGGTTTTAAACCCTAAACTGAACTTTTTTCCATTCAGCCAGCATTAGGGTTTTAAACCCTAAACTGAACTCTTTCCTTTAGTCAGCATTATGGTTTTAAACCCTGAACTGAACTTTTTCCTTTAATCAGCCTTAGGGTTTTAAACCCTAAACTGAACTTTTTCCATTCAGCCAGCATTAGGGTTTTAAACCCTAAACTGAGCTTTTCCTTCCAATCAGCATTAGGGTTTTAAACCCTAAACTGAGCTTTTCCATGCAATCAGCATTAGGGTTTTAAACCGTAAACTGAATTTTTCCTTTAGTCAGCATTAGGGTTTTAAACCCTAAACTGAATTTTTTTCCATTCAGTCAGCATTAGGGTTTTAAACCCTAAACTGAACTTTTATCCATTCAGCCAGCATTAGGGTTTTAAACCCTAAACTGAGCTTTTCCATGCAATCAACATTAGGGTTTTAAACCCTAAACTGAATTTATCCTTTAGTCAGCATTAGGGTTTTAAACCCTAAACTGAACGTTTTTCCATTCAGCCAGCATTAGGGTTTTAAACCCTAAACTGAGCTTTTCCATGCAATCAGCATTAGGGTTTTAAACCCTAAACTGAACTTTTTTCCATTCAGCCAGCATTAGGGTTTTAAACCCTAAACTGAGCTTTTCCATACAATCAGCATTAGGGTTTTAAACCGTAAACTGAATTTTTCCTTTAGTCAGCATTAGGGTTTTAAACCCTAAACTGAACTTTTTTCCATTCAGCCAGCATTAGGGTTTTAAACCCTAAATTGAGCTTTTCCATGCAATCAGCATTAGGGTTTTAAACCCTAAACTGAATTTTTCCTTTAGTCGGCATTAGGGTTTTAAACCCTAAACTGAACTTTTTTCCATTCAGCCAGCATTAGGGTTTTAAACCCTAAACTGAGCTTTTCCATGCAATCAGCATTAGGGTTTTAAACCCTAAACTGAATTTTTCCTTTAGTCAGCATTAGAGTTTTAAACCCTAAACTGAACTTTTTTCCATTCAGCCAGCATTAGGGTTTTAAACCCTAAACTGAGCTTTTCCATGCAATCAGCATTAGGGTTTTAAACCCTAAACTGAATTTTTCCTTTAGTCAGCATTAGGGTTTTAAACCCTAAACTGAACTTTTTTCCATTCAGCTAGCATTAGGGTTTTAAACCCTAAACTGAGCTTTTCCATGCAATCAGCATTAGGGTTTTAAACCCTAAACTGAATTTTTCCTTTAGTCAGCATTAGGGTTTTAAACCCTAAACTGAACTTTTTTCCATTCAGCCAGCATTAGGGTTTTAAACCCTAAACTGAGCTTTTCCATGCAATCAGCATTAGGGTTTTAAACCCTAAACAGAATTTTTCCTTTAGTCAGCATTAGGGTTTTAAACCCTAAACTGAACTTTTTTCCAATCAGCCAGCATTAGGGTTTTAAACCCTAAACTGAGCTTTTCCATGCAATCAGCATTAGGGTTTTAAACCCTAAACTGAATTTTTCCTTTAGTCAGCATTAGGGTTTTAAACCCTAAACTGAACTTTTTTCCATTCAGCCAGCATTAGGGTTTTAAACCCTAAACTGAGCTTTTCCATGCAATCAGCATTAGGGTTTTAAACCCTAATCTGAATTTTTCCTTTAGTCAGCATTAGGGTTTTAAACCCTAAACTGAACTTTTTTCCATTCTGCCAGCATTAGGGTTTTAAATCCTAAACTGAGCTTTTCCATGCAATCAGCATTAGGGTTTTAAACCCTAAACTGAATTTTTCATTTAGTCAGCATTAGGGTTTTAAACCCTAAACTAAATTTTTTTCCATTCAGTCAGCATTAGGGTTTTAAACCCTAAACTGAACTTTTTTCCATTCAGCCAGCATTAGGGTTTTAAACCCTAAACTGAGCTTTTCTATGCAATCAACATTAGGGTTTTAAACCCTAAACTGAATTTTTCCTTTAGTCAGCATTAGGGTTTTAAACCCTAAACTGAACTTTTTTCCATTCAGCCAGCATTAGGGTTTTAAACCCTAAACTAAGCTTTTCCATGCAATCAACATTAGGGTTTTAAACCCTAAACTGAATTTTTACTTTAATCAGCATTAGGGTTTTAAACCCTAAACTGAACTTTTTTCCATTCAGTCAGCATTAGGGTTTTAAACCCTAAACTGAACTTTTTTCCATTCAGCCAGCATTAGGGTTTTAAACCCTAAACTGAGCTTTTCCATGCAATCAACATTAGGGTTTTAAACCCTAAACTGAATTTTTCCTTTAGTCAGCATTAGGGTTTTAAACCCTAAACTGAACTTTGTTCCATTCAGCCAGCATTAGGGTTTTAAACCCTAAACTAAGCTTTTCCATGCAATCAACATTAAGGTTTTAAACCCTAAACTGAATTTTTCCTTTAATCAGCATTAGGGTTTTAAACCCTAAACTGAACTTTTTTCCATTCAGCCAGCATTAGGGTTTTAAACCCTAAACTGAGCTTTTCCCTGCAATCAGCATTAGGGTTTTAAACCCTAAACTGAATTTTTTTCCATTCCGCCAGCATTAGGGTTTTAAACTTTAAACTGAGCTTTTCCATGCAATCAGCATTAGGGTTTTAAACCCTAAACTGAATTTTTCCTTTAGTCAGCATTAGGGTTTTAAACCCTAAACTGAACTTTTTCCAATCAGCCAGCATTAGGGTTTTAAACCCTAAACTGAGCTTTTCCATGCAATCAGCATTAGGGTTTTAAACCGTAAACTGAATTTTTCCATGCAATCAACATTAGGGTTTTAAACCCTAAACTGAATTTTTCCTTTAGTCAGCATTAGGGTTTTAAACCCTAAACTGAACTTTGTTCCATTCAGCCAGCATTAGGGTTTTAAACCCTAAACTAAGCTTTTCCATGCAATCAACATTAAGGTTTTAAACCCTAAACTGAATTTTTCCTTTAATCAGCATTAGGGTTTTAAACCCTAAACTGAACTTTTTTCCATTCAGCCAGCATTAGGGTTTTAAACCCTAAACTGAGCTTTTCCCTGCAATCAGCATTAGGGTTTTAAACCCTAAACTGAATTTTTTTCCATTCCGCCAGCATTAGGGTTTTAAACTTTAAACTGAGCTTTTCCATGCAATCAGCATTAGGGTTTTAAACCCTAAACTGAATTTTTCCTTTAGTCAGCATTAGGGTTTTAAACCCTAAACTGAACTTTTTTCCAATCAGCCAGCATTAGGGTTTTAAACCCTAAACTGAGCTTTTCCATGCAATCAGCATTAGGGTTTTAAACCGTAAACTGAATTTTTCCTTTAGTCAGCATTAGGGTTTTAAACCCTAAACTGAACTTTTTTCCATTCAGCCAGCATTAGGGTTTTAAACCCTAAACTGAGCTTTTCCATGCAATCAGCATTAGGGTTTTAAACCCTAAACTGAATTTTTCCATTCAGTCAGCATTAGGGTTTTAAACCCTAAACTGAACTTTTTTCCATTCAGCCAGCATTAGGGTTTTAAACCCTAAACTGAGCTTTTCCATGCAATCAGCATTAGGGTTTTAAACCCTAAACTGAATTTTTCCTTTAGTCAGCATTAGGGTTTTAAACCCTAAACTGAACTTATTTCCATTCAGCCAGCATTAGGGTTTTAAACTCTAAACTGAGCTTTTCCATGCAATCAGCATTAGGGTTTTAAACCCTGAACTGAATTTTTCCTTTAGTCATCATTAGGGTTTTAAACCCTAAACTGAACTTTTTTCCATTTAGCCAGCATTAGGGTTTTAAACCCTAAACTGAGCTTTTCCATGCAATCAGCATTAGGGTTTTAAACCCTAAACTGAATTTTTCCTTTAGTCAGCATTAGGGTTTTAAACCCTAAACTGAATTTTTTCCATTCAGTCAGCATTAGGGTTTTAAACCCTAAACTGAACTTTTTTCCATTTAGCCAGCATTAGGGTTTTAAACCCTAAACTGAGCTTTTCCATGCAATCAGCATTAGGGTTTTAAATCCTAAACTGAATTTTTCCTTTAGTCAGCATTAGGGTTTTAAACCCTAAACTGAACTTTTTTCCATTCAACCAGCATTAGGGTTTTAAACCCTAAACTGAGCTTTTCCATGCAATCAACATTAGGGTTTTAAACCGTAAACTGAATTTTTCCTTTAGTCAGCATTAGGGTTTTAAACCCTAAACTGAACTTTTTTCCATTCAGCCAGCATTAGGGTTTTAAACCCTAAACTGAGCTTTTCCATGCAATCAGCATTAGGGTTTTAAACCCTAAACTGAATTTTTCCTTTAGTCGGCATTAGGGTTTTAAACCCTAAACTGAACTTTTTTCCATTCAGCCAACATTAGGGTTTTAAACCCTAAACTGAGCTTTTCCATGCAATCAGCATTAGGGTTTTAAACCCTAAACTGAATTTTTCCTTTAGTCAGCATTAGAGTTTTAAACCTTAAACTGAACTTTTTTCTATTCAGCCAGCATTAGGATTTTAAACCCTAAACTGAGCTTTTCCATGCAATCAACATTAGGGTTTTAAACCCTAAACTGAATTTTTCCTTTAGTCAGCATTAGGGTTTTAAACCCTAAACTGAACTTTTTTCCATTCAGTCAGCATTAGGGTTTTAAACCCTAAACTGAACTTTTTCCATTCAGTCAGCATTAGGGTTTTAAACCCTAAACTGAACTTTTTTCCATTTAGCCAGCATTAGGGTTTTAAACCCTAAACTGAGCTTTTCCATGCAATCAGCATTAGGGTTTTAAACCCTAAACTGAATTTTTCCTTTAGTCAGCATTAGGGTTTTAAACCCTAAACTGAATTTTTTTCCATTCAGTCAGCATTAGGGTTTTAAACCCTAAACTGAACTTTTTTCCATTTAGCCAGCATTAGGGTTTTAAACCCTAAACTGAGCTTTTCCATGCAATCAGCATTAGGGTTTTAAATCCTAAACTGAATTTTTCCTTTAGTCAGCATTAGGGTTTTAAACCCTAAACTGAACTTTTTTCCATTCAGCCAGCATTAGGGTTTTAAACCCTAAACTGAGCTTTTCCATGCAATCAACATTAGGGTTTTAAACCGTAAACTGAATTTTTCCTTTAGTCAGCATTAGGGTTTTAAACCCTAAACTGAACTTTTTTCCATTCAGCCAGCATTAGGGTTTTAAACCCTAAACTGAGCTTTTCCATGCAATCAGCATTAGGGTTTTAAACCCTAAACTGAATTTTTCCTTTAGTCGGCATTAGGGTTTTAAACCCTAAACTGAACTTTTTTCCATTCAGCCAACATTAGGGTTTTAAACCCTAAACTGAGCTTTTCCATGCAATCAGCATTAGGGGTTTTAAACCCTAAACTGAATTTTTCCTTTAGTCAGCATTAGAGTTTTAAACCTTAAACTGAACTTTTTTCTATTCAGCCAGCATTAGGATTTTAAACCCTAAACTGAGCTTTTCCATGCAATCAACATTAGGGTTTTAAACCCTAAACTGAATTTTTCCTTTAGTCAGCATTAGGGTTTTAAACCCTAAACTGAACTTTTTTCCATTCAGTCAGCATTAGGGTTTTAAACCCTAAACTGAACTTTTTTCCATTCAGCCAGCATTAGGGTTTTAAACCCTAAACTGAGCTTTTCCATGCAATCAACATTAGGGTTTTAAACCCTAAACTGAATTTTTCCTTTAGTCAGCATTAGGGTTTTAAACCCTAAACTGAACTTTTTTCCATTCAGCCAGCATTAGGGTTTTAAACCCTAAACTAAGCTTTTCCATGCAATCAACATTAGGGTTTTAAACCCTAAACTGAATTTTTCCTTTAATCAGCATTAGGGTTTTAAACCCTAAACTGAACTTTTTTCCATTCAGCCAGCATTAGGGTTTTAAACCCTAAACTGAGCTTTTCCCTGCAATCAGCATTAGGGTTTTAAACCCTAAACTGAATTTTTTTCCATTCCGCCAGCATTAGGGTTTTAAACTTTAAACTGAGCTTTTCCATGCAATCAGCATTAGGGTTTTAAACCCTAAACTGAATTTTTCCTTTAGTCAGCATTAGGGTTTTAAACCCTAAACTGAACTTTTTTCCAATCAGCCAGCATTAGGGTTTTAAACCCTAAACTGAGCTTTTCCATGCAATCAGCATTAGGGTTTTAAACCGTAAACTGAATTTTTCCTTTAGTTAGCATTAGGGTTTTAAACCCTAAACTGAACTTTTTTCCATTCAGCCAGCATTAGGGTTTTAAACCCTAAACTGAGCTTTTCCATGCAATCAGAATTAGGGTTTTAAACCCTAAACTGAATTTTTCCTTTAGTCAGCATTAGGGTTTTAAACCCTAAACTGAACTTTTTTCCATTCAGCCAGTATTAGGGTTTTAAACCCTAAACTGAGCTTTTCCATGCAATCAGCATTAGGGTTTTAAACCCTAAACTGAATTTTTCCTTTAGTCAGCATTAGGGTTTTAAACCCTAAACTGAATTTTTTTCCATTCAGCCAGCATTAGGGTTTTGAAACCCTAAACTGAGCTTTTCCATGCAATCAACATTAGGGTTTTAAACCCTAAACTGAATTTTTCCTTTAGTCAGCTTTAGGGTTTTAAACCCTAAACTGAACTTTTTTCCATTCAGCCAATATTAGGGTTTTAAACCCTAAACTGAGCTTTTCCATGCAATTAGCATTAGGGTTTTAAACCCTAAACTGAATTTTTCCTTTAGTCAGCATTAGGGTTTTAAACCCTAAACTGAAATTTTTTCCATTCAGCCAGCATTAGGGTTTTAAACCCTAAACCGAGCTTTTCCATGCAATCAGCATTAGGGTTTTAAACCCTAAACTAATTTTTTCCTTTAGTCATCATTAGGGTTTTAAACCCTAAACTGAACTTTTTTCCATTTAGCCAGCATTAGGGTTTTAAACCCTAAACTGAGCTTTTCCATGCAATCAACATTAGGGTTTTACACCCTAAACTAAATTTTTCCTTTAGTCAGCATTAGGGTTTTAAACCCTAAACTGAATTTTTTTCCATTCAGTCAGCATTAGGGTTTTAAACCCTAAACTGAACTTTTTTCCATTCAGCCAGCATTAGGGTTTTAAACCCTAAACTGAGCTTTTCCATGCAATCAGCATTAGGGTTTTAAATCCTAAACTGAATTTTTCCTTTAGTCAGCATTAGGGTTTTAAACCCTAAACTGAACTTTTTTCCATTCAGCCAGCATTAGGGTTTTAAACCCTAAACTGAGCTTTTCCATGCAATCAGCATTAGGGTTTTAAACCGTAAACTGAATTTTTCCTTTAGTCAGCATTAGGGTTTTAAACCCTAAACTGAACTTTTTTCCATTCAGCCAGCATTAGGGTTTTAAACCCTAAACTGAGCTTTTCCATGCAATCAGCATTAGGGTTTTAAACCCTAAACTGATTTTTTCCTTTAGTCAGCATTAGGGTTTTAAACCCTAAACTGAATTTTTTTCCATTCAGCCAGCATTAGGGTTTTAAACCCTAAACTGAGCTTTTCCATGCAATCAGCATTAGGGTTTTAAACCCTAAACTGAATTTTTCCTTTAGTCAGCATTAGGGTTTTAAACGCTAAACTGCACTTTTTTCCATTCAGCCAGCATTAGGGTTTTAAAACCTAAACTGAGGTTTTCCATGCAATCAGCATTAGGGTTTTAAACCCTAAACTGAATTTTTCCTTTAGTCAGCATTAGAGTTTTAAACCCTAAACTGAACTTTTTTCTATTCAGCCAGCATTAGGATTTTAAACCCTAAACTGAGCTTTTCCATGCAATCAACATTAGGGTTTTAAACCCTAAACTGAATTTTTCCTTTAGTCAGCATTAGGGTTTTAAACCCTAAACTGAACTTTTTTCCATTCAGTCAGCATTAGGGTTTTAAACCCTAAACTGAACTTTTTTCCATTCAGCCAGCATTAGGGTTTTAAACCCTAAACTGAGCTTTTCCATGCAATCAACATTAGGGTTTTAAACCCTAAACTGAATTTTTCCTTTAGTCAGCATTAGGGTTTTAAACCCTAAACTGAACTTTTTTCCATTCAGCCAGCATTAGGGTTTTAAACCCTAAACTAAGCTTTTCCATGCAATCAACATTAGGGTTTTAAACCCTAAACTGAATTTTTCCTTTAATCAGCATTAGGGTTTTAAACCCTAAACTGAACTTTTTTCCATTCAGCCAGCATTAGGGTTTTAAACCCTAAACTGAGCTTTTCCCTGCAATCAGCATTAGGGTTTTAAACCCTAAACTGAATTTTTTTCCATTCCGCCAGCATTAGGGTTTTAAACTTTAAACTGAGCTTTTCCATGCAATCAGCATTAGGGTTTTAAACCCTAAACTGAATTTTTCCTTTAGTCAGCATTAGGGTTTTAAACCCTAAATTGAACTTTTTTCCAATCAGCCAGCATTAGGGTTTTAAACCCTAAACTGAGCTTTTCCATGCAATCAGCATTAGGGTTTTAAACCGTAAACTGAATTTTTCCTTTAGTCAGCATTAGGGTTTTAAACCCTAAACTGAACTTTTTTCCATTCAGCCAGCATTAGGGTTTTAAACCCTAAACTGAGCTTTTCCATGCAATCAGAATTAGGGTTTTAAACCCTAAACTGAATTTTTCCTTTAGTCAGCATTAGGGTTTTAAACCCTAAACTGAACTTTTTTCCATTCAGCCAGCATTAGGGTTTTAAACCCTAAACTGAGCTTTTCCATGCAATCAGCATTAGGGTTTTAAACCCTAAACTGAATTTTTCCTTTAGTCAGCATTAGGGTTTTAAACCCTAAACTGAATTTTTTTCCATTCAGCCAGCATTAGGGTTTTGAAACCCTAAACTGAGCTTTTCCATGCAATCAACATTAGGGTTTTAAACCCTAAACTGAATTTTTCCTTTAGTCAGCTTTAGGGTTTTAAACCCTAAACTGAACTTTTTTCCATTCAGCCAATATTAGGGTTTTAAACCCTAAACTAAGCTTTTCCATGCAATCAGCATTAGGGTTTTAAACCCTAAACTGAATTTTTCCTTTAGTCAGCATTAGGGTTTTAAACCCTAAACTGAAATTTTCCTTTAGTCAGCATTAGGGTTTTAAACCCTAAACTGAATTTTTCCTTTAGTCAGCATTAGGGTTTTAAACCCTAAACTGAGCTTTTCCATGCAATCAGCATTAGGGTTTTAAACCCTAAACTAATTTTTTCCTTTAGTCATCATTAGGGTTTTAAACCCTAAACTGAACTTTTTTCCATTTAGCCAGCATTAGGGTTTTAAACCCTAAACTGAGCTTTTCCATGCAATCAGCATTAGGGTTTTAAACCCTAAACTGATTTTTTCCTTTAGTCAGCATTAGGGTTTTAAACCCTAAACTGAATTTTTTTCCATTCAGCCAGCATTAGGGTTTTAAACCCTAAACTGAGCTTTTCCATGCAATCAGCATTAGGGTTTTAAACCGTAAACTGAATTTTTCCTTTAGTCAGCATTAGGGTTTTAAACCCTAAACTGAACTTTTTTCCATTCAGCCAGCATTAGGGTTTTAAACCCTAAACTGAGCTTTTCCATGCAATCAGCATTAGGGTTTTAAACCCTAAACTGATTTTTTCCTTTAGTCAGCATTAGGGTTTTAAACCCTAAACTGAAATTTTTTCCATTCAGCCAGCATTAGGGTTTTAAACCCTAAACTGAGCTTTTCCATGCAATCAGCATTAGGGTTTTAAACCCTAAACTGAATTTTTCCTTTAGTCAGCATTAGGGTTTTAAACGCTAAACTGCACTTTTTTCCATTCAGCCAGCATTAGGGTTTTAAAACCTAAACTGAGGTTTTCCATGCAATCAGCATTAGGGTTTTAAACCCTAAACTGAATTTTTCCTTTAGTCAGCATTAGAGTTTTAAACCCTAAACTGAACTTTTTTCTATTCAGCCAGCATTAGGATTTTAAACCCTAAACTGAGCTTTTCCATGCAATCAACATTAGGGTTTTAAACCCTAAACTGAATTTTTCCTTTAGTCAGCATTAGGGTTTTAAACCCTAAACTGAACTTTTTTCCATTCAGTCAACATTAGGGTTTTAAACCCTAAACTGAACTTTTTTCCATTCAGCCAGCATTAGGGTTTTAAACCCTAAACTGAGCTTTTCCATGCAATCAACATTAGGGTTTTAAACCCTAAACTGAATTTTTCCTTTAGTCAGCATTAGGGTTTTAAACCCTAAACTGAACTTTTTTCCATTCAGCCAGCATTAGGGTTTTAAACCCTAAACTAAGCTTTTCCATGCAATCAACATTAGGGTTTTAAACCCTAAACTGAATTTTTCCTTTAATCAGCATTAGGGTTTTAAACCCTAAACTGAACTTTTTTCCATTCAGCCAGCATTAGGGTTTTAAACCCTAAACTGAGCTTTTCCCTGCAATCAGCATTAGGGTTTTAAACCCTAAACTGAATTTTTTTCCATTCCGCCAGCATTAGGGTTTTAAACTTTAAACTGAGCTTTTCCATGCAATCAGCATTAGGGTTTTAAACCCTAAACTGAATTTTTCCTTTAGTCAGCATTAGGGTTTTAAACCCTAAACTGAACTTTTTTCCAATCAGCCAGCATTAGGGTTTTAAACCCTAAACTGAGCTTTTCCATGCAATCAGCATTAGGGTTTTAAACCGTAAACTGAATTTTTCCTTTAGTCAGCATTAGGGTTTTAAACCCTAAACTGAACTTTTTTCCATTCAGCCAGCATTAGGGTTTTAAACCCTAAACTGAGCTTTTCCATGCAATCAGCATTAGGGTTTTAAACCCTAAACTGAATTTTTCCTTTAGTCAGCATTAGGGTTTTAAACCCTAAACTGAACTTTTTTCCATTCAGCCAGCATTAGGGTTTTAAACCCTAAACTGAGCTTTTCCATGCAATCAGCATTAGGGTTTTAAACCCTAAACTGAATTTTTCCTTTAGTCAGCATTAGGGTTTTAAACCCTAAACTGAATTTTTTTCCATTCAGCCAGCATTAGGGTTTTGAAACCCTAAACTGAGCTTTTCCATGCAATCAACATTAGGGTTTTAAACCCTAAACTGAATTTTTCCTTTAGTCAGCATTAGGGTTTTAAACCCTAAACTGAACTTTTTTCCATTCAGCCAGCATTAGGGTTTTAAACCCTAAACTAAGCTTTTCCATGCAATCAACATTAGGGTTTTAAACCCTAAACTGAATTTTTCCTTTAATCAGCATTAGGGTTTTAAACCCTAAACTGAACTTTTTTCCATTCAGCCAGCATTAGGGTTTTAAACCCTAAACTGAGCTTTTCCCTGCAATCAGCATTAGGGTTTTAAACCCTAAACTGAATTTTTTTCCATTCCGCCAGCATTAGGGTTTTAAACTTTAAACTGAGCTTTTCCATGCAATCAGCATTAGGGTTTTAAACCCTAAACTGAATTTTTCCTTTAGTCAGCATTAGGGTTTTAAACCCTAAACTGAACTTTTTTCCAATCAGCCAGCATTAGGGTTTTAAACCCTAAACTGAGCTTTTCCATGCAATCAGCATTAGGGTTTTAAACCGTAAACTGAATTTTTCCTTTAGTCAGCATTAGGGTTTTAAACCCTAAACTGAACTTTTTTCCATTCAGCCAGCATTAGGGTTTTAAACCCTAAACTGAGCTTTTCCATGCAATCAGCATTAGGGTTTTAAACCCTAAACTGAATTTTTCCTTTAGTCAGCATTAGGGTTTTAAACCCTAAACTGAATTTTTTTCCATTCAGCCAGCATTAGGGTTTTGAAACCCTAAACTGAGCTTTTCCATGCAATCAACATTAGGGTTTTAAACCCTAAACTGAATTTTTCCTTTAGTCAGCTTTAGGGTTTTAAACCCTAAACTGAACTTTTTTCCATTCAGCCAATATTAGGGTTTTAAACCCTAAACTGAGCTTTTCCATGCAATCAGCATTAGGGTTTTAAACCCTAAACTGAATTTTTCCTTTAGTCAGCATTAGGGTTTTAAACCCTAAACTGAATTTTTCCTTTAGTCAGCATTAGGGTTTTAAACCCTAAACTGAGCTTTTCCATGCAATCAGCATTAGGGTTTTAAACCCTAAACTAATTTTTTCCTTTAGTCATCATTAGGGTTTTAAACCCTAAACTGAACTTTTTTCCATTTAGCCAGCATTAGGGTTTTAAACCCTAAACTGAGCTTTTCCATGCAATCAGCATTAGGGTTTTACACCCTAAACTGAATTTTTCCTTTAGTCAGCATTAGGGTTTTAAACCCTAAACTGAATTTTTTTCCATTCAGTCAGCATTAGGGTTTTAAACCCTAAACTGAACTTTTTTCCATTCAGCCAGCATTAGGGTTTTAAACCCTAAACTGAGCTTTTCCATGCAATCAACATTAGGGTTTTAAACCGTAAACTGAATTTTTCCTTTAGTCAGCATTAGGGTTTTAAACCCTAAACTGAACTTTTTTCCATTCAGCCAGCATTAGGGTTTTAAACCCTAAACTGAGCTTTTCCATGCAATCAGCATTAGGGTTTTAAACCCTAAACTGATTTTTTCCTTTAGTCAGCATTAGGGTTTTAAACCCTAAACTGAATTTTTTTCCATTCAGCCAGCATTAGGGTTTTAAACCCTAAACTGAGCTTTTCCATGCAATCAGCATTAGGGTTTTAAACCCTAAACTGAATTTTTCCTTTAGTCAGCATTAGGGTTTTAAACGCTAAACTGCACTTTTTTCCATTCAGCCAGCATTAGGGTTTTAAAACCTAAACTGAGGTTTTCCATGCAATCAGCATTAGGGTTTTAAACCCTAAACTGAATTTTTCCTTTAGTCAGCATTAGAGTTTTAAACCCTAAACTGAACTTTTTTCTATTCAGCCAGCATTAGGATTTTAAACCCTAAACTGAGCTTTTCCATGCAATCAACATTAGGGTTTTAAACCCTAAACTGAATTTTTCCTTTAGTCAGCATTAGGGTTTTAAACCCTAAACTGAACTTTTTTCCATTCAGCCAGCATTAGGGTTTTAAAACCTAAACTGAGGTTTTCCATGCAATCAGCATTAGGGTTTTAAACCCTAAACTGAATTTTTCCTTTAGTCAGCATTAGAGTTTTAAACCCTAAACTGAACTTTTTTCTATTCAGCCAGCATTAGGATTTTAAACCCTAAACTGAGCTTTTCCATGCAATCAACATTAGGGTTTTAAACCCTAAACTGAATTTTTCCTTTAGTCAGCATTAGGGTTTTAAACCCTAAACTGAACTTTTTTCCATTCAGTCAGCATTAGGGTTTTAAACCCTAAACTGAACTTTTTTCCATTCAGCCAGCATTAGGGTTTTAAACCCTAAACTGAGCTTTTCCATGCAATCAACATTAGGGTTTTAAACCCTAAACTGAATTTTTCCTTTAGTCAGCATTAGGGTTTTAAACCCTAAACTGAACTTTTTTCCATTCAGCCAGCATTAGGGTTTTAAACCCTAAACTAAGCTTTTCCATGCAATCAACATTAGGGTTTTAAACCCTAAACTGAATTTTTCCTTTAATCAGCATTAGGGTTTTAAACCCTAAACTGAACTTTTTTCCATTCAGCCAGCATTAGGGTTTTAAACCCTAAACTGAGCTTTTCCCTGCAATCAGCATTAGGGTTTTAAACCCTAAACTGAATTTTTTTCCATTCCGCCAGCATTAGGGTTTTAAACTTTAAACTGAGCTTTTCCATGCAATCAGCATTAGGGTTTTAAACCCTAAACTGAATTTTTCCTTTAGTCAGCATTAGGGTTTTAAACCCTAAACTGAACTTTTTTCCAATCAGCCAGCATTAGGGTTTTAAACCCTAAACTGAGCTTTTCCATGCAATCAGCATTAGGGTTTTAAACCGTAAACTGAATTTTTCCTTTAGTCAGCATTAGGGTTTTAAACCCTAAACTGAACTTTTTTCCATTCAGCCAGCATTAGGGTTTTAAACCCTAAACTGAGCTTTTCCATGCAATCAGAATTAGGGTTTTAAACCCTAAACTGAATTTTTCTTTTAGTCAGCATTAGGGTTTTAAACCCTAAACTGAACTTTTTTCCATTCAGCCAGCATTAGGGTTTTAAACCCTAAACTGAGCTTTTCCATGCAATCAGCATTAGGGTTTTAAACCCTAAACTGAATTTTTCCTTTAGTCAGCATTAGGGTTTTAAACGCTAAACTGCACTTTTTTCCATTCAGCCAGCATTAGGGTTTTAAAACCTAAACTGAGGTTTTCCATGCAATCAGCATTAGGGTTTTAAACCCTAAACTGAATTTTTCCTTTAGTCAGCATTAGAGTTTTAAACCCTAAACTGAACTTTTTTCTATTCAGCCAGCATTAGGATTTTAAACCCTAAACTGAGCTTTTCCATGCAATCAACATTAGGGTTTTAAACCCTAAACTGAATTTTTCCTTTAGTCAGCATTAGGGTTTTAAACCCTAAACTGAACTTTTTTCCATTCAGTCAGCATTAGGGTTTTAAACCCTAAACTGAACTTTTTTCCATTCAGCCAGCATTAGGGTTTTAAACCCTAAACTGAGCTTTTCCATGCAATCAACATTAGGGTTTTAAACCCTAAACTGAATTTTTCCTTTAGTCAGCATTAGGGTTTTAAACCCTAAACTGAACTTTTTTCCATTCAGCCAGCATTAGGGTTTTAAACCCTAAACTAAGCTTTTCCATGCAATCAACATTAGGGTTTTAAACCCTAAACTGAATTTTGCCTTTAATCAGCATTAGGGTTTTAAACCCTAAACTGAACTTTTTTCCATTCAGCCAGTATTAGGGTTTTAAACCCTAAACTGAGCTTTTCCCTGCAATCAGCATTAGGGTTTTAAACCCTAAACTGAATTTTTTTCCATTCCGCCAGCATTAGGGTTTTAAACTTTAAACTGAGCTTTTCCATGCAATCAGCATTAGGGTTTTAAACCCTAAACTGAATTTTTCCTTTAGTCAGCATTAGGGTTTTAAACCCTAAACTGAACTTTTTTCCAATCAGCCAGCATTAGGGTTTTAAACCCTAAACTGAGCTTTTCCATGCAATCAGCATTAGGGTTTTAAACCGTAAACTGAATTTTTCCTTTAGTCAGCATTAGGGTTTTAAACCCTAAACTGAACTTTTTTCCATTCAGCCAGCATTAGGGTTTTAAACCCTAAACTGAGCTTTTCCATGCAATCAGAATTAGGGTTATAAACCCTAAACTGAATTTTTCCTTTAGTCAGCATTAGGGTTTTAAACCCTAAACTGAACTTTTTTCCATTCAGCCAGCATTAGAGTTTTAAACCCTAAACTGAACTTTTCCATGCAATCAGCATTAGGGTTTTAAACCCTAAAATGAATTTTTCCTTTAGTCAGCATTAGGGTTTTAAACCCTAAACTGAATTTTTTTCCATTCAGCCAGCATTAGGGTTTTGAAACCCTAAACTGAGCTTTTCCATGCAATCAACATTAGGGTTTTAAACCCTAAACTGAATTTTTCCTTTAGTCAGCTTTAGGGTTTTAAACCCTAAACTGAACTTTTTTCCATTCAGCCAATATTAGGGTTTTAAACCCTAAACTGAACTTTTTTCCATTCAGCCAGCATTAGGGTTTTAAACCTTAAACAGAGCTTTTCCATGCAATCAGCATTAGGGTTTTAAATCCTAAACTGAATTTTTCCTTTAGTCAGCATTAGGGTTTTAAACCCTAAACTGAACTTTTTTCCATTCAGCCAGCATTAGGGTTTTAAACCCTAAACTGAGCTTTTCCATGCAATCAGCATTAGGGTTTTACACCCTAAACTGAATTTTTCCTTTAGTCAGCATTAGGGTTTTAAACGCTAAACTGCACTTTTTTCCATTCAGCCAGCATTAGGGTTTTAAAACCTAAACTGAGGTTTTCCATGCAATCAGCATTAGGGTTTTAAACCCTAAACTGAATTTTTCCTTTAGTCAGCATTAGAGTTTTAAACCCTAAACTGAACTTTTTTCTATTCAGCCAGCATTAGGATTTTAAACCCTAAACTGAGCTTTTCCATGCAATCAACATTAGGGTTTTAAACCCTAAACTGAATTTTTCCTTTAGTCAGCATTAGGGTTTTAAACCCTAAACTGAACTTTTTTCCATTCAGTCAGCATTAGGGTTTTAAACCCTAAACTGAACTTTTTTCCATTCAGCCAGCATTAGGGTTTTAAACCCTAAACTGAGCTTTTCCATGCAATCAGCATTAGGGTTTTAAACCCTAAACTGAATTTTTCCTTTAGTCAGCATTAGGGTTTTAAACCCTAAACTGAACTTTTTCCATTCAGCCAGCATTAGGGTTTTAAACCCTAAACTGAGCTTTTCCATGCAATCAACATTAGGGTTTTAAACCCTAAACTGAATTTTTCCTTTAGTCAGCATTAGGGTTTTAAACCCTAAACTGAACTTTTTCCATTCAGCCAGCATTAGGGTTTTAAACCCTAAACTGAGCTTTTCCATGCAATCAGCATTAGGGTTTTAAACCCTAAACTGAATTTTTCCTTTAGTCAGCATTAGGGTTTTAAACCCTAAACTGAAATTTTTTCCATTCAGCCAGCATTAGGGTTTTAAACCCTAAACTGAGCTTTTCCATGCAATCAGCATTAGGGTTTTAAACCCTAAACTGAATTTTTCCTTTAGTCATCATTAGGGTTTTAAACCCTAAACTGAACTTTTTTCCATTTAGCCAGCATTAGGGTTTTAAACCCTAAACTGAGCTTTTCCATGCAATCAGCATTAGGGTTTTACACCCTAAACTGAATTTTTCCTTTAGTCAGCATTAGGGTTTTAAACTCTAAACTGAATTTTTCCTTTAGTCAGCATTAGGGTTTTAAACCCTAAACTGAACTTTTTCCATTCAGCCAGCATTAGGGTTTTAAACCCTAAACTGAGCTTTTCCATGCAATCAACATTAGGGTTTTAAACCCTAAACTGAATTTTTCCTTTAGTCAGCATTAGGGTTTTAAACCCTAAACTGAACTTTTTTCCGTTCAGCCAGCATTAGGGTTTTAAACCCTAAACTGAGCTTTTCCATGCAATCAGCATTAGGGTTTTAAACCTTAAACAGAGCTTTTCCATGCAATCAGCATTAGGGTTTTAAATCCTAAACTGAATTTTTCCTTTAGTCAGCATTAGGGTTTTAAACCCTAAACTGAACTTTTTTCCATTCAGCCAGCATTAGGGTTTTAAACCTTAAACAGAGCTTTTCCATGCAATCAGCATTAGGGTTTTAAATCCTAAACTGAATTTTTCCTTTAGTCAGCATTAGGGTTTTAAACCCTAAACTGAACTTTTTTCCATTCAGCCAGCATTAGGGTTTTAAACCCTAAACTGAGCTTTTCCATGCAATCAGCATTAGGGTTTTAAACCGTAAACTGAATTTTTCCTTTAGTCAGCATTAGGGTTTTAAACCCTAAACTGAACTTTTTTCCATTCAGCCAGCATTAGGGTTTTAAACCCTAAACTGAGCTTTTCCATGCAATCAGCATTAGGGTTTTATACCCTAAACTGATTTTTTCCTTTAGTCAGCATTAGGGTTTTAAACCCTAAACTGAATTTTTTTCCATTCAGCCAGCATTAGGGTTTTAAACCCTAAACTGAGCTTTTCCATGCAATCAGCATTTGGGTTTTAAACCCTAAACTGAATTTTTCCTTTAGTCAGCATTAGGGTTTTAAACGCTAAACTGCACTTTTTTCCATTCAGCCAGCATTAGAGTTTTAAAACCTAAACTGAGGTTTTCCATGCAATCAGCATTAGGGTTTTAAACCCTAAACTGAATTTTTCCTTTAGTCAGCATTAGAGTTTTAAACCCTAAACTGAACTTTTTTCTATTCAGCCAGCATTAGGATTTTAAACCCAAAACTGAGCTTTTCCATGCAATCAACATTAGGGTTTTAAACCCTAAACTGAATTTTTCCTTTAGTCAGCATTAGGGTTTTAAACCCTAAACTGAACTTTTTTCCATTCAGTCAGCATTAGGATTTTAAACCCTAAACTGAACTTTTTTCCATTCAGCCAGCATTAGGGTTTTAAACCCTAAACTGAGCTTTTCCATGCAATCAACATTAGGGTTTTAAACCCTAAACTGAATTTTTCCTTTAGTCAGCATTAGGGTTTTAAACCCTAAACTGAACTTTTTTCCGTTCAGCCAGCATTAGGGTTTTAAACCCTAAACTAAGCTTTTCCATGCAATCAACATTAGGGTTTTAAACCCTAAACTGAATTTTTCCTTTAATCAGCATTAGGGTTTTAAACCCTAAACTGAACTTTTTTCCATTCAGCCAGCATTAGGGTTTTAAACCCTAAATTGAGCTTTTCCATGCAATCAACATTAGGGTTTTAAACCCTAAACTAAATTTTTTTCCATTCCGCCAGCATTAGGGTTTTAAACTTTAAACTGAGCTTTTCCATGCAATCAGCATTAGGGTTTTAAACCCTAAACTGAATTTTTCCTTTAGTCAGCATTAGGGTTTTAAACCCTAAACTGAACTTTTTTCCAATCAGCCAGCATTAGGGTTTTAAACCCTAAACTGAGCTTTTCCATGCAATCAGCATTAGGGTTTTAAACCGTAAACTGAATTTTTCCTTTAGTCAGCATTAGGGTTTTAAACCCTAAACTGAACTTTTTTCCATTCAGCCAGCATTAGGGTTTTAAACCCTAAATTGAGCTTTTCCATGCAATCAGAATTAGGGTTTTAAACCCTAAACTGAATTTTTCCTTTAGTCAGCATTAGGGTTTTAAACCCTAAACTGAACTTTTTTCCATTCAGCCAGCATTAGGGTTTTAAACCCTAAACTGAGCTTTTCCATGCAATCAGCATTAGGGTTTTAAACCCTAAACTGAATTTTTCCTTTAGTCAGCATTAGGGTTTTAAACCCTAAACTGAATTTTTTTCCATTCAGCCAGCATTAGGGTTTTGAAACCCTAAACTGAGCTTTTCCATGCAATCAACATTAGGGTTTTAAACCCTAAACTGAATTTTTCCTTTAGTCAGCTTTAGGGTTTTAAACCCTAAACTGAACTTCTATCCATTCAGCCAATATTAGGGTTTTAAACCCTAAACTGAGCTTTTCCATGCAATCAGCATTAGGGTTTTAAACCCTAAACTGAATTTTTCCTTTAGTCAGCATTAGGGTTTTAAACCCTAAACTGAAATTTTTTCCATTCAGCCAGCATTAGGGTTTTAAACCCTAAACTGAACTTTTCCATGCAATCAGCATTAGGGTTTTAAACCCTAAAATGAATTTTTCCTTTAGTCAGCATTAGGGTTTTAAACCCTAAACTGAATTTTTTTCCATTCAGCCAGCATTAGGGTTTTGAAACCCTAAACTGAGCTTTTCCATGCGATCAACATTAGGGTTTTAAACCCTAAACTGAATTTTTCCTTTAGTCAGCTTTAGGGTTTTAAACCCTAAACTGAA
This sequence comes from Nicotiana tabacum, assembly GCF_000715075.1. NCBI lineage: Eukaryota > Viridiplantae > Streptophyta > Magnoliopsida > Solanales > Solanaceae > Nicotiana > Nicotiana tabacum. The sequence goes on along the minus strand of NW_027438292.1, from coordinate 186,976 downwards.
CTTTTTTCCATTCAGCCAATATTAGGGTTTTAAACCCTAAACTGAACTTTTTTCCATTCAGCCAGCATTAGGGTTTTAAACCTTAAACAGAGCTTTTCCATGCAATCAGCATTAGGGTTTTAAATCCTAAACTGAATTTTTCCTTTAGTCAGCATTAGGGTTTTAAACCCTAAACTGAACTTTTTTCCATTCAGCCAGCATTAGGGTTTTAAACCCTAAACTGAGCTTTTCCATGCAATCAGCATTAGGGTTTTACACCCTAAACTGAATTTTTCCTTTAGTCAGCATTAGGGTTTTAAACGCTAAACTGCACTTTTTTCCATTCAGCCAGCATTAGGGTTTTAAAACCTAAACTGAGGTTTTCCATGCAATCAGCATTAGGGTTTTAAACCCTAAACTGAATTTTTCCTTTAGTCAGCATTAGAGTTTTAAACCCTAAACTGAACTTTTTTCTATTCAGCCAGCATTAGGATTTTAAACCCTAAACTGAGCTTTTCCATGCAATCAACATTAGGGTTTTAAACCCTAAACTGAATTTTTCCTTTAGTCAGCATTAGGGTTTTAAACCCTAAACTGAACTTTTTTCCATTCAGTCAGCATTAGGGTTTTAAACCCTAAACTGAACTTTTTTCCATTCAGCCAGCATTAGGGTTTTAAACCCTAAACTGAGCTTTTCCATGCAATCAACATTAGGGTTTTAAACCGTAAACTGAATTTTTCCTTTAGTCAGCATTAGGGTTTTAAACCCTAAACTGAACTTTTTTCCATTCAGCCAGCATTAGGGTTTTAAACCCTAAACTGAGCTTTTCCATGCAATCAACATTAGGGTTTTAAACCCTAAACTGAATTTTTCCTTTAGTCAGCATTAGGGTTTTAAACCCTAAACTGAACTTTTTTCCATTCAGCCAATATTAGGGTTTTAAACCCTAAACTGAGCTTTTCCATGCAATCAGCATTAGGGTTTTAAACCCTAAACTGAATTTTTCCTTTAGTCAGCATTAGGGTTTTAAACCCTAAACTGAAATTTTTTCCATTCAGCCAGCATTAGGGTTTTAAACCCTAAACTGAGCTTTTCCATGCAATCAGCATTAGGGTTTTAAACCCTAAACTGAATTTTTCCTTTAGTCATCATTAGGGTTTTAAACCCTAAACTGAACTTTTTTCCATTTAGCCAGCATTAGGGTTTTAAACCCTAAACTGAGCTTTTCCATGCAATCAGCATTAGGGTTTTACACCCTAAACTGAATTTTTCCTTTAGTCAGCATTAGGGTTTTAAACTCTAAACTGAATTTTTTTCCATTCAGTCAGCATTAGGGTTTTAAACCCTAAACTGAACTTTTTTCCATTCAGCCAGCATTAGGGTTTTAAACCCTAAACTGAGCTTTTCCATGCAATCAACATTAGGGTTTTAAACCCTAAACTGAATTTTTCCTTTAGTCAGCATTAGGGTTTTAAACCCTAAACTGAACTTTTTTCCGTTCAGCCAGCATTAGGGTTTTAAACCCTAAACTGAGCTTTTCCATGCAATCAGCATTAGGGTTTTAAACCTTAAACAGAGCTTTTCCATGCAATCAGCATTAGGGTTTTAAATCCTAAACTGAATTTTTCCTTTAGTCAGCATTAGGGTTTTAAACCCTAAACTGAACTTTTTTCCATTCAGCCAGCATTAGGGTTTTAAACCTTAAACAGAGCTTTTCCATGCAATCAGCATTAGGGTTTTAAATCCTAAACTGAATTTTTCCTTTAGTCAGCATTAGGGTTTTAAACCCTAAACTGAACTTTTTTCCATTCAGCCAGCATTAGGGTTTTAAACCCTAAACTGAGCTTTTCCATGCAATCAGCATTAGGGTTTTAAACCGTAAACTGAATTTTTCCTTTAGTCAGCATTAGGGTTTTAAACCCTAAACTGAACTTTTTTCCATTCAGCCAGCATTAGGGTTTTAAACCCTAAACTGAGCTTTTCCATGCAATCAGCATTAGGGTTTTATACCCTAAACTGATTTTTTCCTTTAGTCAGCATTAGGGTTTTAAACCCTAAACTGAATTTTTTTCCATTCAGCCAGCATTAGGGTTTTAAACCCTAAACTGAGCTTTTCCATGCAATCAGCATTTGGGTTTTAAACCCTAAACTGAATTTTTCCTTTAGTCAGCATTAGGGTTTTAAACGCTAAACTGCACTTTTTTCCATTCAGCCAGCATTAGAGTTTTAAAACCTAAACTGAGGTTTTCCATGCAATCAGCATTAGGGTTTTAAACCCTAAACTGAATTTTTCCTTTAGTCAGCATTAGAGTTTTAAACCCTAAACTGAACTTTTTTCTATTCAGCCAGCATTAGGATTTTAAACCCAAAACTGAGCTTTTCCATGCAATCAACATTAGGGTTTTAAACCCTAAACTGAATTTTTCCTTTAGTCAGCATTAGGGTTTTAAACCCTAAACTGAACTTTTTTCCATTCAGTCAGCATTAGGATTTTAAACCCTAAACTGAACTTTTTTCCATTCAGCCAGCATTAGGGTTTTAAACCCTAAACTGAGCTTTTCCATGCAATCAACATTAGGGTTTTAAACCCTAAACTGAATTTTTCCTTTAGTCAGCATTAGGGTTTTAAACCCTAAACTGAACTTTTTTCCGTTCAGCCAGCATTAGGGTTTTAAACCCTAAACTAAGCTTTTCCATGCAATCAACATTAGGGTTTTAAACCCTAAACTGAATTTTTCCTTTAATCAGCATTAGGGTTTTAAACCCTAAACTGAACTTTTTTCCATTCAGCCAGCATTAGGGTTTTAAACCCTAAACTGAGCTTTTCCCTGCAATCAGCATTAGGGTTTTAAACCCTAAACTGAATTTTTTTCCATTCCGCCAGCATTAGGGTTTTAAACTTTAAACTGAGCTTTTCCATGCAATCAGCATTAGGGTTTTAAACCCTAAACTGAATTTTTCCTTTAGTCAGCATTAGGGTTTTAAACCCTAAACTGAACTTTTTTCCAATCAGCCAGCATTAGGGTTTTAAACCCTAAACTGAGCTTTTCCATGCAATCAGCATTAGGGTTTTAAACCGTAAACTGAATTTTTCCTTTAGTCAGCATTAGGGTTTTAAACCCTAAACTGAACTTTTTTCCATTCAGCCAGCATTAGGGTTTTAAACCCTAAATTGAGCTTTTCCATGCAATCAGAATTAGGGTTTTAAACCCTAAACTGAATTTTTCCTTTAGTCAGCATTAGGGTTTTAAACCCTAAACTGAACTTTTTTCCATTCAGCCAGCATTAGGGTTTTAAACCCTAAACTGAGCTTTTCCATGCAATCAGCATTAGGGTTTTAAACCCTAAACTGAATTTTTCCTTTAGTCAGCATTAGGGTTTTAAACCCTAAACTGAATTTTTTCCATTCAGCCAGCATTAGGGTTTTGAAACCCTAAACTGAGCTTTTCCATGCAATCAACATTAGGGTTTTAAACCCTAAACTGAATTTTTCCTTTAGTCAGCTTTAGGGTTTTAAACCCTAAACTGAACTTCTATCCATTCAGCCAATATTAGGGTTTTAAACCCTAAACTGAGCTTTTCCATGCAATCAGCATTAGGGTTTTAAACCCTAAACTGAATTTTTCCTTTAGTCAGCATTAGGGTTTTAAACCCTAAACTGAAATTTTTTCCATTCAGCCAGCATTAGGGTTTTAAACCCTAAACTGAGCTTTTCCATGCAATCAGCATTAGGGTTTTAAACCCTAAACTGATTTTTTCCTTTAGTCATCATTAGGGTTTTAAACCCTAAACTGAACTTTTTTCCATTTAGCCAGCATTAGGGTTTTAAACCCTAAACTGAGCTTTTCCATGCAATCAGCATTAGGGTTTTAAACCCTAAACTGAATTTTTCCTTTAGTCAGCATTAGGGTTTTAAACCCTAAACTGAATTTTTTTCCATTCAGCCAATATTAGGGTTTTAAACCCTAAACTGAACTTTTTTCCATTCAGCCAGCATTAGGGTTTTAAACCTTAAACAGAGCTTTTCCATGCAATCAGCATTAGGGTTTTAAATCCTAAACTGAATTTTTCCTTTAGTCAGCATTAGGGTTTTAAACCCTAAACTGAACTTTTTCCATTCAGCCAGCATTAGGGTTTTAAACCCTAAACTGAGCTTTTCCATGCAATCAGCATTAGGGTTTTAAACCGTAAACTGAATTTTTCCTTTAGTCAGCATTAGGGTTTTAAACCCTAAACTGAACTTTTTTCCATTCAGCCAGCATTAGGGTTTTAAACCCTAAACTGAGCTTTTCCATGCAATCAGCATTAGGGTTTTAAACCCTAAACTGATTTTTTCCTTTAGTCAGCATTAGGGTTTTAAACCCTAAACTGAATTTTTTCCATTCAGCCAGCATTAGGGTTTTAAACCCTAAACTGAGCTTTTCCATGCAATCAGCATTAGGGTTTTAAACCCTAAACTGAATTTTTCCTTTAGTCAGCATTAGGGTTTTAAACGCTAAACTGCACTTTTTTCCATTCAGCCAGCATTAGGGTTTTAAACCCTAAACTGAACTTTTTTCCATTCAACCAGCATTAGGGTTTTAAACCCTAAACTGAGCTTTTCCATGCAATCAGCATTAGGGTTTTAAACCCTAAACTGAATTTTTCCTTTAGTCAGCATTAGGGTTTTAAACCCTAAACTGAACTTTTTTCCATTCAGCCAGTATTAGTGTTTTAAACCCTAAACTGAGCTTTTCCATGCAATCAGCATTATGGTTTTAAACCCTAAACTGATTTTTTCCTTTAGTCAGCATTAGGGTTTTAAACCCTAAACTGATTTTTTTTCCATTCAGCCAGCATTAGGGTTTTAAACCCTAAACTGAGCTTTTCCATGCAATCAGCATTAGGGTTTTAAACCCTAAACTGAATTTTTCCTTTAGTCAGCATTAGGGTTTTAAACGCTAAACTGAACTTTTTTCCATTCAGCCAGCATTAGGGTTTTAAACCCTAAACTGAGGTTTTCCATGCAATCAGCATTAGGGTTTTAAACCCTAACCTAAATTTTTCCTTTAGTCAGCATTAGGGTTTTAAACCCTGCACTGAACTTTTTTCCATTCAGCCTGCATTAGGGTTTTAAACCCTAAACTAAGCTTTTCCATGCAATCAGCATTAGGGTTTTAAACCCTAAACTAATTTTTTCCTTTAGTCATCATTAGGGTTTTAAACCCTAAACTGAACTTTTTTCCATTCAGCCAGCATTAGGGTTTTAAACCCTAAACTGAGCTTTTCCATGCAATCAGCATTAGGGTTTTAAACGCTAAACTGAATTTTTCCTTTAGTCAGCATTAGGGTTTTAAACCCTAAACTGAATTTTTTTCCATTCAGTCAGCATTAGGGTTTTAAACCCTAAACAAAACTTTTTCCATTCAGCCAGCATTAGGGTTTTAAACCCTAAACTGAGCTTTTCCATGCAATCAGCATTAGGGTTTTAAATCCTAAACTGAATTTTTCCTTTAGTCAGCATTAGGGTTTTAAACCCTAAACTGAACTTTTTCCATTCAGCCAGCATTAGGGTTTTAAACCCTAAACTGAGCTTTTCCATGCAATCAGCATTAGGGTTTAAACCCTAAACTGAATTTTTCCTTTAGTCAGCATTAGGGTTTTAAACCCTAAACTGAACTTTTTCCATTCAGCCAGCATTAGGGTTTTAAACCCTAAACTGAGCTTTTCCATGCAATCAGCATTAGGGTTTTAAACCCTAAACTGAATTTTTCCTTTAGTCAGCATTAGGGTTTTAAACCCTAAAGTGAACTTTTTTCCATTCAGCCAGCATTAGGATTTTAAACCCTAAACTGAGCTTTTCCATGCAATCAGCATTAGGGTTTTAAACCCTAAACTGAATTTTTCCTTTAGTCAGCATTAGGGTTTTAAACCCTAAACTGAACTTTTTTTCATTCAGCCAGCATTAGGGTTTTTAACCCTAAACTGAGCTTTTCCATGCAATCAGCATTAGGGTTTTAAACCCTAAACTGAATTTTTCCTTTAGTCAGCATTAGGGTTTTAAACGCTAAACTGAACTTTTTTCCATTTAGCCAGCATTAGGGTTTTAAACCCTAAACTGAGCTTTTCCATGCAATCAGCATTAGGGTTTTAAACCCTAAACTGATTTTTTCCTTTAGTCATCATTAGGGTTTTAAACCCTAAACTGAACTTTTTTCCATTCAGCCAGCATTAGGGTTTTAAACCCTAAACTGAGCTTTTCCATGCAATCAGCATTAGGGTTTTAAACCCTAAACTGAATTTTTCCTTTAGTCAGTATTAGGGTTTTAAACCCTAAACTGAATTTTTTTCCATTCAGTCAGCATTAGGGTATTATACCCTAAACTGAACTTTTTTCCATTCAACCAGCATTAGGGTTTTAAACCCTAAACTGAGCTTTTCCATGCAATCAGCATTAGGGTTTTAAACCCTAAACTGATTTTTTCCTTTAGTCAGCATTAGGGTTTTAAACCCTAAACTGAACTTTTTTCCATTCAGCTAGCATTAGGGTTTTAAACCTTAAACTGAGCTTTTCCATGCAATCAGTATTAGGGTTTTAAAACCTAAACTGAATTTTTCCTTTAGTCAGCATTAGGGTTTTAAACCCTAAACTGAACTTTTTTCCATTCAGCCAGCATTAGGGTTTTAAACCCTAAACTGAGCTTTTCCATGCAATCAGCATTAGGGTTTTAAACCCTAAACTGAATTTTTCCTTTAGTCAGCATTAGGGTTTTAAACCCTAAACTAAATTTTTTCCATTCAGCCAGCATTAGGGTTTTAAACCCTAAACTGAGCTTTTCCATGCAATCAGCATTAGGGTTTTAAACCCTAAACTGAATTTTTCCTTTAGTCAGCATTAGGGTTTGAAACCCTAAACTGAACTTTTTTCCATTCAGCCAGCATTAGGGTTTTAAACCCTAAACTGAGCTTTTCCATGCAATCAGCATTAGGGTTTTAAACCCTAAACTGAATTTTTCCTTTAGTCAACATTAGGGTTTTAAACCCTAAACTGAACTTTTTCCATTCAGTCAGCATTAGGGTTTTAAACCCTAAACTGAGCTTTTCCATGCAATCAGCATTAGGATTTTAAACCCTAAACTGAATTTTTCCTTTAGTCAGCATTAGGGTTTTAAACCCTAAACTGAAATTTTTTCCATTCAGCCAGCATTAGGGTTTTAAACCCTAAACTGAGCTTTTCCATGCAATCAACATTATGGTTTTAAACCTTGAACTGAACTTTTTCCTTTAATTAACCTTAGGGTTTTAAACGCTAAACTGAACTTTTTCCATGCATGTCAGCATTAGGGTTTTAAACCCTAAACTGAACTCTTTCCTTTAGTCAGCATTAGGGTGTTAAACCCTGAACTGAACTTTTTCCTTTAATCAGCCTTAGGGTTTTAAACCCTAAACTGAATTTTTTCCATTCAGCCAGCATTAGGGTTTTAAACCCTAAACTGAGCTTTTCCTTCCAGTCAGCATTAGGTTTTTAAACCCTAAACTGAATTTTTCCTTTCAGTCAGCATTAGGGTTTTAAACCCTAAATTGAACTTTTTTCCATTCAGCCAGCATTAGGGTTTTAAACCATAAACTTAGCTTTTCCATGCAATCAGCATTAGGGTTTTAAACCCTAAACTGAATTTTCCCTTTAGTCAGCATTAGGGTTTTAAACCCTAAACTGAACTTTTTTTCATTCAACCAGCATTAGGGTTTTAAACCATAAACTGAGCTTTTCCATGCAATCAGCATTAGGGTTTTAAACCCTAAACTGATTTTTTCCTTTAGTCAGCATTAGGGTTTTAAACCCTAAACTGAATTTTTTTCCATTCAGCCAGCATTAGGGTTTTAAACCCTAAACTGAGCTTTTCCATGCAATCAGCATTAGGGTTTTAAACCCTAAACTGAATTTTTCCTTTAGTCAGCATTAGGGTTTTAAACCCTAAACTGAATTTTTTTCCATTCAGCCAGCATTAGGGTTTTAAACCCTAAACTGAGCTTTTCCATGCAATCAGCATTAGGGTTTTAAACCCTAAACTGATTTTTTCCTTTAGTCAGCATTAGGGGTTTAAACCCTAAACTGAACTTTTTTCCATTCAGCCAGTAGTAGGGTTTTAAACCCTAAACTGAGCTTTTCCATGCAATCAGCATTAGGGTTTTAAACCCTAAACTGATTTTTTCCTTTAGTCATCATTAGGGTTTTAAACCCTAAACTGAACTTATTTCCATTCAGCCAGCATTAGGGTTTTAAACCCTAAACTGAGCTTTTCCATGCAATCAGCATTAAGGTTTTAAACCCTAAACTAATTTTTTCCTTTAGTCATCATTAGGGTTTTAAACCCTAAACTGAACTTTTTTCCATTCAGCCAGCATTAGGGTTTTAAACCCTAAACTGAGCTTTTCCACGCAATCAGCATTAGGGTTTTAAACGCTAAACTGAATTTTTCCTTTAGTCAGCATTAGGGTTTTAAACCCTAAACTGAATTTTTTTCCATTCAGTCAGCATTAGGGTTTTAAACCCTAAACAAAACTTTTTTCCATTCAGCCAGCATTAGGGTTTTAAACCCTAAACTGAGCTTTTCCATGCAATCAGCATTAGGGTTTTAAACCCTAAACTGAATTTTTCCTTTAGTCAGCATTAGGGTTTTAAACCGTAAACTGAACTTTTTTCCATTCAGCTAGCATTAGGGTTTTAAACCCTAAACTGAGCTTTTCCATGCAATCAGCATTAGGGTTTTAAACCCTAAACTAAATTTTTCCTTTAGTCAGCATTAGGGTTTTAAACCCTAAACTGAACTTTTTTTCATTCAGCCAGCATTAGGGTTTTAAACCCTAAACTGAGCTTTTCCATGCAATCAGCATTAGGGTTTTAAACCCTAAACTGAATTTTTCCTTTAGTCAGCATTAGGGTTTTAAACCCTAAAATGAACTTTTTTCCATTCAGCCAGCATTAGGGTTTTAAACCCTAAACTGAGCTTTTCCATGCAATCAGCATTAGGGTTTTAAACCCTAAACTGAATTTTTCCTTTAGTCAGCATTAGGGTTTTAAACCCTAAACTGAACTTTTTTCCATTCAGCCAGCATTAGGGTTTTAAACCCTAAACTGAGCTTTTCCATGCAATCAGCATTAGGGTTTTAAACCCTAAACTGAATTTTTCCTTTAGTCAGCATTAGGGTTTTAAACCCTAAACTGAACTTTTTTCCATTCAGCCTGCATTAGGGTTTTAAACCCTAAACTGAGCTTTTCCATGCAATCAGCATTAGTGTTTTAAACCCTAAACTGATTTTTTTCTTTAGTCATCATTAGGGTTTTAAACCCTAAACTGAACTTTTTCCATTCAGCCAGCTTTAGGGTTTTAAACCCTAAACTGAGCTTTTCCATGCAATCAGCATTAGGGTTTTAAACCCTAAACTGAATTTTTCCTTTAGTCAGTATTAGGGTTTTAAACCCTAAACTGAATTTTTTTCCATTCAGTCAGCATTAGGGTTATAAACCCTAAATTGAACTTTTTTCCATTCAGCAAGCATTAGGGTTTTAAACCCTAAACTGAGCTTTTCCATGCAATCAGCATTAGGGTTTTAAACCCTAAACTGATTTTTTCCTTTAGTCAGCATTAGGGTTTTAAACCCTAAACTGAACTTTTTTCCATTCAGCTAGCATTAGGGTTTTAAACCTTAAACTGAGCTTTTCCATGCAATCAGTATTAGGGTTTTAAAACCTAAACTGAATTTTTCCTTTAGTCAGCATTAGGGTTTTAAACCCTAAACTGAACTTTTTTCCATTCAGCCAGCATTAGGGTTTTAAACCCTAAACTGAGCTTTTCCATGCAATCAGCATTAGGGTTTTAAACCCTAAACTGAATTTTTCCTTTAGTCAGCATTAGGGTTTTAAACCCTAAACTAAATTTTTTTCCATTCAGCCAGCATTAGGGTTTTAAACCCTAAACTGAGCTTTTCCATGCAATCAGCATTAGGGTTTTAAACCCTAAACTGAATTTTTCCTTTAGTCAGCATTAGGGTTTGAAACCCTAAACTGAACTTTTTTCCATTCAGCCAGCATTAGGGTTTTAAACCCTAAACTGAGCTTTTCCATGCAATCAGCATTAGGGTTTTAAACCCTAAACTGAATTTTTCCTTTAGTCAACATTAGGGTTTTAAACCCTAAACTGAACTTTTTCCATTCAGTCAGCATTAGGGTTTTAAACCCTAAACTGAGCTTTTCCATGCAATCAGCATTAGGATTTTAAACCCTAAACTGAGCTTTTCCATGCAATCAGCATTAGGGTTTTAAACCCTAAACTGATTTTTTCCTTTAGTCAGCATTAGGGGTTTAAACCCTAAACTGAACTTTTTTCCATTCAGCCAGTAGTAGGGTTTTAAACCCTGAACTGAACTTTTTCCTTTAATTAACCTTAGGGTTTTAAACGCTAAACTGAACTTTTTCCATGCATGTCAGCATTAGGGTTTTAAACCCTAAACTGAACTCTTTCCTTTAGTCAGCATTAGGGTGTTAAACCCTGAACTGAACTTTTTCCTTTAATCAGCCTTAGCGTTTTAAACCCTAAACTGAATTTTTTCCATTCAGCCAGCATTAGGGTTTTAAACCCTAAACTGAGCTTTTCCTTCCAGTCAGCATTAGGTTTTTAAACCCTAAACTGAATTTTTCCTTTCAGTCAGCATTAGGGTTTTAAACCCTAAATTGAACTTTTTCCATTCAGCCATATCATTAGGGTTTTAAACCATAAACTTAGCTTTTCCATGCAATTAGCATTAGGGTTTTAAACCCTAAACTGAATTTTCCCTTTAGTCAGCATTAGGGTTTTAAACCCTAAACTGAACTTTTTTTCATTCAACCAGCATTAGGGTTTTAAACCATAAACTGAGCTTTTCCATGCAATCAGCATTAGGGTTTTAAACCCTAAACTGATTTTTTCCTTTAGTCAGCATTAGGGTTTTAAACCCTAAACTGAATTTTTTTCCATTCAGCCAGCATTAGGGTTTTAAACCCTAAACTGAGCTTTTCCATGCAATCAGCATTAGGGTTTTAAACCCTAAACTGAATTTTTCCTTTAGTCAGCATTAGGGTTTTAAACCCTAAACTGAATTTTTTTCCATTCAGCTAGCATTAGGGTTTTAAACCCTAAACTGAGCTTTTCCATGCAATCAGCATTAGGGTTTTAAACCCTAAACTGATTTTTTCCTTTAGTCAGCATTAGGGGTTTAAACCCTAAACTGAACTTTTTTCCATTCAGCCAGTAGTAGGGTTTTAAACCCTAAACTGAGCTTTTCCATGCAATCAGCATTAGGGTTTTAAACCCTAAACTGATTTTTTCCTTTAGTCATCATTAGGGTTTTAAACCCTAAACTGAACTTATTTCCATTCAGCCAGCATTAGGGTTTTAAACCCTAAACTGAGCTTTTCCATGCAATCAGCATTAAGGTTTTAAACCCTAAACTGAATTTTTCTTTTAGTCAGCATTAGGGTTTTAAACCCTAAACTGAATTATTTTTCCTTTAGTCAGCATTAGGGTTTTAAACCCTAAACTGAACTTTTTTCCATTCAGCCAGCATTAGGGTTTTAAACCCTAAACTGAGCTTTTCCATGCAATCAGCATTAGGGTTTTAAACCATAAACTGAATTTTTCCTTTAGTCAGCATTAGGGTTTTAAACCCTAAACTGAACTTTTTTCCATTCAGCCAGCATTAGGGTTTTAAACCCTAAACTGAGCTTTTCCATGCAATCAGCATTAGGGTTTTAAACCCTAAACTGAATTTTTCCTTTAGTCAGCATTAGGGTTTTAAACCCTAAACTGAACTTTTTTCCATTCAGCCAGCATTAGGGTTTTAAACCCTAAACTGAGCTTTTCCATGCAATCAGCATTAGGGTTTTAAACCCTAAACTGAACTTTTTCCTTTAATCAGCCTTAGGGTTTTAAACCCTAAACTGAACTTTTTCCATGCATGTCAGCATTAGGGTTTTAAACCCTAAACTGAACTCTTTCCTTTAGTCAGCATTAGGGTTTTAAACCCTGAACTAAACTTTTTCCTTTAATCAGCCTTAGGGTTTTAAACCCTAAACTGAACTTTTTCCATTCAGCCAGCATTAGGGTTTTAAACCCTAAACTGAGCTTTTCCTTCCAGTCAGCATTATGGTTTTAAACCCTAAACTGAATTTTTCCTTTCAGTCAGCATTAGGGTTTTAAACCCTAAACTGAACTTTTTTCCATTCAGCCAGCATCAGGGTTTTAAACCATAAACTGAGCTTTTCCATGCAATCAGCATTAGGGTTTTAAACCCTAAACTGAATTTTTCCTTTAGTCAACATTAGGGTTTTAAACCCTAAACTGAACTTTTTTCCATTCAGCCTGCATTAGGGTTTTAAACCCTAAACTGAGCTTTTCCATGCAATCAGCATTAGGGTTTTAAACCCTAAACTGAGCTTTTCCATGCAATCAGCATTAGGGTTTTAAACCTTAAACTGAATTTTTCCTTTAGTCAGCATTAGTGTTTTAAACCCTAAACTGAACTTTTTTCCATTCAGCCAGCATTAGGGTTTTAAACCCTAAACTGAGCTTTTCCATGCAATCAGCATTAGGGTTTTAAACCCTAAACTGAATTTTTTCTTTAGTCAGCATTAGGGTTTTAAACCCTAAACTGAACTTTTTTCCATTCAGCCAGCATTAGGGTTTTAAACCCTAAACTGAGCTTTTCCATGCAATCAGCATTAGGGTTTTAAACCCTAAACTGAATTTTTCCTTTAGTCAGCATTAGGGTTTTAAACCCTAAACTGAACTTTTTTCCATTCAGCCAGCATTAGGGTTTTAAACCCTAAACTGAGCTTTTCCATGCAATTAGCATTAGGGTTTTAAACCCTAAACTGAATTTTTCCTTTAGTCAACATTAGGGTTTTAAACCCTAAACTGAACTTTTTTCCATTCAGCCAGCATTAGGGTTTTAAACCCTAAACTGAGCTTTTCCATGCAATCAGCATTAGGGTTTTAAACCCTGAACTGAACTTTTTCCTTTAATCAACCTTAGGGTTTTAAACGCTAAACTGAACTTTTTCCATGCATGTCAGCATAAGGGTTTTAAACCCTAAACTGAACTCTTTCCTTTAGTCCGCATTAGGGTTTTAAACCTTGAACTGAACTTTTTCCTTTAATCAGCCTTAGGGTTTTAAACCCTAAACTAAACTTTTTCCATTCAGCCAGCATTAGGGTTTTAAACCCTAAACTGAGCTTTTCCTTCCAGTCAGCATTAGGGTTTTAAACCCTAAACTGAATTTTTCCTTTCAGTGAGTATTAGGGTTTTAAACCCTAAACTGAACTTCTTTCCATTCAGCCAGCATTAGGGTTTTAAACCATAAACTGAGCTTTTCCATGCAATCAGCATTAGGGTTTTAAACCCTAAACTGAATTTTTCCTTTAGTCAGCATTAGGGTTTTAAACCCTAAACTGAGCTTTTCCATGCAATCAGCATTAGGGTTTTAAACCCTAAACTGAATTTTTCCTTTAGTCAGCATTAGGGTTTTAAACCCTAAACTGAACTTTTTTCCATTCAGCCAGCATTAGGGTTTTAAACCCTAAACTAAGCTTTTCCATGCAATCAGCATTAGGGTTTTAAACCCTAAACTGAATTTTTCCTTTAGTCAGCATTAGGGTTTTAAACCCTAAATTGAATTTTTTTCCATTCAGTCAGCATTAGGGTTTTAAACCCTAAACTGATCTTTTTTACATTCAGCCAGCATTAGGGTTTTAAACCCTAAACTGAGCTTTTCCATGCAATCAACATTAGGGTTTTAAACCCTAAACTGAATTTTTCCTTTAGTCAGCATTAGGGTTTTAAACCCTAAACTGAACTTTTTTCCATTCAGCCAGCATTAGGGTTTTAAACCCTAAACTGAGCTTTTCCATTCAATCAGCATTAGGGTTTTAAACCGTAAACTGAATTTTTCCTTTAGTCAGCATTAGGGTTTTAAACCCTAAACTAAAATTTTTTCCATTCAGCCAGCATTAGGGTTTTAAACCCTAAATTGAGCTTTTCCATGCAATCAGCAATAGGGTTTTAAACCCTAAACTGAATTTTTCCATTAGTCAGCATTAGGGTTTTAAACCCTAAACTGAACTTTTTTCCATTCAGCCAGCATTAGGGTTTTAAACCCTAAACTGAGCTTTTCCATGCAATCAGCATTAGGGTTTTAAACCCTAAACTGAATTTTTCCTTTAGTCAGTATTAGGGTTTTAAACCCTAAACTGAACTTTTTTCCATTCAGCCAGCATTAGGGTTTTAAACCCTAAACTGAGCTTTTCCATGTAATCAGCATTAGGGTTTTAAACCCTAAACTGAATTTTTCCTTTAGTCAGCATTAGGGTTTTAAACCCTAAACTGAACTTTTTTCCATTCAGCCAGCATCAGGGTTTTAAACCATAAACTGAGCTTTTCCATGCAATCAGCATTAGGGTTTTAAACCCTAAACTGAATTTTTCCTTTAGTCAACATTAGGGTTTTAAACCCTAAACTGAACTTTTTTCCATTCAGCCAGCATTAGGGTTTTAAACCCTAAACTGAGCTTTTCCATGCAATCAGCATTAGGGTTTTAAACCCTAAACTGAGCTTTTCCATGCAATCAGCATTAGGGTTTTAAACCCTAAACTGAATTTTTCCTTTAGTCAGCATTAGGGTTTTAAACCCTAAACTGAACTTTTTCCATTCAGCCAGCATTAGGGTTTTAAACCCTAAACTGAGCTTTTCCATGCAATCAGCATTAGGGTTTTAAACCCTAAACTGAATTTTTTCTTTAGTCAGCATTAGGGTTTTAAACCCTAAACTGAACTTTTTTCCATTCAGCCAGCATTAGGGTTTTAAACCCTAAACTGAGCTTTTCCATGCAATCAGCATTAGGGTTTTAAACCCTAAACTGAATTTTTCCTTTAGTCAGCATTAGGGTTTTAAACCCTAAACTGAACTTTTTTCCATTCAGCCAGCATTAGGGTTTTAAACCCTAAACTGAGCTTTTCCATGCAATTAGCATTAGGGTTTTAAACCCTAAACTGAATTTTTCCTTTATTCAGCATTAGGGTTTTAAACCCTAAACTGAACTTTTTTCCATTCAGCCAGCATTAGGGTTTTAAACCCTAAACTGAGCTTTTCCATGCAATCAGCATTAGGGTTTTAAACCCTGAACTGAACTTTTTCCTTTAATCAACCTTAGGGTTTTAAACGCTAAACTGAACTTTTTCCATGCATGTCAGCATAAGGGTTTTAAACCCTAAACTGAACTCTTTCCTTTAGTCCGCATTAGGGTTTTAAACCTTGAACTGAACTTTTTCCTTTAATCAGCCTTAGGGTTTTAAACCCTAAACTAAACTTTTTCCATTCAGCCAGCATTAGGGTTTTAAACCCTAAACTGAGCTTTTCCTTCCAGTCAGCATTAGGGTTTTAAACCCTAAACTGAATTTTTCCTTTCAGTGAGTATTAGGGTTTTAAACCCTAAACTGAACTTCTTTCCATTCAGCCAGCATTAGGGTTTTAAACCATAAACTGAGCTTTTCCCTGCAATTAGCATTAGGTTTTAAACCCTAAACTGAATTTTTCCTTTAGTCAGCATTAGGGTTTTAAACCCTAAACTGAACTTTTTTCCATTCAGCCAGCATTACGGTTTTAAACCCTAAACTGAATTTTTCCTTTAGTCAGCATTAGGGTTTTAAACCCTAAACTGAACTTTTTTCCATTCAGCCAGCATTAGGGTTTTAAACCCTAAACTGAGCTTTTCCATGCAATCAGCATTAGGGTTTTAAACCCTAAACTGACTTTTTCCTTTAGTCATCATTAGGGTTTTAAACCCTAAACTGAACTTTTTTCTATTCAGCCAGCATTAGGGTTTTAAACCCTAAACTGAGCTTTTCCATGCAATCAGCATTAGGGTTTTAAACCCTAAACTGAATATTTCCTTTAGTCAGCATTAGGGTTTTAAACCCTAAACTGAATTTTTTTCCATTCAGTCAGCATTAGGGTTTTAAACCCTAAACTGAACTTTTTCCATTCAGCCAGCATTAGGGTTTTAAACCCTAAACTGAGTTTTTCCATGCAATCAACATTAGGGTTTTAAACCCTAAACTGAATTTTTCCTTTAGTCAGCATTAGGGTTTTAAACCCTAAACTGAACTTTTTTCCATTCAGCCAGCATTAGGGTTTTAAACCCTAAACTGAGCTTTTCCATTCAATCAGCATTAGGGTTTTAAACCGTAAACTGAATTTTTCCTTTAGTCAGCATTAGGGTTTTAAACCCTAAACTAAAATATTTTCCATTCAGCCAGCATTAGGGTTTTAAACCCTAAATTGAGCTTTTCCATGCAATCAGCAATAGGGTTTTAAACCCTAAACTGAATTTTTCCATTAGTCAGCATTAGGGTTTTAAACCCTAAACTGAACTTTTTTCCATTCAGCCAGCATTAGGGTTTTAAACCCTAAACTGAGCTTTTCCATGCAATCAGCATTAGGGTTTTAAACCCTAAACTGAATTTTTCCTTTAGTCAGCATTAGGGTTTTAAACCCTAAACTGAACTTTTTTCCATTCAGCCAGCATTAGGGTTTTAAACCCTAAACTGAGCTTTTCCATGTAATCAACATTAGGGTTTTAAACCCTAAACTGAATTTTTCCTTTAGTCAGCATTAGGGTTTTAAACCCTAAACTGAACTTTTTTCCATTCAGCCAGCATTAGGGTTTTAAACACTAAACTGAGCTTTTCCATGCAATCAACATTAGGGTTTTAAACCCTAAACTGAATTTTTCCTTTAGTCAGCATTAGGGTTTTAAACCCTAAACTGAATTTTTTTCCATTCAGCCAGCATTAGGGTTTTAAACCCTAAACTGAGCTTTTCCATGCAATCAGCATTAGGGTTTTAAATCCTAAACTGAATTTTTCCTTTAGTCAGCATTAGGGTTTTAAACCCTAAACTGAACGTTTTTCCATTTAGCCAGCATTAGGGTTTTAAACCCTAAACTGAGCTTTTCCATGCAATCAGCATTATGGTTTTAAACCCTGAACTGAACTTTTTCCTTTAATCAACCTTAGGGTTTTAAACGCTAAACTGAACTTTTTCCATGCATGTCAGCATAAGGGTTTTAAACCCTAAACTGAACTCTTTCCTTTAGTCCGCATTAGGGTTTTAAACCTTGAACTGAACTTTTTCCTTTAATCAGCCTTAGGGTTTTAAACCCTAAACTAAACTTTTTCCATTCAGCCAGCATTAGGGTTTTAAACCCTAAACTGAGCTTTTCCTTCCAGTCAGCATTAGGGTTTTAAACCCTAAACTGAATTTTTCCTTTCAGTGAGTATTAGGGTTTTAAACCCTAAACTGAACTTCTTTTCCATTCAGCCAGCATTAGGGTTTTAAACCATAAACTGAGCTTTTCCATGCAATCAGCATTAGGTTTTAAACCCTAAACTGAATTTTTCCTTTAGTCAGCATTAGGGTTTTAAACCCTAAACTGAACTTTTTTCCATTCAGCCAGCATTAGGGTTTTATACCCTAAACTGAATTTTTCCTTTAGTCAGCATTAGGGTTTTAAACCCTAAACTGAACTTTTTTCCATTCAGCCAGCATTAGGGTTTTAAACCCTAAACTGAGCTTTTCCATGCAATCAGCATTAGGGTTTTAAACCCTAAACTGATTTTTTCCTTTAGTCATCATTAGGGTTTTAAACCCTAAACTGAACTTTTTTCCATTCAGCCAGCATTAGGGTTTTAAACCCTAAACTGAGCTTTTCCATGCAATCAGCATTAGGGTTTTAAACCCTAAACCGAATATTTCCTTTAGTCAGCATTAGGGTTTTAAACCCTAAATTGATTTTTTTTCCATTCAGTCAGCATTAGGGTTTTAAACCCTAAACTGATCTTTTTTACATTCAGCCAGCATTAGGGTTTTAAACCCTAAACTGAGCTTTTCCATGCAATCAACATTAGGGTTTTAAACCCTAAACTGAATTTTTCCTTTAGTCAGCATTAGGGTTTTAAACCCTAAACTGAACTTTTTCCATTCAGCCAGCATTAGGGTTTTAAACCCTAAACTGAGCTTTTCCATTCAATCAGCATTAGGGTTTTAAACCGTAAACTGAATTTTTCCTTTAGTCAGCATTAGGGTTTTAAACCCTAAACTAAAATTTTTTCCATTCAGCCAGCATTAGGGTTTTAAACCCTAAACTGAGCTTTTCCATGCAATCAGCAATAGGGTTTTAATCCCTAAACTGAATTTTTCCATTAGTCAGCATTAGGGTTTTAAACCCTAAACTGAACTTTTTTCCATTCAGCCAGCATTAGGGTTTTAAACCCTAAACTGAGCTGTTCCATGCAATCAGCATTAGGGTTTTAAACCCTAAACTGAATTTTTCCTTTAGTCAACATTAGGGTTTTAAACCCTAAACTGAACTTTTTCCATTCAGTCAGCATTAGGGTTTTAAACCCTAAACTGAGCTTTTCCATGCAATCAGCATTAGGATTTTAAACCCTAAACTGAATTTTTCCTTTAGTCAGCATTAGGGTTTTAAACCCTAAACTGAACTTTTTTCCATTCAGCCAGCATTAGGGTTTTAAACCCTAAACTGAGCTTTTCCATGCAATCAGCATTAGGGTTTTAAACCCTGAACTGAACTTTTTCCTTTAATCAACCTTAGGGTTTTAAACGCTAAACTGAACTTTTTCCATGCATGTCAGCATTAGGGTTTTAAACCCTAAACTGAACTCTTTCCTTTAGTCAGCATTAGGGTGTTAAACCCTGAACTGAACTTTTTCCTTTAATCAGCCTTAGGGTTTTAAACCCTAAACTGAATTTTTTCCATTCAGCCAGCATTAGGGTTTTAAACCCTAAACTGAGCTTTTCCTTCCAGTCAGCATTAGGGTTTTAAACCCTAAACTGAATTTTTCCTTTTAGTCAGCATTAGGGTTTTAAACCCTAAACTGAACTTTTTTCCATTCAGCCAGCATTAGGGTTTTAAACCATAAACTTAGCTTTTCCATGCAATTAGCATTAGGGTTTTAAACCCTAAACTGAATTTTCCCTTTAGTCAGCATTAGGGTTTTAAACCCTAAACTGAACTTTTTTTCATTCAGCCAGCATTAGGGTTTTAAACCATAAACTGAGCTTTTCCATGCAATCAGCATTAGGGTTTTAAACCCTAAACTGATTTTTTCCTTTAGTCAGCATTAGGGTTTTAAACCCTAAACTGAATTTTTTTCCATTCAGCCAGCATTAGGGTTTTAAACCCTAAACTGAGCTTTTCCATGCAATCAGCATTAGGGTTTTAAACCCTAAACTGAATTTTTCCTTTAGTCAGCATTAGGGTTTTAAACCCTAAACTGAATTTTTTTCCATTCAGCTAGCATTAGGGTTTTAAACCCTAAACTGAGCTTTTCCATGCAATCAGCATTAGGGTTTTAAACCCTAAACTGATTTTTTCCTTTAGTCAGCATTAGGGGTTTAAACCCTAAACTGAACTTTTTTCCATTCAGCCAGTAGTAGGGTTTTAAACCCTAAACTGAGCTTTTCCATGCAATCAGCATTAGGGTTTTAAACCCTAAACTGATTTTTTCCTTTAGTCATCATTAGGGTTTTAAACCCTAAACTGAACTTATTTCCATTCAGCCAGCATTAGGGTTTTAAACCCTAAACTGAGCTTTTCCATGCAATCAGCATTAAGGTTTTAAACCCTAAACTGAATTTTTCTTTTAGTCAGCATTAGGGTTTTAAACCCTAAACTGAACTTTTTTCCATTCAGCCAGCATTAGGGTTATAAACCCTAAACTGAACTTTTTTCCATTCAGCCAGCATTAGGGTTTTAAACCCTAAACTGAGCTTTTCCATGCAATCAGCATTAGGGTTTTAAACCATAAACTGAATTTTTCCTTTAGTCAGCATTAGGGTTTTAAACCCTAAACTGAACTTTTTTCCATTCAGCCAGCATTAGGGTTTTAAACCCTAAACTGAGCTTTTCCATGCAATCAGCATTAGGGTTTTAAACCCTAAACTGAATTTTTCCTTTAGTCAGCATTAGGGTTTTAAACCCTAAACTGAACTTTTTTCCATTCAGCCAGCATTAGGGTTTTAAACCCTAAACTGAGCTTTTCCATGCAATCAGCATTAGGGTTTTAAACCCTAAACTGAATTTTTCCTTTAGTCAGCATTAGGGTTTTAAACCCTAAACTGAACTTTTTCCATTCATGTCAGCATTAGGGTTTTAAACCCTAAACTGAACTCTTTCCTTTAGTCACCATTAAGGTTTTAAACCCTGAACTAAACTTTTTCCTTTAATCAGCCTTAGGGTTTTAAACCCTAAACTGAACTTTTTCCATTCAGCCAGCATTAGGGTTTTAAACCCTAAACTGAGCTTTTCCTTCCAGTCAGCATTATGGTTTTAAACCCTAAACTGAATTTTTCCTTTCAGTCAGCATTAGGGTTTTAAACCCTAAACTGAACTTTTTTCCATTCAGCCAGCATCAGGGTTTTAAACCATAAACTGAGCTTTTCCATGCAATCAGCATTAGGGTTTTAAACCCTAAACTGAATTTTTCCTTTAGTCAACATTAGGGTTTTAAACCCTAAACTGAACTTTTTTCCATTCAGCCTGCATTAGGGTTTTAAACCCTAAACTGAGCTTTTCCATGCAGCCAGCATTAGGGTTTTAAACCCTAAACTGAGCTTTTCCATGCAATCAGCATTAGGGTTTTAAACCCTAAACTAAATTTTTCCTTTAGTCAGCATTAGTGTTTTAAACCCTAAACTGAACTTTTTTCCATTCAGCCAGCATTAGGGTTTTAAACCCTAAACTGAGCTTTTCCATGCAATCAGCATTAGGGTTTTAAACCCTAAACTGAATTTTTCTTTAGTCAGCATTAGGGTTTTAAACCCTAAACTGAACTTTTTCCATTCAGCCAGCATTAGGGTTTTAAACCCTAAACTGAGCTTTTCCATGCAATCAGCATTAGGGTTTTAAACCCTAAACTGAATTTTTCCTTTAGTCAGCATTAGGGTTTTAAACCCTAAACTGAACTTTTTTCCATTCAGCCAGCATTAGGGTTTTAAACCCTAAACTGAGCTTTTCCATGCAATTAGCATTAGGGTTTTAAACCCTAAACTGAATTTTTCCTTTAGTCAGCATTAGGGTTTTAAACCCTAAACTGAACTTTTTTCCATTCAGCCAGAATTAGGGTTTTAAACCCTAAACTGAGCTTTTCCATGCAATCAGCATTAAGGTTTTAAACCCTGAACTGAACTTTTTCCTTTAATCAACCTTAGGGTTTTAAACGCTAAACTGAACTTTTTCCATGCATGTCAGCATAAGGGTTTTAAACCCTAAACTGAACTCTTTCCTTTAGTCCGCATTAGGGTTTTAAACCTTGAACTGAACTTTTTCCTTTAATCAGCCTTAGGGTTTTAAACCCTAAACTAAACTTTTTCCATTCAGCCAGCATTAGGGTTTTAAACCCTAAACTGAGCTTTTCCTTCCAGTCAGCATTAGGGTTTTAAACCCTAAACTGAATTTTTCCTTTCAGTGAGTATTAGGGTTTTAAACCCTAAACTGAACTTCTTTCCATTCAGCCAGCATTAGGGTTTTAAACCATAAACTGAGCTTTTCCATGCAATCAGCATTAGGTTTTAAACCCTAAACTGAATTTTTCCTTTAGTCAGCATTAGGGTTTTAAACCCTAAACTGAACTTTTTTCCATTCAGCCAGCATTACGGTTTTAAACCCTAAACTGAATTTTTCCTTTAGTTAGCATTAGGGTTTTAAACCCTAAACTGAACTTTTTTCCATTCAGCCAGCATTAGAGTTTTAAACCCTAAACTGAGCTTTTCCATGCAATCAGCATTAGGGTTTTAAACCCTAAACTGGCTTTTTCCTTTAGTCATCATTAGGGTTTTAAACCCTAAACTGAACTTTTTTCCATTCAGCCAGCATTAGGGTTTTAAACCCTAAACTGAGCTTTTCCATGCAATCAGCATTAGGGTTTTAAACCCTAAACTGAATATTTCCTTTAGTCAGCATTAGGGTTTTAAACCCTAAACTGAATTTTTTTTCCATTCAGTCAGCATTAGGGTTTTAAACCCTAAACTGAACTTTTTCCATTCAGCCAGCATTAGGGTTTTAAACCCTAAACTGAACTTTTTCCATTCAGCCAGCATTAGGGTTTTAAACCCTAAACTGAGCTTTTCCATGCAATCAGCATTAGGGTTTTAAACCCTAAACTGAATTTTTCCTTTAGTCAGCATTAGGGTTTTAAACCCTAAACTGAACTTTTTTCCATTCAGCCAGCATTAGGGTTTTAAACCCTAAACTGAGCTTTTCCATGTAATCAGCATTAGGGTTTTAAACCCTAAACTGAATTTTTCCTTTAGTCAGCATTAGGGTTTTAAACCCTAAACTGAACTTTTTTCCATTCAGCCAGCATTAGGGTTTTAAACACTAAACTGAGCTTTTCCATGCAATCAGCATTAGGGTTTTAAACCCTAAACTGAATTTTTCCTTTAGTCAGCATTAGGGTTTTAAACCCTAAACTGAATTTTTTTCCATTCAGCCAGCATTAGGGTTTTAAACCCTAAACTGAGCTTTTCCATGCAATCAGCATTAGGGTTTTAAATCCTAAACTGAATTTTTCCTTTAGTCAGCATTAGGGTTTTAAACCCTAAACTGAACTTTTTTCCATTCAGCCAGCATTAGGGTTTTAAACCCTAAACTGAGCTTTTCCATGCAATCAGCATTAGGGTTTTAAACCCTGAACTGAACTTTTTCCTTTAATCAACCTTAGGGTTTTAAACGCTAAACTGAACTTTTTCCATGCATGTCAGCATAAGGGTTTTAAACCCTAAACTGAACTCTTTCCTTTAGTCCGCATTAGGGTTTTAAACCTTGAACTGAACTTTTTCCTTTAATCAGCCTTAGGGTTTTAAACCCTAAACTAAACTTTTTCCATTCAGCCAACATTAGGGTTTTAAACCCTAAACTGAGCTTTTCCTTCCAGTCAGCATTAGGGTTTTAAACCCTAAACTGAATTTTTCCTTTCAGTGAGTATTAGGGTTTTAAACCCTAAACTGAACTTCTTTCCATTCAGCCAGCATTAGGGTTTTAAACCATAAACTGAGCTTTTCCATGCAATCAGCATTAGGTTTTAAACCCTAAACTGAATTTTTCCTTTAGTCAGCATTAGGGTTTTAAACCCTAAACTGAACTTTTTTCCATTCAGCCAGCATTACGGTTTTAAACCCTAAACTGAATTTTTCCTTTAGTTAGCATTAGGGTTTTAAACCCTAAACTGAACTTTTTTCCATTCAGCCAGCATTAGGGTTTTAAACCCTAAACTGAGCTTTTCCATGCAATCAGCATTAGGGTTTTAAACCCTAAACTGGCTTTTTCCTTTAGTCATCATTAGGGTTTTAAACCCTAAACTGAACTTTTTTCCATTCAGCCAGCATTAGGGTTTTAAACCCTAAACTGAGCTTTTCCATGCAATCAGCATTAGGGTTTTAAACCCTAAACTGAATATTTCCTTTAGTCAGCATTAGGGTTTTAAACCCTAAACTGAATTTTTTTCCATTCAGTCAGCATTAGGGTTTTAAACCCTAAACTGATCTTTTTTCCTTTAGTCAGCATTAGGGTTTAAAACCCTAAACTGAACTTTTTTCCATTCAGCCAGCATTAGGGTTTTAAACCCTAAACTGAGCTTTTCCATGCAATCAGCATTAGGGTTTTAAACCCTAAACTGAATTTTTCCTTTAGTCAGCATTAGGGTTTTAAACCCTAAACTGAACTTTTTTCCATTCAGCCAGCATTAGGGTTTTAAACCCTAAACTGAGCTTTTCCATGTAATCAGCATTAGGGTTTTAAACCCTAAACTGAATTTTTCCTTTAGTCAGCATTAGGATTTTAAACCCTAAACTGAACTTTTTTCCATTCAGCCAGCATTAGGGTTTTAAACACTAAACTGAGCTTTTCCATGCAATCAGCATTAGGGTTTTAAACCCTAAACTGAATTTTTCCTTTAGTCAGCATTAGGGTTTTAAACCCTAAACTGAATTTTTTTCCATTCAGCCAGCATTAGGGTTTTAAACCCTAAACTGAGCTTTTCCATGCAATCAGCATTAGGGTTTTAAATCCTCAACTGAATTTTTCCTTTAGTCAGCATTAGGGTTTTAAACCCTAAACTGAACTTTTTTCCATTCAGCCAGCATTAGGGTTTTAAACCCTAAACTGAGCTTTTCCATGCAATCAGCATTAGGGTTTTAAACCCTGAACTGAACTTTTTCCTTTAATCAACCTTAGGGTTTTAAACGCTAAACTGAACTTTTTCCATGCATGTCAGCATAAGGGTTTTAAACCCTAAACTGAACTCTTTCCTTTAGTCCGCATTAGGGTTTTAAACCTTGAACTGAACTTTTTCCTTTAATCAGCCTTAGGGTTTTAAACCCTAAACTAAACTTTTTCCATTCAGCCAGCATTAGGGTTTTAAACCCTAAACTGAGCTTTTCCTTCCAGTCAGCATTAGGGTTTTAAACCCTAAACTGAATTTTTCCTTTCAGTGAGTATTAGGGTTTTAAACCCTAAACTGAACTTCTTTCCATTCAGCCAGCATTAGGGTTTTAAACCCTAAACTGAATTTTTTTCCATTCAGCCAGCATTAGGGTTTTAAACCCTAAACTGAGCTTTTCCATGCAATCAGCATTAGGGTTTTAAACCCTAAACTGAATTTTTCCTTTAGTCAGCATTAGGGTTTTAAACCCTAAACAGAACTTTTTTCCATTCAGCCAGCATTAGGGTTTTAAACCCTAAACTGAGCTTTTCCATGCAATCAGCATTAGGGTTTTAAATCCTAAACTGATTTTTTCCTTTAGTCATCATTAGGGTTTTAAACCCTAAACTGAACTTTTTTCCATTCAGCCAGCATTAGGGTTTTAAACCCTAAACTGAGCTTTTCCATGCAATCAGCATTAGGGTTGTAAACCCTAAACCGAATATTTCCTTTAGTCAGCATTAGGGTTTTAAACCCTAAATTGAATTTTTTTCCATTCAGTCAGCATTAGGGTTTTAAACCCTAAACTGATCTTTTTTACATTCAGCCAGCATTAGGGTTTTAAACCCTAAACTGAGCTTTTCCATGCAATCAACATTAGGGTTTTAAACCCTAAACTGAATTTTTCCTTTAGTCAGCATTAGGGTTTTAAACCCTAAACTGAACTTTTTCCATTCAGCCAGCATTAGGGTTTTAAACCCTAAACTGAGCTTTTCCATGCAATCAGCATTAGGGTTTTAAACCCTAAACTGAATTTTTCCTTTAGTCAGCATTAGGGTTTTAAACCCTAAACTAAAATTTTTTCCATTCAGCCAGCATTAGGGTTTTAAACCCTAAACTGAGCTTTTCCATGCAATCAGCAATAGGGTTTTAAACCCTAAACTGAATTTTTCCATTAGTCAGCATTAGGGTTTTAAACCCTAAACTGAACTTTTTTCCATTCAGCCAGCATTAGGGTTTTAAACCCTAAACTGAGCTTTTCCATGCAATCAGCATTAGGGTTTTAAACCCTAAACTGAATTTTTCCTTTAGTCAGCATTAGGGTTTTAAACCCTAAACTGAACTTTTTTCCATTCAGCCAGCATTAGGGTTTTAAACCCTAAACTGAGCTTTTCCATGTAATCAGCATTAGGGTTTTAAACCCTAAACTGAATTTTTCCTTTAGTCAGCATTAGGGTTTTAAACCCTAAACTGAATTTTTTTCCATTCAGCCAGCATTAGGGTTTTAAACCCTAAACTGAGCTTTTCCATGCAATCAGCATTAGGGTTTTAAATCCTAAACTGAATTTTTCCTTTAGTCAGCATTAGGGTTTTAAACCCTAAAGTGAACTTTTTTCCATTCAGCCAGCATTAGGGTTTTAAACCCTAAACTGAGCTTTTCCATGCAATCATCATTAGGGTTTTAAACACTAAACTGAATTTTTTCCTTTAATCAACCTTAGGGTTTTAAACGCTAAACTGAACTTTTTCCATGCATGTCAGCATAAGGGTTTTAAACCCTAAACTGTACTCTTTCCTTTAGTCCGCATTAGGGTTTTAAACCTTGAACTGAACTTTTTCCTTTAATCAGCCTTAGGGTTTTAAACCCTAAACTAAACTTTTTCCATTAAGCCAGCATTAGGGTTTTAAACCCTAAACTGAGCTTTTCCTTCCAGTCAGCATTAGGGTTTTAAACCCTAAACTGAATTTTTCCATTCAGTGAGTATTAGGGTTTTAAACCCTAAACTGAACTTCTTTCCATTCAGCCAGCATTAGGGTTTTAAACCATAAACTGAGCTTTTCCATGCAATCAGCATTAGGTTTTAAACCCTAAACTGAATTTTTCCTTTAGTCAGCATTAGGGTTTTAAACCCTAAACTGAACTTTTTTCCATTCAGCCAGCATTACGGTTTTAAACCCTAAACTGAATTTTTCCTTTAGTCAGCATTAGGGTTTTAAACCCTAAACTGAACTTTTTTCCATTCAGCCAGCATTAGGGTTTTAAACCCTAAACTGAGCTTTTCCATGCAATCAGCATTAGGGTTTTAAATCCTAAACTGGCTTTTTCCTTTAGTCATCATTAGGGTTTTAAACCCTAAACTGAACTTTTTTCCATTCAGCCAGCATTAGGGTTTTAAACCCTAAACTGAGCTTTTCCATGCAATCAGCATTAGGGTTTTAAACCCTAAACTGAATATTTCCTTTAGTCAGCATTAGGGTTTTAAACCCTAAACTGAATTTTTTTCCATTCAGTCAGCATTAGGGTTTTAAACCCTAAACTGATCTTTTTTACATTCAGCCAGCATTAGGGTTTTAAACCCTAAACTGAGCTTTTCCATGCAATCAACATTAGGGTTTTAAACCCTAAACTGAATTTTTCCTTTAGTCAGCATTAGGGTTTTAAACCCTAAACTGAACTTTTTCCATTCAGCCAGCATTAGGGTTTTAAACCCTAAACTGAGCTTTTCCATTCAATCAGCATTAGGGTTTTAAACCGTAAACTGAATTTTTCCTTTAGTCAGCATTAGGGTTTTAAACCCTAAACTAAAATTTTTTCCATTCAGCCAGCATTAGGGTTTTAAACCCTAAACTGAGCTTTTCCATGCAATCAGCAATAGGGTTTTAAACCCTAAACTGAATTTTTCCATTAGTCAGCATTAGGGTTTTAAACCCTAAACTGAACTTTTTTCCATTCAGCCAGCATTAGGGTTTTAAACCCTAAACTGAGCTTTTCCATGCAATCAGCATTAGGGTTTTAAACCCTAAACTGAATTTTTCCTTTAGTCAGAATTAGGGTTTTAAACCCTAAACTGAACTTTTTTCCATTCAGCCAGCATTAGGGTTTTAAACCCTAAACTGAGCTTTTCCATGTAATCAGCATTAGGGTTTTAAACCCTAAACTGAATTTTTCCTTTAGTCAGCATTAGGGTTTTAAACCCTAAACTGAACTTTTTTCCATTCAGCCAGCATTAGGGTTTTAAACACTAAACTGAGCTTTTCCATGCAATCAGCATTAGGGTTTTAAACCCTAAACTGAATTTTTCCTTTAGTCAGCATTAGGGTTTTAAACCCTAAACTGAATTTTTTTCCATTCAGCCAGCATTAGGGTTTTAAACCCTAAACTGAGCTTTTCCATGCAATCAGCATTAGGGTTTTAAATCCTAAACTGAATTTTTCCTTTAGTCAGCATTAGGGTTTTAAACCCTAAACTGAACTTTTTTCCATTCAGCCAGCATTAGGGTTTTAAACCCTAAACTGAGCTTTTCCATGCAATCAGCATTAGGGTTTTAAACCCTAAACCGAATATTTCCTTTAGTCAGCATTAGGGTTTTAAACCCTAAATTGAATTTTTTTCCATTCAGTCAGCATTAGGGTTTTAAACCCTAAACTGATCTTTTTTACATTCAGCCAGCATTAGGGTTTTAAACCCTAAACTGAGCTTTTCCATGCAATCAACATTAGGGTTTTAAACACTAAACTGAATTTTTCCTTTAGTCAACATTAGGGTTTTAAACGCTAAACTGAACTTTTTTCCATTCAGCCAGCATTAGGGTTTTAAACCCTAAACTGAGCTTTTCCATTCAATCAGCATTAGGGTTTTAAACCGTAAACTGAATTTTTCCTTTAGTCAGCATTAGGGTTTTAAACCCTAAACTAAAATTTTTTCCATTCAGCCAGCATTCGGGTTTTAAACCCTAAACTGAGCTTTTCCATGCAATCAGCAATAGGGTTTTAAACCCTAAACTGAATTTTTCCATTAGTCAGCATTAGGGTTTTAAACCCTAAACTGAACTTTTTTCCATTCAGCCAGTATTAGGGTTTTAAACCCTAAACTGAGCTTTTCCATGCAATCAGCATTAGGGTTTTAAACCCTAAACTGAATTTTTCCTTTAGTCAGCATTAGGGTTTTAAACCCTAAACTGAACTTTTTTCCATTCAGCCAGCATTAGGGTTTTAAACCCTAAACTGAGCTTTTCCATGCAATCAGCATTAGGGTTTTAAACCCTAAACTGAATTTTTCCTTTAGTCAGAATTAGGGTTTTAAACCCTAAACTGAACTTTTTTCCATTCAGCCAGCATTAGGGTTTTAAACCCTAAACTGAGCTTTTCCATGTAATCAGCATTAGGGTTTTAAACCCTAAACTGAATTTTTCCTTTAGTCAGCATTAGGGTTTTAAACCCTAAACTGAACTTTTTTCCATTCAGCCAGCATTAGGGTTTTAAACACTAAACTGAGCTTTTCCATGCAATCAGCATTAGGGTTTTAAACCCTAAACTGAATTTTTCCTTTAGTCAGCATTAGGGTTTTAAACCCTAAACTGAATTTTTTTCCATTCAGCCAGCATTAGGGTTTTAAACCCTAAACTGAGCTTTTCCATGCAATCAGCATTAGGGTTTTAAATCCTAAACTGAATTTTTCCTTTAGTCAGCATTAGGGTTTTAAACCCTAAACTGAACTTTTTTCCATTCAGCCAGCATTAGGGTTTTAAACCCTAAACTGAGCTTTTCCATGCAATCAGCATTAGGGTTTTAAACCCTAAACCGAATATTTCCTTTAGTCAGCATTAGGGTTTTAAACCCTAAATTGAATTTTTTTCCATTCAGTCAGCATTAGGGTTTTAAACCCTAAACTGATCTTTTTTACATTCAGCCAGCATTAGGGTTTTAAACCCTAAACTGAGCTTTTCCATGCAATCAACATTAGGGTTTTAAACACTAAACTGAATTTTTCCTTTAGTCAACATTAGGGTTTTAAACGCTAAACTGAACTTTTTTCCATTCAGCCAGCATTAGGGTTTTAAACCCTAAACTGAGCTTTTCCATTCAATCAGCATTAGGGTTTTAAACCGTAAACTGAATTTTTCCTTTAGTCAGCATTAGGGTTTTAAACCCTAAACTAAAATTTTTTCCATTCAGCCAGCATTCGGGTTTTAAACCCTAAACTGAGCTTTTCCATGCAATCAGCAATAGGGTTTTAAACCCTAAACTGAATTTTTCCATTAGTCAGCATTAGGGTTTTAAACCCTAAACTGAACTTTTTTCCATTCAGCCAGTATTAGGGTTTTAAACCCTAAACTGAGCTTTTCCATGCAATCAGCATTAGGGTTTTAAACCCTAAACTGAATTTTTCCTTTAGTCGGCATTAGGGTTTTAAACCCTAAACTGAACTTTTTTCCATTCAGCCAGCATTAGGGTTTTAAACCCTAAACTGAGCTTTTCCATGTAATCAGCATTAGGGTTTTAAACCCTAAACTGAATTTTTCCTTTAGTCAGCATTAGGGTTTTAAACCCTAAACTGAATTTTTTTCCATTCAGCCAGCATTAGGGTTTTAAACCCTAAACTGAGCTTTTCCATGCAATCAGCATTAGGGTTTTAAATCCTAAACTGAATTTTTCCTTTAGTCAGCATTAGGGTTTTAAACCCTAAACTGAACTTTTTTCCATTCAGCCAGCATTAGGGTTTTAAACCCTAAACTGAGTTTTTTTTGCATGCAATCAGCATTAGGGTTTTAAACACTAAACTGAATTTTTCCTTTAGTCAGCATTAGGGTTTTAAACCCTAAAATGAACTTTTTTCCATTTAGCCAGCATTAGGGTTTTAAACCCTAAACTGAGCTTTTCCATGCAATCAGCATTAGGGTTTTAAATCCTAAACTGAATTTTTCCTTTAGTCAGCATTAGGGTTTTAAACCATAAACTGAACTTTTTTCCATTCAGCCAGCATTAGGGTTTTAAACCCTAAACTGAGCTTTTCCATGCAATCAGCATTAGGGTTTTAAACCCTAAACATAATTTTTCCTTTAGTCAGCATTAGGGTATTAAACCCTAAACTGAATTTTTTTCCATTCAGTCAACATTAGGGTTTTAAACCCTAAACTGAACTTTTTTCCATTCAGCCAGCATTAGTGTTTTAAACCCTAAACTGAGCTTTTCCATGCAATCAACATTAGGGTTTTAAACCCTAAACTGAATTTTTCCTTTAGTCAGCATTAGGGTTTTAAACCCTAAACTGAACTTTTTCCATTCAGCCAGCATTAGGGTTTTAAACCCTAAACTGAATTTTTCCTTTAGTCAGCATTAGGGTTTTAAACCCTAAACTGAACTCTTTCCCTTCAGCCAGCATTAGGGTTTTAAACCCTAAACTGAGCTTTTCCATGCAATCAGCATTAGGGTTTTAAACCCTAAACTGAATTTTTCTTTTAGTCAGCATTAGGGTTTTAAACCCTAAAGTGAACTTTTTCCATTCAGCCAGCATTAGGGTTTTAAACCCTAAACTGAGCTTTTCCATGCAATCAGCATTAGGGTTTTAAACACTAAACTGAATTTTTTCCTTTAATCAACCTTAGGGTTTTAAACGCTAAACTGAACTTTTTCCATGCATGTCAGCATAAGGGTTTTAAACCCTAAACTGAACTCTTTCCTTTAGTCCGCATTAGGGTTTTAAACCTTGAACTGAACTTTTTCCTTTAATCAGCCTTAGGGTTTTAAACCCTAAACTAAACTTTTTCCATTCAGCCAGCATTAGGGTTTTAAACCCTAAACTGAGCTTTTACTTCCAGTCAGCATTAGGGTTTTAAACCCTAAACTGAATTTTTCCATTCAGTGAGTATTAGGGTTTTAAACCCTAAACTGAACTTCTTTCCATTCAGCCAGCATTAGGGTTTTAAACCATAAACTGAGCTTTTCCATGCAATCAGCATTAGGTTTTAAACCCTAAACTGAATTTTTCCTTTAGTCAGCATTAGGGTTTTAAACCCTAAACTGAACTTTTTTCCATTCAGCCAGCATTACGGTTTTAAACCCTAAACTGAATTTTTCCTTTAGTCAGCATTAGGGTTTTAAACCCTAAACTGAACTTTTTTCCATTCAGCCAGCATTAGGGTTTTAAACCCTAAACTGAGCTTTTCCATGCAATCAGCATTAGGGTTTTAAATCCTAAACTGGCTTTTTCCTTTAGTCATCATTAGGGTTTTAAACCCTAAACTGAACTTTTTTCCATTCAGCCAGCATTAGGGTTTTAAACCCTAAACTGAGCTTTTCCATGCAATCAGCATTAGGGTTTTAAACCCTAAACTGAATATTTCCTTTAGTCAGCATTAGGGTTTTAAACCCTAAACTGAATTTTTTTTCCATTCAGTCAGCATTAGGGTTTTAAACCCTAAACTGATCTTTTTTACATTCAGCCAGCATTAGGGTTTTAAACCCTAAACTGAGCTTTTCCATGCAATCAACATTAGGGTTTTAAACCCTAAACTAAATTTTTCCTTTAGTCAGCATTAGGGTTTTAAACCCTAAACTGAACTTTTTTCCATTCAGCCAGCATTAGGGTTTTAAACCCTAAACTGAGCTTTTCCATTCAATCAGCATTAGGGTTTTAAACCGTAAACTGAATTTTTCCTTTAGTCAGCATTAGGGTTTTAAACCCTAAACTAAAATTTTTTCCATTCAGCCAGCATTAGGGTTTTAAACCCTAAACTGAGCTTTTCCATGCAATCAGCAATAGGGTTTTAAACCCTAAACTGAATTTTTCCATTAGTCAGCATTAGGGTTTTAAACCCTAAACTGAACTTTTTTCCATTCAGCCAGCATTAGGGTTTTAAACCCTAAACTGAGCTTTTCCATGCAATCAGCATTAGGGTTTTAAACCCTAAACTGAATTTTTCCTTTAGTCAGAATTAGGGTTTTAAACCCTAAACTGAACTTTTTTCCATTCAGCCAGCATTAGGGTTTTAAACCCTAAACTGAGCTTTTCCATGTAATCAGCATTAGGGTTTTAAACCCTAAACTGAATTTTTCCTTTAGTTAGCATTAGGGTTTTAAACCCTAAACTGAACTTTTTTCCATTCAGCCAGCATTAGGGTTTTAAACACTAAACTGAGCTTTTCCATGCAATCAGCATTAGGGTTTTAAACCCTAAACTGAATTTTTCCTTTAGTCAGCATTAGGGTTTTAAACCCTAAACTGAATTTTTTTCCATTCAGCCAGCATTAGGGTTTTAAACCCTAAACTGAGCTTTTCCATGCAATCAGCATTAGGGTTTTAAATCCTAAACTGAATTTTTCCTTTAGTCAGCATTAGGTTTTTAAACCCTAAACTGAACTTTTTTCCATTCAGCCAGCATTAGGGTTTTAAACCCTAAACTGAGCTTTTCCATGCAATCAGCATTAGGGTTTTAAACCCTAAACCGAATATTTCCTTTAGTCAGCATTAGGGTTTTAAACCCTAAATTGAATTTTTTTCCATTCAGTCAACATTAGGGTTTTAAACCCTAAACTGATCTTTTTTACATTCAGCCAGCATTAGGGTTTTAAACCCTAAACTGAGCTTTTCCATGCAATCAACATTAGGGTTTTAAACCCTAAACTGAATTTTTCCTTTAGTCAACATTAGGGTTTTAAACGCTAAACTGAACTTTTTTCCATTCAGCCAGCATTAGGGTTTTAAACCCTAAACTGAGCTTTTCCATTCAATCAGCATTAGGGTTTTAAACCGTAAACTGAATTTTTCCTTTAGTCAGCATTAGGGTTTTAAACCCTAAACTAAAATTTTTTCCATTCAGCCAGCATTCGGGTTTTAAACCCTAAACTGAGCTTTTCCATGCAATCAGCAATAGGGTTTTAAACCCTAAACTGAATTTTTCCATTAGTCAGCATTAGGGTTTTAAACCCTAAACTGAACTTTTTTCCATTCAGCCAGTATTAGGGTTTTAAACCCTAAACTGAGCTTTTCCATGCAATCAGCATTAGGGTTTTAAACCCTAAACTGAATTTTTCCTTTAGTCGGCATTAGGGTTTTAAACCCTAAACTGAACTTTTTTCCATTCAGCCAGCATTAGGGTTTTAAACCCTAAACTGAGCTTTTCCATGTAATCAGCATTAGGGTTTTAAACCCTAAACTGAATTTTTCCTTTAGTCAGCATTAGGGTTTTAAACCCTAAACTGAATTTTTTCCATTCAGCCAGCATTAGGGTTTTAAACCCTAAACTGAGCTTTTCCATGCAATCAGCATTAGGGTTTTAAATCCTAAACTGAATTTTTCCTTTAGTCAGCATTAGGGTTTTAAACCCTAAACTGAACTTTTTTCCATTCAGCCAGCATTAGGGTTTTAAACCCTAAACTGAGTTTTTTTTGCATGCAATCAGCATTAGGGTTTTAAACACTAAACTGAATTTTTCCTTTAGTCAGCATTAGGGTTTTAAACCCTAAAATGAACTTTTTTCCATTCAGCCAGCATTAGGGTTTTAAACCCTAAACTGAGCTTTTCCATGCAATCAGCATTAGGGTTTTAAATCCTAAACTGAATTTTTCCTTTAGTCAGCATTAGGGTTTTAAACCATAAACTGAACTTTTTTCCATTCAGCCAGCATTAGGGTTTTAAACCCTAAACTGAGCTTTTCCATGCAATCAGCATTAGGGTTTTAAACCCTAAACTGAATTTTTCCTTTAGTCAGCATTAGGGTATTAAACCCTAAACTGAATTTTTTTCCATTCAGTCAACATTAGGGTTTTAAACCCTAAACTGAACTTTTTTCCATTCAGCCAGCATTAGTGTTTTAAACCCTAAACTGAGCTTTTCCATGCAATCAACATTAGGGTTTTAAACCCTAAACTGAATTTTTCCTTTAGTCAGCATTAGGGTTTTAAACCCTAAACTGAACTTTTTTCCATTCAGCCAGCATTAGGGTTTTAAACCCTAAACTGAGCTTTTCCATGCAATCAGCATTAGGGTTTTAAACCCTAAACCGAATATTTCCTTTAGTCAGCATTAGGGTTTTAAACCCTAAATTAAATTTTTTTCCATTCAGTCAGCATTAGGGTTTTA
Source organism: Nicotiana tabacum (assembly GCF_000715075.1). Classification (NCBI taxonomy): domain Eukaryota; kingdom Viridiplantae; phylum Streptophyta; class Magnoliopsida; order Solanales; family Solanaceae; genus Nicotiana; species Nicotiana tabacum. The sequence continues at coordinate 152,623 of NW_027438292.1, read as the reverse complement.
AACCCTAAACTGATCTTTTTTACATTCAGCCAGCATTAGGGTTTTAAACCCTAAACTGAGCTTTTCCATGCAATCAACATTAGGGTTTTAAACCCTAAACTGAATTTTTCCTTTAGTCAGCATTAGGGTTTTAAACGCTAAACTGAACTTTTTTCCATTCAGCCAGCATTAGGGTTTTAAACCCTAAACTGAGCTTTTCCATTCAATCAGCATTAGGGTTTTAAACCGTAAACTGAATTTTTCCTTTAGTCAGCATTAGGGTTTTAAACCCTAAACTAAAATTTTTTCCATTCAGCCAGCATTAGGGTTTTAAACCCTAAACTGAGCTTTTCCATGCAATCAGCAATAGGGTTTTAAACCCTAAACTGAATTTTTCCATTAGTCAGCATTAGGGTTTTAAACCCTAAACTGAACTTTTTTCCATTCAGCCAGCATTAGGGTTTTAAACCCTAAACTGAGCTTTTCCATGCAATCAGCATTAGGGTTTTAAACCCTAAACTGAATTTTTCCTTTAGTCAACATTAGGGTTTTAAACGCTAAACTGAACTTTTTTCCATTCAGCCAGCATTAGGGTTTTAAACCCTAAACTGAGCTTTTCCATGTAATCAGCATTAGGGTTTTAAACCCTAAACTGAATTTTTCCTTTAGTCAGCATTAGGGTTTTAAACCCTAAACTGAATTTTTTTCCATTCAGCCAGCATTAGGGTTTTAAACCCTAAACTGAGCTTTTCCATGCAATCAGCATTAGGGTTTTAAATCCTAAACTGAATTTTTCCTTTAGTCAGCATTAGGGTTTTAAACCCTAAACTGAACTTTTTTCCATTCAGCCAGCATTAGGGTTTTAAACCCTAAACTGAGTTTTTTTTGCATGCAATCAGCATTAGGGTTTTAAACACTAAACTGAATTTTTCCTTTAGTCAGCATTAGGGTTTTAAACCCTAAAATGAACTTTTTTCCATTTAGCCAGCATTAGGGTTTTAAACCCTAAACTGAGCTTTTCCATGCAATCAGCATTAGGGTTTTAAACCCTAAACTGAATTTTCCTTTTAGTCAGCATTAGGGTTTTAAACCATAAACTGAACTTTTTCCATTCAGCCAGCATTAGGGTTTTAAACCCTAAACTGAGCTTTTCCATGCAATCAGCATTAGGGTTTTAAACCCTAAACATAATTTTTCCTTTAGTCAGCATTAGGGTATTAAACCCTAAACTGAATTTTTTTCCATTCAGTCAACATTAGGGTTTTAAACCCTAAACTGAACTTTTTTCCATTCAGCCAGCATTAGGGTTTTAAACCCTAAACTGAGCTTTTCCATGCAATCAACATTAGGGTTTTAAACCCTAAACTGAATTTTTCCTTTAGTCAGCATTAGGGTTTTAAACCCTAAACTGAACTTTTTTCCATTCAGCCAGCATTAGGGTTTTAAACCCTAAACTGAGCTTTTCCATGCAATCAGCATTAGGGTTTTAAACCCTAAACATAATTTTTCCTTTAGTCAGCATTAGGGTATTAAACCCTAAACTGAATTTTTTTCCATTCAGTCAACATTAGGGTTTTAAACCCTAAACTGAACTTTTTTCCATTCAGCCAGCATTAGTGTTTTAAACCCTAAACTGAGCTTTTCCATGCAATCAACATTAGGGTTTTAAACCCTAAACTGAATTTTTCCTTTAGTCAGCATTAGGGTTTTAAACCCTAAACTGAACTTTTTTCCATTCAGCCAGCATTAGGGTTTTAAACCCTAAACTGAGCTTTTCCATGCAATCAGCATTAGGGTTTTAAACCCTAAACCGAATATTTCCTTTAGTCAGCATTAGGGTTTTAAACCCTAAATTAAATTTTTTTCCATTCAGTCAGCATTAGGGTTTTAAACCCTAAACTGATCTTTTTTACATTCAGCCAGCATTAGGGTTTTAAACCCTAAACTGAGCTTTTCCATGCAATCAACATTAGGGTTTTAAACCCTAAACTGAATTTTTCCTTTAGTCAGCATTAGGGTTTTAAACGCTAAACTGAACTTTTTTCCATTCAGCCAGCATTAGGGTTTTAAACCCTAAACTGAGCTTTTCCATTCAATCAGCATTAGGGTTTTAAACCGTAAACTGAATTTTTCCTTTAGTCAGCATTAGGGTTTTAAACCCTAAACTAAAATTTTTTCCATTCAGCCAGCATTAGGGTTTTAAACCCTAAACTGAGCTTTTCCATGCAATCAGCAATAGGGTTTTAAACCCTAAACTGAATTTTTCCATTAGTCAGCATTAGGGTTTTAAACCCTAAACTGAACTTTTTTCCATTCAGCCAGCATTAGGGTTTTAAACCCTAAACTGAGCTTTTCCATGCAATCAGCATTAGGGTTTTAAACCCTAAACTGAATTTTTCCTTTAGTCAACATTAGGGTTTTAAACGCTAAACTGAACTTTTTTCCATTCAGCCAGCATTAGGGTTTTAAACCCTAAACTGAGCTTTTCCATGTAATCAGCATTAGGGTTTTAAACCCTAAACTGAATTTTTTTCCATTCAGCCAGCATTAGGGTTTTAAACCCTAAACTGAGCTTTTCCATGCAATCAGCATTAGGGTTTTAAATCCTAAACTGAATTTTTTCTTTAGTCAGCATTAGGGTTTTAAACCCTAAACTGAACTTTTTTCCATTCAGCCAGCATTAGGGTTTTAAACCCTAAACTGAGTTTTTTTTGCATGCAATCAGCATTAGGGTTTTAAACACTAAACTGAATTTTTCCTTTAGTCAGCATTAGGGTTTTAAACCCTAAAATGAACTTTTTTCCATTCAGCCAGCATTAGGGTTTTAAACCCTAAACTGAGCTTTTCCATGCAATCAGCATTAGGGTTTTAAATCCTAAACTGAATTTTTCCTTTAGTCAGCATTAGGGTTTTAAACCATAAACTGAACTTTTTTCCATTCAGCCAGCATTAGGGTTTTAAACCCTAAACTGAGCTTTTCCATGCAATCAGCATTAGGGTTTTAAACCCTAAACTGAATTTTTCCTTTAGTCAGCATTAGGGTTTTAAACCCTAAACTGAATTTTTTTCCATTCAGTCAACATTAGGGTTTTAAACCCTAAACTGAACTTTTTTCCATTCAGCCAGCATTAGGGTTTTAAACCCTAAACTGAGCTTTTCCATGCAATCAACATTAGGGTTTTAAACCCTAAACTGAAATTTTCCTTTAGTCAGCATTAGGGTTTTAAACCCTAAACTGAACTTTTTTCCATTCAGCCAGCATTAGGGTTTTAAACCCTAAACTGAGCTTTTCCATGCAATCAGCATTAGGGTTTTAAACCCTAAACCGAATATTTCCTTTAGTCAGCATTAGGGTTTTAAACCCTAAATTGAATTTTTTTCCATTCAGTCAGCATTAGGGTTTTAAACCCTAAACTGATCTTTTTTACATTCAGCCAGCATTAGGGTTTTAAACCCTAAACTGAGCTTTTCCATGCAATCAACATTAGGGTTTTAAACCCTAAACTGAATTTTTCCTTTAGTCAGCATTAGGGTTTTAAACGCTAAACTGAACTTTTTTCCATTCAGCCAGCATTAGGGTTTTAAACCCTAAACTGAGCTTTTCCATTCAATCAGCATTAGGGTTTTAAACCGTAAACTGAATTTTTCCTTTAGTCAGCATTAGGGTTTTAAACCCTAAACTAAAATTTTTTCCATTCAGCCAGCATTAGGGTTTTAAACCCTAAACTGAGCTTTTCCATGCAATCAGCAATAGGGTTTTAAACCCTAAACTGAATTTTTCCATTAGTCAGCATTAGGGTTTTAAACCCTAAACTGAACTTTTTTCCATTCAGCCAGCATTAGGGTTTTAAACCCTAAACTGAGCTTTTCCATGCAATCAGCATTAGGGTTTTAAACCCTAAACTGAATTTTTCCTTTAGTCGGCATTAGGGTTTTAAACCCTAAACTGAACTTTTTTCCATTCAGCCAGCATTAGGGTTTTAAACCCTAAACTGAGCTTTTCCATGTAATCAACATTAGGGTTTTAAACCCTAAACTGAATTTTTCCTTTAGTCAGCATTAGGGTTTTAAACCCTAAACTGAATTTTTTTCCATTCAGCCAGCATTAGGGTTTTAAACCCTAAACTGAGCTTTTCCATGCAATCAGCATTAGGGTTTTAAATCCTAAACTGAATTTTTCCTTTAGTCAGCATTAGGGTTTTAAACCCTAAACTGAACTTTTTCCATTCAGCCAGCATTAGGGTTTTAAACCCTAAACTGAGCTTTTCCATGCAATCAGCATTAGGGTTTTAAACACTAAACTGAATTTTTCCTTTAGTCAGCATTAGGGTTTTAAACCCTAAAATGAACTTTTTTCCATTCAGCCAGCATTAGGGTTTTAAACCCTAAACTGAGCTTTTCCATGCAATCAGCATTAGGGTTTTAAATCCTAAACTGAATTTTTCCTTTAGTCAGCATTAGGGTTTTAAACCATAAACTGAACTTTTTTCCATTCAGCCAGCATTAGGGTTTTAAACCCTAAACTGAGCTTTTCCATGCAATCAGCATTAGGGTTTTAAACCCTAAACTGAATTTTTCCTTTAGTCAGCATTAGGGTATTAAACCCTAAACTGAATTTTTTTCCATTCAGTCAACATTAGGGTTTTAAACCCTAAACTGAACTTTTTTCCATTCAGCCAGCATTAGGGTTTAAACCCTAAACTGAGCTTTTCCATGCAATCAACATTAGGGTTTTAAACCCTAAACTGAATTTTTCCTTTAGTTAGCATTAGGGTTTTAAACCCTAAACTGAAGTTTTTTCCATTCAGCCAGTATTAGGGTTTTAAACCCTAAACTAAGCTTTTCCATGCAATCAGCATTAGGGTTTTAAACCCTAAACTGAATTTTTCCTTTTGTCAGCATTAGGGTTTTAAACCCTAAACTGAACTTTTTTCCATTCAGCCAGCATTAGGGTTTTAAACCCTAAACTGAGCTTTTCCATGCAATCAGCATTAGGGTTTTAAACCCTAAACTGAATTTTTCCTTTAGTCAGCATTAGGGTTTTAAACCCTAAACTAAATTTTTTTCCATTCAGCCAGCATTAGGGTTTTAAACCCTAAACTGAGCTTTTCCATGCAATCAGCATTAGGGTTTTAAACCCTAAACTTAATTTTTCCTTTAGTCAGCATTAGGGTTTTAAACCCTAAACTGAACTTTTTTCCATTCAGCCAGCATTAGGGTTTTAAACCCTAAACTGAGCTTTTCCATGCAATCAGCATTAGGGTTTTAAACCGTAAACTGAAATTTTCCTTTAGTTAGCATTAGGGTTTTAAACCCTAAACTGAACGTTTTTCCATTCAGCCAGCATTAGGGTTTTAAACCCTAAACTGAGCTTTTCCATGCAATCAGCATTAGGGTTTTAAACACTAAACTGAATTTTTCCTTTAGTCAGCATTAGGGTTTTAAACCCTAAACTGAACTTTTTTCCATTCAGCCAGCATTAGGGTTTTAAACCCTAAACTAAGCTTTTCCATGCAATCAGCATTAGGGTTTTAAACCCTAAACTGAATTTTTCCTTTAGTCAGCATTAGGGTTTTAAACCCTAAACTGAACTTATTTCCATTCAGCCAGCATTAGGGTTTTAAACCCTAAACTGAGCTTTTCCATGCAATCAGCATTAGGGTTTTAAACCCTGAACTGAACTTTTTCCTTTAATCAACATTAGGGTTTTAAACCCTAAAATGAACTTTTTTCCATTCAGCCAGCATTAGGGTTTTAAACCCTAAACTGAGCTTTTCTATGCAATCAGCATTAGGGTTTTAAACCCTAAACTGAATTTTTTTTCCTTTAGTCAGCATTAGGGTTTTAAACCCTAAACTAAACTTTTTTCCATTCAGCCAGCATTAGGGTTTTAAACCCTAAACTGAGCTTTTCCATGCAATCAGCATTAGGGTTTTAAACCCTAAACTGAATTTTTCCTTTAGTCAGCATTAGGGTTTTAAACCCTAAACTGAACTTTTTTCCATTCAGCCAGCATTAGGGTTTTAAACCCTAAACTGAACTTTTTTCCATTCAGCCAGCATTAGGGTTTTAAACCCTAAACTGAGCTTTTCCATGCAATCAACATTAGGGTTTTAAACCCTAAACTGAATTTTTCCTTTAGTCAGCATTAGGGTTTTAAACCCTAAACTGAACTTTTTTCCATTCAGCCAGCATTAGGGTTTTAAACCCTAAACTAAGCTTTTCCATGCAATCAGCATTAGGGTTTTAAACCCTAAACTGAATTTTTCCTTTAGTCAGCATTAGGGTTTTAAACCCTAAACTGAACTTTTTCCATTCAGCCAACATTAGGGTTTTAAACCCTAAACTGAGCTTTTCCATGCAATCAGCATTAGGGTTTTAAACCCTAAACTGAATTTTTCCTTTAGTCAGCATTAGGGTTTTAAACCCTAAACTGAGCTTTTCCATGCAATCAGCATTAGGGTTTTAAACCCTAAACTGAATTTTTCCTTTAGTTAGCATTAGGGTTTTAAACCCTAAACTGAACTTCTTTCCATTCAGCCAGCATTAGGGTTTTAAACCCTAAACTGAGCTTTTCCATGCAATCAGCATTAGGGTTTTAAACCGTAAACTGAATTTTTCCTTTAGTCAGCATTAGGGTTTTAAACCCTAAACTGAACTTTTTTCCATTCAGCCAGTATTAGGGTTTTAAACCCTAAACTGAGCTTTTCCATGCAATCAGCATTAGGGTTTTAAACCCTAAACCGAATATTTCCTTTAGTCAGCATTAGGGTTTTAAACCCTAAATTGAATTTTTTTCCATTCAGTCAGCATTAGGGTTTTAAACCCTAAACTGATCTTTTTTACATTCAGCCAGCATTAGGGTTTTAAACCCTAAACTGAGCTTTTCCATGCAATCAACATTAGGGTTTTAAACCCTAAACTGAATTTTTCCTTTAGTCAGCATTAGGGTTTTAAACGCTAAACTGAACTTTTTTCCATTCAGCCAGCATTAGGGTTTTAAACCCTAAACTGAGCTTTTCCATTCAATCAGCATTAGGGTTTTAAACCGTAAACTGAATTTTTCCTTTAGTCAGCATTAGGGTTTTAAACCCTAAACTAAAATTTTTTCCATTCAGCCAGCATTAGGGTTTTAAACCCTAAACTGAGCTTTTCCATGCAATCAGCAATAGGGTTTTAAACCCTAAACTGAATTTTTCCATTAGTCAGCATTAGGGTTTTAAACCCTAAACTGAACTTTTTTCCATTCAGCCAGCATTAGGGTTTTAAACCCTAAACTGAGCTTTTCCATGCAATCAGCATTAGGGTTTTAAACCCTAAACTGAATTTTTCCTTTAGTCGGCATTAGGGTTTTAAACCCTAAACTGAACTTTTTTCCATTCAGCCAGCATTAGGGTTTTAAACCCTAAACTGAGCTTTTCCATGTAATCAACATTAGGGTTTTAAACCCTAAACTGAATTTTTCCTTTAGTCAGCATTAGGGTTTTAAACCCTAAACTGAGCTTTTCTTTAGTCAACATTAGGGTTTTAAACCCTAAACTGAACTTTTTCCATTCAGCCAGCATTAGGGTTTTAAACCCTAAACTGAGCTTTTCCATGCAATCAACATTAGGGTTTTAAACCCTAAACTGAATTTTTCCTTTAGTCAGCATTAGGGTTTTAAACCCTAAACTGAACTTTTTTCCATTCAGCCTCAGCATTAGGGTTTTAAACCCTAAACTGAGCTTTTCCATGCAATCAGCATTAGGGTTTTAAACCCTAAACCGAATATTTCCTTTAGTCAGCATTAGGGTTTTAAACCCTAAATTGAATTTTTTTCCATTCAGTCAGCATTAGGGTTTTAAACCCTAAACTGATCTTTTTTACATTCAGCCAGCATTAGGGTTTTAAACCCTAAACTGAGCTTTTCCATGCAATCAACATTAGGGTTTTAAACCCTAAACTGAATTTTTCCTTTAGTCAGCATTAGGGTTTTAAACGCTAAACTGAACTTTTTTCCATTCAGCCAGCATTAGGGTTTTAAACCCTAAACTGAGCTTTTCCATTCAATCAGCATTAGGGTTTTAAACCGTAAACTGAATTTTTCCTTTAGTCAGCATTAGGGTTTTAAACCCTAAACTAAAATTTTTTCCATTCAGCCAGCATTAGGGTTTTAAACCCTAAACTGAGCTTTTCCATGCAATCAGCAATAGGGTTTTAAACCCTAAACTGAATTTTTCCATTAGTCAGCATTAGGGTTTTAAACCCTAAACTGAACTTTTTTCCATTCAGCCAGCATTAGGGTTTTAAACCCTAAACTGAGCTTTTCCATGCAATCAGCATTAGGGTTTTAAACCCTAAACTGAATTTTTCCTTTAGTCGGCATTAGGGTTTTAAACCCTAAACTGAACTTTTTTCCATTCAGCCAGCATTAGGGTTTTAAACCCTAAACTGAGCTTTTCCATGTAATCAACATTAGGGTTTTAAACCCTAAACTGAATTTTTCCTTTAGTCAGCATTAGGGTTTTAAACCCTAAACTGAATTTTTTTCCATTCAGCCAGCATTAGGGTTTTAAACCCTAAACTGAGCTTTTCCATGCAATCAGCATTAGGGTTTTAAATCCTAAACTGAATTTTTCCTTTAGTCAGCATTAGGGTTTTAAACCCTAAACTGAACTTTTTTCCATTCAGCCAGCATTAGGGTTTTAAACCCTAAACTGAGCTTTTCCATGCAATCAGCATTAGGGTTTTAAACACTAAACTGAATTTTTCCTTTAGTCAGCATTAGGGTTTTAAACCCTAAAATGAACTTTTTTCCATTCAGCCAGCATTAGGGTTTTAAACCCTAAACTGAGCTTTTCCATGCAATCAGCATTAGGGTTTTAAATCCTAAACTGAATTTTTCCTTTAGTCAGCATTAGGGTTTTAAACCATAAACTGAACTTTTTTCCATTCAGCCAGCATTAGGGTTTTAAACCCTAAACTGAGCTTTTCCATGCAATCAGCATTAGGGTTTTAAACCCTAAACTGAATTTTTCCTTTAGTCAGCATTAGGGTATTAAACCCTAAACTGAATTTTTTTCCATTCAGTCAACATTAGGGTTTTAAACCCTAAACTGAACTTTTTTCCATTCAGCCAGCATTAGGGTTTAAACCCTAAACTGAGCTTTTCCATGCAATCAACATTAGGGTTTTAAACCCTAAACTGAATTTTTCCTTTAGTTAGCATTAGGGTTTTAAACCCTAAACTGAAGTTTTTTCCATTCAGCCAGTATTAGGGTTTTAAACCCTAAACTAAGCTTTTCCATGCAATCAGCATTAGGGTTTTAAACCCTAAACTGAATTTTTCCTTTTGTCAGCATTAGGGTTTTAAACCCTAAACTGAACTTTTTTCCATTCAGCCAGCATTAGGGTTTTAAACCCTAAACTGAGCTTTTCCATGCAATCAGCATTAGGGTTTTAAACCCTAAACTGAATTTTTCCTTTAGTCAGCATTAGGGTTTTAAACCCTAAACTAAATTTTTTTCCATTCAGCCAGCATTAGGGTTTTAAACCCTAAACTGAGCTTTTCCATGCAATCAGCATTAGGGTTTTAAACCCTAAACTTAATTTTTCCTTTAGTCAGCATTAGGGTTTTAAACCCTAAACTGAACTTTTTTCCATTCAGCCAGCATTAGGGTTTTAAACCCTAAACTGAGCTTTTCCATGCAATCAGCATTAGGGTTTTAAACCGTAAACTGAAATTTTCCTTTAGTTAGCATTAGGGTTTTAAACCCTAAACTGAACGTTTTTCCATTCAGCCAGCATTAGGGTTTTAAACCCTAAACTGAGCTTTTCCATGCAATCAGCATTAGGGTTTTAAACACTAAACTGAATTTTTCCTTTAGTCAGCATTAGGGTTTTAAACCCTAAACTGAACTTTTTTCCATTCAGCCAGCATTAGGGTTTTAAACCCTAAACTAAGCTTTTCCATGCAATCAGCATTAGGGTTTTAAACCCTAAACTGAATTTTTCCTTTAGTCAGCATTAGGGTTTTAAACCCTAAACTGAACTTATTTCCATTCAGCCAGCATTAGGGTTTTAAACCCTAAACTGAGCTTTTCCATGCAATCAGCATTAGGGTTTTAAACCCTGAACTGAACTTTTTCCTTTAATCAACATTAGGGTTTTAAACCCTAAAATGAACTTTTTTCCATTCAGCCAGCATTAGGGTTTTAAACCCTAAACTGAGCTTTTCTATGCAATCAGCATTAGGGTTTTAAACCCTAAACTGAATTTTTCCTTTAGTCAGCATTAGGGTTTTAAACCATAAACTAAACTTTTTTCCATTCAGCCAGCATTAGGGTTTTAAACCCTAAACTGAGCTTTTCCATGCAATCAGCATTAGGGTTTTAAACCCTAAACTGAATTTTTCCTCTAGTCGGCATTAGGGTTTTAAACCCTAAACTGATTTTTTTCCATTCAGTCAACATTAGGGTTTTAAACCCTAAACTGAACTTTTTTCCATTCAGCCAGCATTAGGGTTTTAAACCCTAAACTGAGCTTTTCCATGCAATCAACATTAGGGTTTTAAACCCTAAACTGAATTTTTCCTTTAGTCAGCATTAGGGTTTTAAACCCTAAACTGAACTTTTTTCCATTCAGCCAGCATTAGGGTTTTAAACCCTAAACTAAGCTTTTCCATGCAATCAGCATTAGGGTTTTAAACCCTAAACTGAATTTTTCCTTTAGTCAGCATTAGGGTTTTAAACCCTAAACTGAACTTTTTTCCATTCAGCCAACATTAGGGTTTTAAACCCTAAACTGAGCTTTTCCATGCAATCAGCATTAGGGTTTTAAACCCTAAACTGAATTTTTCCTTTAGTCAGCATTAGGGTTTTAAACCCTAAACTGAGCTTTTCCATGCAATCAGCATTAGGGTTTTAAACCCTAAACTGAATTTTTCCTTTAGTTAGCATTAGGGTTTTAAACCCTAAACTGAACTTCTTTCCATTCAGCCAGCATTAGGGTTTTAAACCCTAAACTGAGCTTTTCCATGCAATCAGCATTAGGGTTTTAAACCGTAAACTGAATTTTTCCTTTAGTCAGCATTAGGGTTTTAAACCCTAAACTGAACTTTTTTCCATTCAGCCAGTATTAGGGTTTTAAACCCTAAACTGAGCTTTTCCATGCAATCAGCATTAGGGTTTTAAACCCTAAACTGAACTTTTTTCCATTCAGCCAGCATTAGGGTTTTAAACCCTAAACTGAGCTTTTCCATGCAATCAGCATTAGGATTTTAAACCCTAAACTGAATTTTTCCTTTAGTTAGCATTAGGGTTTTAAACGCTAAACTGAACTTTTTTCCATTCAGCCAGCATTAGGGTTTTAAACCCTAAACTGAGGTTTTCCATGCAATCAGCATTAGGGTTTTAAACCCTAAACTGAATTTTTCCTTTAGTCAGCATTAGGGTTTTAAACCCTAAACTGAACTTTTTTCCATTCAGCCTGCATTAGGGTTTTAAACCCTAAACTGAGCTTTTCCATGCAATCAGCATTAGGGTTTTAAACCCTAAACTAATTTTTTCCTTTAGTCATCATTAGGGTTTTAAGCCCTAAACTGAACTTTTTTCCATTCAGCCAGCATTAGGGTTTTAAACCCTAAACTGAGCTTTTCCATGCAATCAGCATTAGGGTTTTAAACGCTAAACTGAATTTTTCCTTTAGTCAGCATTAGGGTTTTAAACCCTAAACTGAATTTTTTTCCATTCAGTCAGCATTAGGGTTTTAAACCCTAAACTGAACTTTTTTCCATTCAGCCAGCATTAGGGTTTTAAACCCTAAACTGAGCTTTTCCATGCAGTCAGCATTAGGGTTTTAAACCCTAAACTGAATTTTTCCTTTAGTCAGCATTAGGGTTTTAAACCCTAAACTGAACTTTTTTCCATTCAGCCAGCATTAGGGTTTTGAACCCTAAACTGAGCTTTTCCATGCAATCAGCATTAGGGTTTTAAACCCTAAACTGAATTTTTCCTTTAGTCAGCATTAGGGTTTTAAACCCTAAACTGAACTTTTTTTCATTCAGCCAGCATTAGGGTTTTAAACCCTAAACTGAGCTTTTTCATGCAATCAGCATTAGGGTTTTAAACCCTAAACTGAATTTTTCCTTTAGTCAGCATTAGGGTTTTAAACCCTAAAATGAACTTTTTTCCATTCAGCCAGCATTAGGGTTTTAAACCCTAAACTGAGCTTTTCCATGCAATCAGCATTAGGGTTTTAAACCCTAAACTGAATTTTTCCTTTAGTCAGCATTAGGGTTTTAAACCCTAAACTAAACTTTTTTCCATTCAGCCAGCATTAGGGTTTTAAACCCTAAACTGAGCTTTTCCATGCAATCAGCATTAGGGTTTTAAACCCTAAACTGAATTTTTCCTTTAGTCAGCATTAGGGTTTTAAACCCTAAACTGAACTTTTTTCCATTCAGCCTGCATTAGGGTTTTAAACCCTAAACTGAGCTTTTCCATGCAATCAACATTAGTGTTTTAAACCCTAAACGGATTTTTTTCTTTAGTCATCATTAGGGTTTTAAACCCTAAACTGAACTTTTTTCCATTCAGCCAGAATTAGGGTTTTAAACCGTAAACTGAGCTTTTCCATGCAATCAGCATTAGGGTTTTAAACCCTAAACTGAATTTTTTTCCATTCAACCAGCATTAGGGTTTTAAACCCTAAACTGAGCTTTTCCATGCAATCAGCATTAGGGTTTTAAACCCTAAACTGAATTTTTCCTTTAGTCAGCATTAGGGTTTTAAACCCTAAACTGAACTTTTTTCCATTCAGCCAGCATTAGGGTTTTAAACCCTAAACTGAGCTTTTCCATGCCATCAGCATTAGGGTTTTAAACCCTAAACTGAATTTTTCCTTTAGTCAGCATTAGGGTTTTAAACCCTAAACTGAACTTATTTCCATTCAGCCAGCATTAGGGTTTTAAACCCTAAACTGAGCTTTTCCATGCAATCAGCATTAGGGTTTTAAACCCTGAACTGAACTTTTTCCTTTAATCAACATTAGGGTTTTAAACCCTAAAATGAACTTTTTTCCATTCAGCCAGCATTAGGGTTTTAAACCCTAAACTGAGCTTTTCCATGCAATCAGCATTAGGGTTTTAAACCCTAAACTGAATTTTTCCTTTAGTCAGCATTAGGGTTTTAAACCATAAACTGAACTTTTTTCCATTCAGCCAGCATTAGGGTTTTAAACCCTAAACTGAGATTTTCCATGCAATCAGCATTAGGGTTTTAAACCCTAAACTGAATTTTTCCTTTAGTCAGCATTAGGGTTTTAAACCCTAAACTGAACTTTTTTCCATTCAGCTAGCATTAGGGTTTTAAACCCTAAACTGAGTTTTTCCATGCAATCAGTATTAGGGTTTTAAACCCTAAACTGAATTTTTCCTTTAGTCAGCATTAGGGTTTTAAACCCTAAACTGAACTTTTTTCCATTCAGCCAGCATTAGGGTTTTAAACCCTAAACTGAGCTTTTCCATGCAATCAGCATTAGGGTTTTAAACCCTAAACTGAATTTTTCCTTTAGTCAGCATTAGGGTTTTAAACCCTAAACTGAACTTATTTCCATTCAGCCAGTATTAGGGTTTTAAACCCTAAACCGAGCTTTTCCATGCAATCAGCATTAGGGTTTTAAACCCTAAACTGATTTTTTTTCATTCAGCCAGCATTAGGGTTTTAAACCCTAAACTGAACTTTTCCATGCAATCAGCATTAGGGTTTTAAACCCTAAACTGAATTTTTCCTTTAGTCAGCATTAGGGTTTTAAACCCTAAACTGAATTTTTTCCATTCAGTCAACATTAGGGTTTTAAACCCTAAACTGAACTTTTTTCCATTCAGCCAGCATTAGGGTTTTAAACCCTAAACTGAGCTTTTCTATGCAATCAACATTAGGGTTTTAAACCCTAAACTGAATTTTTCCTTTAGTCAGCATTAGGGTTTTAAACCCTAAACTGAAGTTTTTTCCATTCAGCCAGTATTAGGGTTTTAAACCCTAAACTAAGCTTTTCCATGCAATCAGCATTAGGGTTTTAAACCCTAAACTGAATTTTTCCTTTAGTCAGCATTAGGGTTTTAAACCCTAAACTGAGCTTTTCCATGCAATCAGCATTAGGGTTTTAAACCCTAAACTGAATTTTTCCTTTAGTTAGCATTAGGGTTTTAAACCCTAAACTGAACTTTTTCCATTCAGCCAGCATTAGGGTTTTAAACCCTAAACTGAGCTTTTCCATGCAATCAGCATTAGGGTTTTAAACCCTAAACTGAATTTTTCCTTTAGTCAGCATTAGGGTTTTAAACCCTAAACTGAACTTTTTTCTATTCAGCCAGTATTAGGGTTTTAAACCCTAAACTGAGCTTTTCCATGCAATCAGCATTAGGGTTTTAAACCCTAAACTGATTTTTTTTCCATTCAGCCAGCATTAGGGTTTTAAACCCTAAACTGAGCTTTTCCATGCAATCAGCATTAGGGTTTTAAACCCTAAACTGAATTTTTCCTTTAGTCAGCATTAGGGTTTTAAACGCTAAACTGAACTTTTTTCCATTCAGCCAGCATTAGGGTTTTAAACCCTAAACTGAGGTTTTCCATGCAATCAGCATTAGGGTTTTAAACACTAAACTGAATTTTTCCTTTAGTCAGCATTAGGGTTTTAAACCCTAAACTGAACTTTTTTCCATTCAGCCTGCATTAGGGTTTTAAACCCTAAACTGAGCTTTTCCATGCAATCAGCATTAGAGTTTTAAACCCTAAACTAATTTTTTCCTTTAGTCATCATTAGGGTTTTAAGCCCTAAACTGAACTTTTTTCCATTCAGCCAGCATTAGGATTTTAAACCCTAAACTGAGCTTTTCCATGCAATCATCATTAGGGTTTTAAACGCTAAACTGAATTTTTCCTTTAGTCAGCATTAGGGTTTTAAACCCTAAACTGAATTTTTTTCCATTCAGTCAGCATTAGGGTTTTAAACCCTAAACTGAACTTTTTCCATTCAGCCAGCATTAGGGTTTTAAACCCTAAACTGAGCTTTTCCATGCAATCAGCATTAGGGTTTTAAACCCTAAACTGAATTTTTCCTTTAGTCAGCATTAGGGTTTTAAACCCTAAACTGAACTTTTTTCCATTCAGCTAGCATTAGGGTTTTAAACCCTAAACTGAGTTTTTCCATGCAATCAGCATTAGGGTTTTAAACCCTAAACTGAATTTTTCCTTTAGTCAGCTTTAGGGTTTTAAACCCTAAACTGAACTTTTTTTCATTCAGCCAGCATTAGGGTTTTAAACCTTAAACTGAGCTTTTCCATGAAATCAGCATTAGGGTTTTAAACCCTAAACTGAATTTTTCCTTTAGTCAGCATTAGGGTTTTAAACCCTAAAATGAACTTTTTTCCATTCAGCCAACATTAGGGTTTTAAACCCTAAACTGAGCTTTTCCATGCAATCAGCATTAGGGTTTTAAACCCTAAACTGAATTTTTCCTTTAGTCAGCATTAGGGTTTTAAACCCTAAACTAAACTTTTTCCATTCAGCCAGCATTAGGGTTTTAAACCCTAAACTGAGCTTTTCCATGCAATCAGCATTAGGGTTTTAAACCCTAAACTGAATTTTTCCTTTAGTCAGCATTAGGGTTTTAAACCCTAAACTGAACTTTTTTCCATTCAGCCTGCATTAGGGTTTTAAACCCTAAACTGAGCTTTTCCATGCAATCAGCTATAGTGTTTTAAACCCTAAACTGATTTTTTTCTTTGAGTCATCATTAGGGTTTTAAACCCTAAACTGAACTTTTTTCCATTCAGCCAGCATTAGGGTTTTAAACCCTAAACTGAGCTTTTCCATGCAATCAACATTAGGGTTTTAAACCCTAAACTGAATTTTTCCTTTAGTCAGCATTAGGGTTTTAAACCCTAAACTGAATTTTTTCCATTCAGTCAGCATTAGGGTTTTAAACCCTAAACTGAACTTTTTTCCATTCAGCCAGCATTAGGGTTTTAAACCCTAAACTGAGCTTTTCCATGCAATCAGCATTAGGGTTTTAAACCCTAAACTGAATTTTTCCTTTAGTCAGCATTAGGGTTTTAAACCCTAAACTGAACTTTTTTCCATTCAGCTAGCATTAGGGTTTTAAACCCTAAACTGAGCTTTTCCATGCAATCAGCATTAGGGTTTTAAACCCTAAACTGAATTTTTCCTTTAGTCAGCATTAGGGTTTTAAACCCTAAATTGAACTTTTTTCCATTCAGCCAGCATTAGGGTTGTAAACCCTAAACTGAGCTTTTCCATGCAATCAGCATTAGGGTTTTAAACCCTAAACTGAATTTTTCCTTTAGTCAGCATTAGGGTTTTAAACCCTAAACTGAATTTTTTCCATTCAGCCAGCATTAGGGTTTTAAACCCTAAACTGAGCTTTTCCATGCAATCAGCATTAGGGTTTTAAACCCTAAACTGAATTTTTCCTTTAGTCAGCATTAGGGTTTGAAACCCTAAACTGAACTTTTTTCCATTCAGCCAGCATTAGGGTTTTAAACCCTAAACTGAGCTTTTCCATGCAATCAGCATTAGGGTTTTAAACCCTAAACTGAATTTTTCCTTTAGTCAACATTAGGGTTTTAAACCCTAAACTGAACTTTTTCCATTCAGTCAGCATTAGGGTTTTAAACCCTAAACTGAGCTTTTCCATGCAATCAGCATTAGGGTTTTAAACCCTAAACTGAATTTTTCCTTTAGTTAGCATTAGGGTTTTAAACCCTAAACTGAACTTTTTTCCATTCAGCCAGCATTAGGGTTTTAAACCCTAAACTGAGCTTTTCCATGCAATCAGCATTAGGGTTTTAAACCCTAAACTGAATTTTTCCTTTAGTCAGCATTAGGGTTTTAAACCCTAAACTGAACTTTTTTCTATTCAGCCAGCATTAGGGTTTTAAACCCTAAACTGAATTTTTCCTTTAGTCAGCATTAGGGTTTTAAACCCTAAACTGATTTTTTTTCCATTCAGCCAGCATTAGGGTTTTAAACCCTAAACTGAGCTTTTCCATGCAATCAGCATTAGGGTTTTAAACCCTAAACTGAATTTTTCCTTTAGTCAGCATTAGGGTTTTAAACGCTAAACTGAACTTTTTTCCATTCAGCCAGCATTAGGGTTTTAAACCCTAAACTGAGGTTTTCCATGCAATCAGCATTAGGGTTTTAAACACTAAACTGAATTTTTCCTTTAGTCAGCATTAGGGTTTTAAACCCTAAACTGAACTTTTTTCCATTCAGCCTGCATTAGGGTTTTAAACCCTAAACTGAGCTTTTCCATGCAATCAGCATTAGAGTTTTAAACCCTAAACTAATTTTTTCCTTTAGTCATCATTAGGGTTTTAAGCCCTAAACTGAACTTTTTTCCATTCAGCCAGCATTAGGATTTTAAACCCTAAACTGAGCTTTTCCATGCAATCATCATTAGGGTTTTAAACGCTAAACTGAATTTTTCCTTTAGTCAGCATTAGGGTTTTAAACCCTAAACTGAATTTTTTTCCATTCAGTCAGCATTAGGGTTTTAAACCCTAAACTGAACTTTTTTCCATTCAGCCAGCATTAGGGTTTTAAACCCTAAACTGAGCTTTTCCATGCAATCAGCATTAGGGTTTTAAACCCTAAACTGAATTTTTCCTTTAGTCAGCATTAGGGTTTTAAACCCTAAACTGAACTTTTTTCCATTCAGCCAGCATTAGGGTTTTAAACCCTAAACTGAGCTTTTCCATGCAATCAGCATTAGGGTTTTAAACCCTAAACTGAATTTTTCCTTTAGTCAGCATTAGGGTTTTAAACCCTAAACTGAACTTTTTTCCATTCAGCCTGCATTAGGGTTTTAAACCCTAAACTGAGCTTTTCCATGCAATCAGCTATAGTGTTTTAAACCCTAAACTGATTTTTTTCTTTAGTCATCATTAGGGTTTTAAACCCTAAACTGAACTTTTTTCCATTCAGCCAGCATTAGGGTTTTAAACCCTAAACTGAGCTTTTCCATGCAATCAACATTAGGGTTTTAAACCCTAAACTGAATTTTTCCTTTAGTCAGCATTAGGGTTTTAAACCCTAAACTGAATTTTTTTCCATTCAGTCAGCATTAGGGTTTTAAACCCTAAACTGAACTTTTTTCCATTCAGCCAGCATTAGGGTTTTAAACCCTAAACTGAGCTTTTCCATGCAATCAGCATTAGGGTTTTAAACCCTAAACTGAATTTTTCCTTTAGTCAGCATTAGGGTTTTAAACCCTAAACTGAACTTTTTTCCATTCAGCTAGCATTAGGGTTTTAAACCCTAAACTGAGCTTTTCCATGCAATCAGCATTAGGGTTTTAAACCCTAAACTGAATTTTTCCTTTAGTCAGCATTAGGGTTTTAAACCCTAAATTGAACTTTTTTCCATTCAGCCAGCATTAGGGTTGTAAACCCTAAACTGAGCTTTTCCATGCAATCAGCATTAGGGTTTTAAACCCTAAACTGAATTTTTCCTTTAGTCAGCATTAGGGTTTTAAACCCTAAACTGAATTTTTTTCCATTCAGCCAGCATTAGGGTTTTAAACCCTAAACTGAGCTTTTCCATGCAATCAGCATTAGGGTTTTAAACCCTAAACTGAATTTTTCCTTTAGTCAGCATTAGGGTTTGAAACCCTAAACTGAACTTTTTTCCATTCAGCCAGCATTAGGGTTTTAAACCCTAAACTGAGCTTTTCCATGCAATCAGCATTAGGGTTTTAAACCCTAAACTGAATTTTTCCTTTAGTCAACATTAGGGTTTTAAACCCTAAACTGAACTTTTTCCATTCAGTCAGCATTAGGGTTTTAAACCCTAAACTGAGCTTTTCCATGCAATAAGCATTAGGGTTTTAAACCCTAAACTGAATTTTTCCTTTAGTCAGCATTAGGGTTTTAAACCCTAAACTGAACTTTTTTCCATTCAGCCAGCATTAGGGTTTTAAACCCTAAACTGAGCTTTTCCATGCAATCAGCATTAGGGTTTTAAACCCTGAACTGAACTTTTTCCTTTAATCAACCTTAGGGTTTTAAACGCTAAACTGAACTTTTTCCATGCGTGTCAGCATTAGGGTTTTAAACCCTAAACTGAACTCTTTCCTTTAGTCAGCATTAGGGTTTTAAACCCTGAACTGAACTTTTTCCTTTAATCAGCCTTAGGGTTTTAAACCCTAAACTGAATTTTTTCCATTCAGCCAGCATTAGGGTTTTAAACCCTAAACTGAGCTTTTCCTTCCAGTCAGCATTAGGGTTTTTAACCCTAAACTGAATTTTTCCTTTCAGTCAGCATTAGGGTTTTAAACCCTAAACTGAACTTTTTTCCATTCAGCCAGCATTAGGGTTTTAAACCATAAACTTAGCTTTTCCATGCAATCAGCATTAGGGTTTTAAACCCTAAACTGAATTTTTCCTTTAGTCAGCATTAGGGTTTTAAACCCTAAACTGAACTTTTTTCCATTCAGCCAGCATTAGGGTTTTAAACCATAAACTGAGCTTTTACATGCAATCAGCATTAGGGTTTTAAACCCTAAACTGATTTTTTCCTTTAGTCAGCATTAGGGTTTTAAACCCTAAACTGAATTTTTTTCCATTCAGCCAGCATTAGGGTTTTAAACCCTAAACTAAGCTTTTCCATGCAATCAGCATTAGGGTTTTAAACCCTAAACTGAATTTTTCCTTTAGTCAGCATTAGGGTTTTAAACCCTAAACTGAATTTTTTCCATTCAGCCAGCATTAGGGTTTTAAACCCTAAACTGAGCTTTTCCATGAAATCAGCATTAGGGTTTTAAACCCTAAACTGATTTTTTCCTTTAGTTAGCATTAGGGTTTTAAACCCTAAACTGAACTTTTTTCCATTCAGCCAGCAGTAGGGTTTTAAACCCTAAACTGAGCTTTTCCATGCAATCAGCATTAGGGTTTTAAACCCTAAACTGATTTTTTCCTTTAGTCATCATTAGGGTTTTAAACCCTAAACTGAACTTATTTCCATTCAGCCAGCATTAGGGTTTTAAACCCTAAACTGAGCTTTTCCATGCAATCAGCATTAAGGTTTTAAACCCTAAACTGAATTTTTCTTTTAGTCAGCATTAGGGTTTTAAACCCTAAACTGAATTTTTTTTCCATTCAGCCAGCATTAGGGTTTTAAACCCTAAACTGAACTTTTTTCCATTCAGCCAGCATTAGGGTTTTAAACCCTAAACTGAGCTTTTCCATGCAATCAGCATTAGGGTTTTAAACCCTAAACTGAATTTTTCCTTTAGTCAGCATTAGGGTTTTAAACCCTAAACTGAACTTTTTTCCATTCAGCCAGCATTAGGGTTTTAAACCCTAAACTGAGCTTTTCCATGCAATCAGCATTAGGGTTTTAAACCCTAAACTGAATTTTTTCTTTAGTCAGCATTAGGGTTTTAAACCCTAAACTGAACTTTTTTCCATTCAGCCAGCATTAGGGTTTTAAACCCTAAACTGAGCTTTTCCATGCAATCAGCATTAGGGTTTTAAACCCTGAACTGAACTTTTTCCTTTAATCAGCCTTAGGGTTTTAAACCCTAAACTGAACTTTTTCCATGCATGTCAGCATTAGGGTTTTAAACCCTAAACTGAACTCTTTCCTTTAGTCAGCATTAGGGTTTTAAACCCTGAACTAAACTTTTTCCTTTAATCAGCCTTAGTGTTTTAAACCCTAAACTGAACTTTTCCTTCCAGTCAGCATTAGGGTTTTAAACCCTAAACTGAATTTTTCCTTTCAGTCAGCATTAGGGTTTTAAACCCTAAACTGAACTTTTTTCCATTCAGCCAGCATTAGGGTTTTAAACCATAAACTGAGCTTTTCCATGCAATCAGCATTAGTGTTTTAAACCCTAAACTGAATTTTTCATTTAGTCAGCATTAGGGTTTTAAACCCTAAACTGAACTTTTTTCCATTTAGCCAGCATTAGGGTTTTAAACCCTAAACTGAGCTTTTCCATGCAATTAGCATTAGGGTTTTAAACCCTAAACTGAATTTTTCCTTTAGTCAGCATTAGGGTTTTAAACCCTAAACTGAATTTTTTTCCATTCAGCCAGCATTAGGGTTTTAAACCCTAAACTGAGCTTTTCCATGAAATCAGCATTAGGGTTTTAAACCCTAAACTGATTTTTTCCTTTAGTTAGCATTAGGGTTTTAAACCCTAAACTGAACTTTTTTCCATTCAGCCAGCAGTAGGGTTTTAAACCCTAAACTGAGCTTTTCCATGCAATCAGCATTAGGGTTTTAAACCCTAAACTGATTTTTTCCATTAGTCATCATTAGGGTTTTAAACCCTAAACTGAACTTATTTCCATTCAGCCAACATTAGGGTTTTAAACCCTAAACTGAGCTTTTCCATGCAATCAGCATTAAGGTTTTAAACCCTAAACTGAATTTTTCTTTTAGTCAGCATTAGAGTTTTAAACCCTAAACTGAACTTTTTTCCATTCAGCCAGCATTAGGGTTTTAAACCCTAAACTGAACTTTTTTCCATTCAGCCAGCATTAGGGTTTTAAACCCTAAACTGAGCTTTTCCATGCAATCAGCATTAGGGTTTTAAACCCTAAACTGAATTTTTCCTTTAGTCAGCATTAGGGTTTTAAACCCTAAACTGAACTTTTTTCCATTCAGCCAGCATTAGGGTTTTAAACCCTAAACTGAGCTTTTCCATGCAATCAGCATTAGGGTTTTAAACCCTAAACTGAATTTTTTCTTTAGTCAGCATTAGGGTTTTAAACCCTAAACTGAACTTTTTTCCATTCAGCCAGCATTAGGGTTTTAAACCCTAAACTGAGCTTTTCCATGCAATCAGCATTAGGGTTTTAAACCCTGAACTGAACTTTTTCCTTTAATCAGCCTTAGGGTTTTAAACCCTAAACTGAACTTTTTCCATGCATGTCAGCATTAGGGTTTTAAACCCTAAACTGAACTCTTTCCTTTAGTCAGCATTAGGGTTTTAAACCCTGAACTAAACTTTTTCCTTTAATCAGCCTTAGTGTTTTAAACCCTAAACTGAACTTTTCCTTCCAGTCAGCATTAGGGTTTTAAACCCTAAACTGAATTTTTCCTTTCAGTCAGCATTAGGGTTTTAAACCCTAAACTGAACTTTTTTCCATTCAGCCAGCATTAGGGTTTTAAACCATAAACTGAGCTTTTCCATGCAATCAGCATTAGTGTTTTAAACCCTAAACTGAATTTTTCCTTTAGTCAGCATTAGGGTTTTAAACCCTAAACTGAAATTTTTTCCATTCAGCCAGCATTAGGGTTTTAAACCCTAAACTGAGCTTTTCCATGCAATCAACATTAGGGTTTTAAACCCTAAACTGAATTTTTCCTTTAGTCAGCATTAGGGTTTTAAATCCTAAACTGAACTTTTTTCCATTCAGCCAGCATTAGGGTTTTAAACCCTAAACTGAGCTTTTCCATTCAATCAGCATTAGGGTTTTAAACCATAAACTGAATTTTTCCTTTAGTCAGCATTAGGGTTTTAAACCCTAAACTGAAATTTTTTCCATTCAGCCACCATTAGGGTTTTAAACCCTAAACTGAGCTTTTCCATGCAATCAGCAATAGGGTTTTAAACCCTAAACTGAATTTTTCCATTAGTCAGCATTAGGGTTTTAAACCCTAAACTGAACTTTTTTCCATTCAGCCAGCATTAGGGTTTTAAACCCTAAACTGAGCTTTTCCATGGAATTAGCATTAGGGTTTTAAACCCTAAACTGAATTTTTCCTTTAGTCAGCATTAGGGTTTTAAACCCTAAACTGAACTTTTTTCCATTCAGCCAGCATTAGGGTTTTAAACCCTAAACTGAGCTTTTCCATGTAATCAGCATTAGGGTTTTAAACCCTAAACTGAATTTTTCCTTTAGTCAGCATTAGGGTTTTAAACCCTAAACTGAACTTTTTTCCATTCAGCCAGCATTAGGGTTTTAAACCCTAAACTGAGCTTTTCCATGCAATCAGCATTAGGGTTTAAAACCCTAAACTGAATTTTTCCTTTAGTCAGCATTAGGGTTTTAAACCCTAAACTGAATTTTTTTCCATTCAGCCTGCATTAGGGTTTTAAACCCTAAACTGAACTTTTTTCCATTCAGCTAGCATTAGGGTTTTAAACCCTAAACTGAGTTTTTCCATGCAATCAGCATTAGGGTTTTAAACCCTAAACTGAATTTTTCCTTTAGTCAGCTTTAGGGTTTTAAACCCTAAACTGAACTTTTTTTCATTCAGCCAGCATTAGGGTTTTAAACCTTAAACTGAGCTTTTCCATGAAATCAGCATTAGGGTTTTAAACCCTAAACTGAATTTTTCCTTTAGTCAGCATTAGGGTTTTAAACCCTAAAATGAACTTTTTTCCATTCAGCCAGCATTAGGGTTTTAAACCCTAAACTGAGCTTTTCCATGCAATCAGCATTAGGGTTTTAAACCCTAAACTGAATTTTTCCTTTAGTCAGCATTAGGGTTTTAAACCCTAAACTGAACTTTTTCCATTCAGCCAGCATTAGGGTTTTAAACCCTAAACTGAGCTTTTCCATGCAATCAACATTAGGGTTTTAAACCCTAAACTGAATTTTTCCTTTAGTCAGCATTAGGGTTTTAAACCCTAAACTGAACTTTTTTCCATTCAGCCTGCATTAGGGTTTTAAACCCTAAACTGAGCTTTTCCATGCAATCAGCATTAGTGTTTTAAACCCTAAACTGATTTTTTTCTTTAGTCATCATTAGGGTTTTAAACCCTAAACTGAACTTTTTTCCATTCAGCCAGCATTAGGGTTTTAAACCCTAAACTGAGCTTTTCCATGCAATCAGCATTAGGGTTTTAAACCCTAAACTGAATTTTTCCTTTAGTCAGCATTAGGGTTTTAAACCCTAAACTGAATTTTTTCCATTCAGTCAGCATTAGGGTTTTAAACCCTAAACTGAACTTTTTTCCATTCAGCCAGCATTAGGGTTTTAAACCCTAAACTGAGCTTTTCCATGCAATCAGCATTAGGGTTTTAAACCCTAAACTGAATTTTTCCTTTAGTCAGCATTAGGGTTTTAAACCCTAAACTGAACTTTTTTCCATTCAGCTAGCATTAGGGTTTTAAACCCTAAACTGAGCTTTTCCATGCAATCAGCATTAGGGTTTTAAACCCTAAACTAAATTTTTCCTTTAGTCAGCATTAGGGTTTTAAACCCTAAATTGAACTTTTTTCCATTCAGCCAGCATTAGGGTTGTAAACCCTAAACTGAGCTTTTCCATGCAATCAGCATTAGGGTTTTAAACCCTAAACTGAATTTTTCCTTTAGTCAGCATTAGGGTTTTAAACCCTAAACTGAATTTTTTTCCATTCAGCCAGCATTAGGGTTTTAAACCCTAAACTGAGCTTTTCCATGCAATCAGCATTAGGGTTTTAAACCCTAAACTGAATTTTTCCTTTAGTCAGCATTAGGGTTTGAAACCCTAAACTGAACTTTTTTCCATTCAGCCAGCATTAGGGTTTTAAACCCTAAACTGAGCTTTTCCATGCAATCAGCATTAGGGTTTTAAACCCTAAACTGAATTTTTCCTTTAGTCAACATTAGGGTTTTAAACCCTAAACTGAACTTTTTTCCATTCAGCCAGCATTAGGGTTTTAAACCCTAAACTGAGCTTTTCCATGCAATCAGCATTAGGGTTTTAAACCCTAAACTGAATTTTTCCTTTAGTCAGCATTAGGGTTTTAAACCCTAAACTGAACTTTTTTCCATTCAGCCAGCATTAGGGTTTTAAACCCTAAACTGAGCTTTTCCATGCAATCAGCATTAGGGTTTTAAACCCTGAACTGAACTTTTTCCTTTAATCAACCTTAGGGTTTTAA
The DNA here is from genome assembly GCF_000715075.1 of Nicotiana tabacum. NCBI lineage: Eukaryota > Viridiplantae > Streptophyta > Magnoliopsida > Solanales > Solanaceae > Nicotiana > Nicotiana tabacum. The sequence continues at coordinate 127,758 of NW_027438292.1, read as the reverse complement.
ATGCTAAACTGAACTTTTTCCATGCATGTCAGCATTAGGGTTTTAAACCCTAAACTGAACTCTTTCCTTTAGTCAGCATTAGGGTTTTAAACCCTGAACTGAACTTTTTCCTTTAATCAGCCTTAGGGTTTTAAACCCTAAACTGAATTTTTTCCATTCAGCCAGCATTAGGGTTTTAAACCCTAAACTGAGCTTTTCCTTCCAGTCAGCATTAGGGTTTTTAACCCTAAACTGAATTTTTCCTTTCAGTCAGCATTAGGGTTTTAAACCCTAAACTGAACTTTTTTCCATTCAGCCAGCATTAGGGTTTTAAACCATAAACTTAGCTTTTCCATGCAATCAGCATTAGGGTTTTAAACCCTAAACTGAATTTTTCCTTTAGTCAGCATTAGGGTTTTAAACCCTAAACTGAACTTTTTTCCATTCAGCCAGCATTAGGGTTTTAAACCATAAACTGAGCTTTTACATGCAATCAGCATTAGGGTTTTAAACCCTAAACTGATTTTTTCCTTTAGTCAGCATTAGGGTTTTAAACCCTAAACTGAATTTTTTTCCATTCAGCCAGCATTAGGGTTTTAAACCCTAAACTGAGCTTTTCCATGCAATCAGCATTAGGGTTTTAAACCCTAAACTGAATTTTTCCTTTAGTCAGCATTAGGGTTTTAAACCCTAAACTGAATTTTTTCCATTCAGCCAGCATTAGGGTTTTAAACCCTAAACTGAGCTTTTCCATGCAATCAGCATTAGGGTTTTAAACCCTAAACTGATTTTTTCCTTTAGTCAGCATTAGGGTTTTAAACCCTAAACTGAACTTTTTTCCATTCAGCCAGCAGTAGGGTTTTAAACCCTAAACTGAGCTTTTCCATGCAATCAGCATTAGGGTTTTAAACCCTAAACTGATTTTTTCCTTTAGTCATCATTAGGGTTTTAAACCTTAAACTGAACTTATTTCCATTCAGCCAGCTTTAGGGTTTTAAACCCTAAACTGAGCTTTTCCATGCAATCAGCATTAAGGTTTTAAACCCTAAACTGAATTTTTCTTTTAGTCAGCATTAGGGTTTTAAACCCTAAACTGAAATTTTTCCATTCAGCCAGCATTAGGGTTTTAAACCCTAAACTGAACTTTTTTCCATTCAGCCAGCATTAGGGTTTTAAACCCTAAACTGAGCTTTTCCATGCAATCAGCATTAGGGTTTTAAACCCTAAACTGAATTTTTCCTTTAGTCAGCATTAGTGTTTTAAACCCTAAACTGAACTTTTTTCCATTCAGCCAGCATTAGGGTTTTAAACCCTAAACTGAGCTTTTCCATGCAATCAGCATTAGGGTTTTAAACCCTAAACTGAATTTTTCCTTTAGTCAGCATTAGGGTTTTAAACCCTAAACTGAACTTTTTTCCATTCAGCCAGCATTAGGGTTTTAAACCCTAAACTGAGCTTTTCCATGCAATCAGCATTAGGGTTTTAAACCCTGAACTGAACTTTTTCCTTTAATCAGCCTTAGGGTTTTAAACCCTAAACTGAACTTTTTCCATGCATGTCAGCATTAGGGTTTTAAACCCTAAACTGAACTCTTTCCTTTAGTCAGCATTAGGGTTTTAAACCCTGAACTAAACTTTTTCCTTTAATCAGCCTTAGTGTTTTAAACCCTAAACTGAACTTTTCCTTCCAGTCAGCATTAGGGTTTTAAACCCTAAACTGAATTTTTCCTTTCAGTCAGCATTAGGGTTTTAAACCCTAAACTGAACTTTTTTCCATTCAGCCAGCATTAGGGTTTTAAACCATAAACTGAGCTTTTCCATGCAATCAGCATTAGTGTTTTAAACCCTAAACTGAATTTTTCCTTTAGTCAGCATTAGGGTTTTAAACCCTAAACTGAAATTTTTTCCATTCAGCCAGCATTAGGGTTTTAAACCCTAAACTGAGCTTTTCCATGCAATCAACATTAGGGTTTTAAACCCTAAACTGAATTTTTCCTTTAGTCAGCATTAGGGTTTTAAACCCTAAACTGAACTTTTTTCCATTCAGCCAGCATTAGGGTTTTAAACCCTAAAACTGAGCTTTTCCATTCAATCAGCATTAGGGTTTTAAACCATAAACTGAATTTTTCCTTTAGTCAGCATTAGGGTTTTAAACCCTAAACTGAAATTTTTTCCATTCAGCCAGCATTAGGGTTTTAAACCCTAAACTGAGCTTTTCCATGAAATCAGCATTAGGGTTTTAAACCCTAAACTGAATTTTTCCTTTAGTCAGCATTAGGGTTTTAAACCCTAAAATGAACTTTTTTCCATTCAGCCAGCATTAGGGTTTTAAACCCTAAACTGAGCTTTTCCATGCAATCAGCATTAGGGTTTTAAACCCTAAACTGAATTTTTCCTTTAGTCAGCATTAGGGTTTTAAACCCTAAACTGAACTTTTTTCCATTCAGCCAGCATTAGGGTTTTAAACCCTAAACTGAGCTTTTCCATGCAATCAGCATTAGGGTTTTAAACCCTAAACTGAATTTTTCCTTTAGTCAGCATTAGGGTTTTAAACCCTAAACTGAACTTTTTTCCATTCAGCCTGCATTAGGGTTTTAAACCCTAAACTGAGCTTTTCCATGCAATCAGCATTAGTGTTTTAAACCCTAAACTGATTTTTTTCTTTAGTCATCATTAGGGTTTTAAACCCTAAACTGAACTTTTTCCATTCAGCCAGCATTAGGGTTTTAAACCCTAAACTGAGCTTTTCCATGCAATCAGCATTAGGGTTTTAAACCCTAAACTGAATTTTTCCTTTAGTCAGCATTAGGGTTTTAAACCCTAAACTGAATTTTTTCCATTCAGTCAGCATTAGGGTTTTAAACCCTAAACTGAACTTTTTTCCATTCAGCCAGCATTAGGATTTTAAACCCTAAACTGAGCTTTTCCATGCAATCAGCATTAGGGTTTTAAACCCTAAACTGAATTTTTCCTTTAGTCAGCATTAGGGTTTTAAACCCTAAACTGAACTTTTTTCCATTCAGCTAGCATTAGGGTTTTAAACCCTAAACTGAGCTTTTCCATGCAATCAGCATTAGGGTTTTAAACCCTAAACTGAATTTTTCCTTTAGTCAGCATTAGGGTTTTAAACCCTAAATTGAACTTTTTTCCATTCAGCCAGCATTAGGGTTGTAAACCCTAAACTGAGCTTTTCCATGCAATCAGCATTAGGGTTTTAAACCCTAAACTGAATTTTTCCTTTAGTCAGCATTAGGGTTTTAAACCCTAAACTGAATTTTTTTCCATTCAGCCAGCATTAGGGTTTTAAACCCTAAACTGAGCTTTTCCATGCAATCAGCATTAGGGTTTTAAACCCTAAACTGAATTTTTCCTTTAGTCAGCATTAGGGTTTGAAACCCTAAACTGAACTTTTTTCCATTCAGCCAGCATTAGGGTTTTAAACCCTAAACTGAGCTTTTCCATGCAATCAGCATTAGGGTTTTAAACCCTAAACTGAATTTTTCCTTTAGTCAACATTAGGGTTATAAACCCTAAACTGAACTTTTTCCATTCAGTCAGCATTAGGGTTTTAAACCCTAAACTGAGCTTTTCCATGCAATCAGCATTAGGGTTTTAAACTCTAAACTGAATTTTTCCTTTAGTCAGCATTAGGGTTTTAAACCATAAACTGAACTTTTTTCCATTCAGCCAGCATTAGGGTTTTAAACCCTAAACTGAGCTTTTCCATGCAATCAGCATTAGGGTTTTAAACCCTGAACTGAACTTTTTCCTTTAATCAACCTTAGGGTTTTAAACGCTAAACTGAACTTTTTCCATGCATGTCAGCATTAGGGTTTTAAACCCTAAACTGAACTCTTTCCTTTAGTCAGCATTAGGGTTTTAAACCCTGAACTGAACTTTTTCCTTTAATCAGCCTTAGGGTTTTAAACCCTAAACTGAATTTTTTCCATTCAGCCAGCATTAGGGTTTTAAACCCTAAACTATGCTTTTCCTTCCAGTCAGCATTAGGGTTTTTAACCCTAAACTGAATTTTTCCTTTCAGTCAGCATTAGGGTTTTAAACCCTAAACTGAACTTTTTTCCATTCAGCCAGCATTAGGGTTTTAAACCATAAACTTAGCTTTTCCATGCAATCAGCATTAGGGTTTTAAACCCTAAACTGAATTTTTCCTTTAGTCAGCATTAGGGTTTTAAACCCTAAACTGAACTTTTTTCCATTCAGCCAGCATTAGGGTTTTAAACCATAAACTGAGCTTTTCCATGCAATCAGCATTAGGGTTTTAAACCCTAAACTGATTTTTTCCTTTAGTCAGCATTAGGTTTTTAAACCCTAAACTGAATTTTTTTCCATTCAGCCAGCATTAGGGTTTTAAACCATAAACTGAGCTTTTCCATGCAATCAGCATTAGTGTTTTAAACCCTAAACTGAATTTTTCCTTTAGTCAGCATTAGGGTTTTAAACCCTAAACTGAAATTTTTTCCATTCAGCCAGCATTAGGGTTTTAAACCCTAAACTGAGCTTTTCCATGCAATCAACATTAGGGTTTTAAACCCTAAACTGAATTTTTCCTTTAGTCAGCATTAGGGTTTTAAATCCTAAACTGAACTTTTTTCCATTCAGCCAGCATTAGGGTTTTAAACCCTAAACTGAGCTTTTCCATTCAATCAGCATTAGGGTTTTAAACCCTAAACTGAACTTTTTCCATTCAGCCAGCATTAGGGTTTTAAACCCTAAACTGAGCTTTTCCATGCAATCAGCATTAGGGTTTTAAACCCTAAACTGAGCTTTTCCATGCAATCAGCATTAGGGTTTTAAACCCTAAACTGAATTTTTCCATTCAGTCAGCATTAGGGTTTTAAACCCTAAACTGAACTTTTTTCCATTCAGCCAGCATTAGGGTTTTAAACCCTAAACTGAGCTTTTCCATGCAATCAGCATTAGGGTTTTAAACCCTAAACTGAATTTTTCCTTTAGTCAGCATTAGGGTTTTAAACCCTAAACTGAACTTTTTTCCATTCAGCTAGCATTAGGGTTTTAAACCCTAAACTGAGCTTTTCCATGCAATCAGCATTAGGGTTTTAAACCCTAAACTAAATTTTTCCTTTAGTCAGCATTAGGGTTTTAAACCCTAAACTGAACTTTTTTCCATTCAGCCAGCATTAGGGTTTTAAACCCTAAACTGAGCTTTTCCATGCAATCAGCATTAGGGTTTAAAACCCTAAACTGAATTTTTCCTTTAGTCAGCATTAGGGTTTTAAACCCTAAACTGAATTTTTTTCCATTCAGCCTGCATTAGGGTTTTAAACCCTAAACTGAACTTTTTTCCATTCAGCTAGCATTAGGGTTTTAAACCCTAAACTGAGTTTTTCCATGCAATCAGCATTAGGGTTTTAAACCCTAAACTGAATTTTTCCTTTAGTCAGCTTTAGGGTTTTAAACCCTAAACTGAACTTTTTTTCATTCAGCCAGCATTAGGGTTTTAAACCTTAAACTGAGCTTTTCCATGAAATCAGCATTAGGGTTTTAAACCCTAAACTGAATTTTTCCTTTAGTCAGCATTAGGGTTTTAAACCCTAAAATGAACTTTTTTCCATTCAGCCAGCATTAGGGTTTTAAACCCTAAACTGAGCTTTTCCATGCAATCAGCATTAGGGTTTTAAACCCTAAACTGAATTTTTCCTTTAGTCAGCATTAGGGTTTTAAACCCTAAACTGAACTTTTTTCCATTCAGCCAGCATTAGGGTTTTAAACCCTAAACTGAGCTTTTCCATGCAATCAACATTAGGGTTTTAAACCCTAAACTGAATTTTTCCTTTAGTCAGCATTAGGGTTTTAAACCCTAAACTGAACTTTTTTCCATTCAGCCTGCATTAGGGTTTTAAACCCTAAACTGAGCTTTTCCATGCAATCAGCATTAGTGTTTTAAACCCTAAACTGATTTTTTTCTTTAGTCATCATTAGGGTTTTAAACCCTAAACTGAACTTTTTTCCATTCAGCCAGCATTAGGGTTTTAAACCCTAAACTGAGCTTTTCCATGCAATCAGCATTAGGGTTTTAAACCCTAAACTGAATTTTTCCTTTAGTCAGCATTAGGGTTTTAAACCCTAAACTGAATTTTTTTCCATTCAGTCAGCATTAGGGTTTTAAACCCTAAACTGAACTTTTTTCCATTCAGCCAGCATTAGGGTTTTAAACCCTAAACTGAGCTTTTCCATGCAATCAGCATTAGGGTTTTAAACCCTAAACTGAATTTTTCCTTTAGTCAGCATTAGGGTTTTAAACCCTAAACTGAACTTTTTTCCATTCAGCTAGCATTAGGGTTTTAAACCCTAAACTGAGCTTTTCCATGCAATCAGCATTAGGGTTTTAAACCCTAAACTAAATTTTTCCTTTAGTCAGCATTAGGGTTTTAAACCCTAAATTGAACTTTTTTCCATTCAGCCAGCATTAGGGTTGTAAACCCTAAACTGAGCTTTTCCATGCAATCAGCATTAGGGTTTTAAACCCTAAACTGAATTTTTCCTTTAGTCAGCATTAGGGTTTTAAACCCTAAACTGAATTTTTTCCATTCAGCCAGCATTAGGGTTTTAAACCCTAAACTGAGCTTTTCCATGCAATCAGCATTAGGGTTTTAAACCCTAAACTGAATTTTTCCTTTAGTCAGCATTAGGGTTTGAAACCCTAAACTGAACTTTTTTCCATTCAGCCAGCATTAGGGTTTTAAACCCTAAACTGAGCTTTTCCATGCAATCAGCATTAGGGTTTTAAACCCTAAACTGAATTTTTCCTTTAGTCAACATTAGGGTTATAAACCCTAAACTGAACTTTTTTCCATTCAGCCAGCATTAGGGTTTTAAACCCTAAACTGAGCTTTTCCATGCAATCAGCATTAGGGTTTTAAACCCTAAACTGAATTTTTCCTTTAGTCAGCATTAGGGTTTTAAACCCTAAACTGAACTTTTTTCCATTCAGCCAGCATTAGGGTTTTAAACCCTAAACTGAGCTTTTCCATGCAATCAGCATTAGGGTTTTAAACCCTGAACTGAACTTTTTCCTTTAATCAACCTTAGGGTTTTAAATGCTAAACTGAACTTTTTCCATGCATGTCAGCATTAGGGTTTTAAACCCTAAACTGAACTCTTTCCTTTAGTCAGCATTAGGGTTTTAAACCCTGAACTGAACTTTTTCCTTTAATCAGCCTTAGGGTTTTAAACCCTAAACTGAATTTTTTCCATTCAGCCAGCATTAGGGTTTTAAACCCTAAACTGAGCTTTTCCTTCCAGTCAGCATTAGGGTTTTTAACCCTAAACTGAATTTTTCCTTTCAGTCAGCATTAGGGTTTTAAACCCTAAACTGAACTTTTTTCCATTCAGCCAGCATTAGGGTTTTAAACCATAAACTTAGCTTTTCCATGCAATCAGCATTAGGGTTTTAAACCCTAAACTGAATTTTTCCTTTAGTCAGCATTAGGGTTTTAAACCCTAAACTGAACTTTTTTCCATTCAGCCAGCATTAGGGTTTTAAACCATAAACTGAGCTTTTACATGCAATCAGCATTAGGGTTTTAAACCCTAAACTGATTTTTTCCTTTAGTCAGCATTAGGGTTTTAAACCCTAAACTGAATTTTTTTCCATTCAGCCAGCATTAGGGTTTTAAACCCTAAACTGAGCTTTTCCATGCAATCAGCATTAGGGTTTTAAACCCTAAACTGAATTTTTCCTTTAGTCAGCATTAGGGTTTTAAACCCTAAACTGAATTTTTTTCCATTCAGCCAGCATTAGGGTTTTAAACCCTAAACTGAGCTTTTCCATGCAATCAGGATTAGGGTTTTAAACCCTAAACTGATTTTTTCCTTTAGTCAGCATTAGGGTTTTAAACCCTAAACTGAACTTTTTTCCATTCAGCCAGCAGTAGGGTTTTAAACCCTAAACTGAGCTTTTCCATGCAATCAGCATTAGGGTTTTAAACCCTAAACTGATTTTTTCCTTTAGTCATCATTAGGGTTTTAAACCTTAAACTGAACTTATTTCCATTCAGCCAGCTTTAGGGTTTTAAACCCTAAACTGAGCTTTTCCATGCAATCAGCATTAAGGTTTTAAACCCTAAACTGAATTTTTCTTTTAGTCAGCATTAGGGTTTTAAACCCTAAACTGAAATTTTTCCATTCAGCCAGCATTAGGGTTTTAAACCCTAAACTGAACTTTTTTCCATTCAGCCAGCATTAGGGTTTTAAACCCTAAACTGAGCTTTTCCATGCAATCAGCATTAGGGTTTTAAACCCTAAACTGAATTTTTCCTTTAGTCAGCATTAGTGTTTTAAACCCTAAACTGAACTTTTTCCATTCAGCCAGCATTAGGGTTTTAAACCCTAAACTGAGCTTTTCCATGCAATCAGCATTAGGGTTTTAAACCCTAAACTGAATTTTTCCTTTAGTCAGCATTAGGGTTTTAAACCCTAAACTGAACTTTTTTCCATTCAGCCAGCATTAGGGTTTTAAACCCTAAACTGAGCTTTTCCATGCAATCAGCATTAGGGTTTTAAACCCTGAACTGAACTTTTTCCTTTAATCAGCCTTAGGGTTTTAAACCCTAAACTGAACTTTTTCCATGCATGTCAGCATTAGGGTTTTAAACCCTAAACTGAACTCTTTCCTTTAGTCAGCATTAGGGTTTTAAACCCTGAACTAAACTTTTTCCTTTAATCAGCCTTAGTGTTTTAAACCCTAAACTGAACTTTTCCTTCCAGTCAGCATTAGGGTTTTAAACCCTAAACTGAATTTTTCCTTTCAGTCAGCATTAGGGTTTTAAACCCTAAACTGAACTTTTTTCCATTCAGCCAGCATTAGGGTTTTAAACCATAAACTGAGCTTTTCCATGCAATCAGCATTAGTGTTTTAAACCCTAAACTGAATTTTTCCTTTAGTCAGCATTAGGGTTTTAAACCCTAAACTGAAATTTTTTCCATTCAGCCAGCATTAGGGTTTTAAACCCTAAACTGAGCTTTTCCATGCAATCAACATTAGGGTTTTAAACCCTAAACTGAATTTTTCCTTTAGTCAGCATTAGGGTTTTAAACCCTAAACTGAACTTTTTTCCATTCAGCCAGCATTAGGGTTTTAAACCCTAAACTGAGCTTTTCCATTCAATCAGCATTAGGGTTTTAAACCATAAACTGAATTTTTCCTTTAGTCAGCATTAGGGTTTTAAACCCTAAACTGAAATTTTTTCCATTCAGCCAGCATTAGGGTTTTAAACCCTAAACTGAGCTTTTCCATGAAATCAGCATTAGGGTTTTAAACCCTAAACTGAATTTTTCCTTTAGTCAGCATTAGGGTTTTAAACCCTAAAATGAACTTTTTTCCATTCAGCCAGCATTAGGGTTTTAAACCCTAAACTGAGCTTTTCCATGCAATCAGCATTAGGGTTTTAAACCCTAAACTGAATTTTTCCTTTAGTCAGCATTAGGGTTTTAAACCCTAAACTGAACTTTTTTCCATTCAGCCAGCTTTAGGGTTTTAAACCCTAAACTGAGCTTTTCCATGCAATCAGCATTAGGGTTTTAAACCCTAAACTGAATTTTTCCTTTAGTCAGCATTAGGGTTTTAAACCCTAAACTGAACTTTTTTCCATTCAGCCTGCATTAGGGTTTTAAACCCTAAACTGAGCTTTTCCATGCAATCAGCATTAGTGTTTTAAACCCTAAACTGATTTTTTTCTTTAGTCATCATTAGGGTTTTAAACCCTAAACTGAACTTTTTTCCATTCAGCCAGCATTAGGGTTTTAAACCCTAAACTGAGCTTTTCCATGCAATCAGCATTAGGGTTTTAAACCCTAAACTGAATTTTTCCTTTAGTCAGCATTAGGGTTTTAAACCCTAAACTGAATTTTTTCCATTCAGTCAGCATTAGGGTTTTAAACCCTAAACTGAACTTTTTTCCATTCAGCCAGCATTAGGATTTTAAACCCTAAACTGAGCTTTTCCATGCAATCAGCATTAGGGTTTTAAACCCTAAACTGAATTTTTCCTTTAGTCAGCATTAGGGTTTTAAACCCTAAACTGAACTTTTTTCCATTCAGCTAGCATTAGGGTTTTAAACCCTAAACTGAGCTTTTCCATGCAATCAGCATTAGGGTTTTAAACCCTAAACTGAATTTTTCCTTTAGTCAGCATTAGGGTTTTAAACCCTAAATTGAACTTTTTTCCATTCAGCCAGCATTAGGGTTGTAAACCCTAAACTGAGCTTTTCCATGCAATCAGCATTAGGGTTTTAAACCCTAAACTGAATTTTTTCCATTCAGCCAGCATTAGGGTTTTAAACCCTAAACTGAGCTTTTCCATGCAATCAGCATTAGGGTTTTAAACCCTAAACTGAATTTTTCCTTTAGTCAGCATTAGGGTTTGAAACCCTAAACTGAACTTTTTTCCATTCAGCCAGCATTAGGGTTTTAAACCCTAAACTGAGCTTTTCCATGCAATCAGCATTAGGGTTTTAAACCCTAAACTGAATTTTTCCTTTAGTCAACATTAGGGTTTTAAACCCTAAACTGAACTTTTTCCATTCAGTCAGCATTAGGGTTTTAAACCCTAAACTGAGCTTTTCCATGCAATCAGCATTAGGGTTTTAAACTCTAAACTGAATTTTTCCTTTAGTCAGCATTAGGGTTTTAAACCCTAAACTGAACTTTTTTCCATTCAGCCAGCATTAGGGTTTTAAACCCTAAACTGAGCTTTTCCATGCAATCAGCATTAGGGTTTTAAACCCTGAACTGAACTTTTTCCTTTAATCAACCTTAGGGTTTTAAACGCTAAACTGAACTTTTTCCATGCATGTCAGCATTAGGGTTTTAAACCCTAAACTGAACTCTTTCCTTTAGTCAGCATTAGGGTTTTAAACCCTGAACTGAACTTTTTCCTTTAATCAGCCTTAGGGTTTTAAACCCTAAACTGAATTTTTTCCATTCAGCCAGCATTAGGGTTTTAAACCCTAAACTATGCTTTTCCTTCCAGTCAGCATTAGGGTTTTTAACCCTAAACTGAATTTTTCCTTTCAGTCAGCATTAGGGTTTTAAACCCTAAACTGAACTTTTTTCCATTCAGCCAGCATTAGGGTTTTAAACCATAAACTTAGCTTTTCCATGCAATCAGCATTAGGGTTTTAAACCCTAAACTGAATTTTTCCTTTAGTCAGCATTAGGGTTTTAAACCCTAAACTGAACTTTTTTCCATTCAGCCAGCATTAGGGTTTTAAACCATAAACTGAGCTTTTCCATGCAATCAGCATTAGGGTTTTAAACCCTAAACTGATTTTTTCCTTTAGTCAGCATTAGGTTTTTAAACCCTAAACTGAATTTTTTTCCATTCAGCCAGCATTAGGGTTTTAAACCCTAAACTGAGCTTTTCCATGCAATCAGCATTAGGGTTTTAAACCCTAAACTGAATTTTTCCTTTAGTCAGTATTAGGGTTTTAAACCCTAAACTGAATTTTTTTCCATTCAGCCAGCATTAGGGTTTTAAACCCTAAACTGAGCTTTTCCATACAATCAGCATTAGGGTTTTAAACCCTAAACTGATTTTTTCCTTTAGTCAGCATTAGGGTTTTAAACCCTAAACTGAATTTTTTTCCATTCAGCCAGCATTAGGGTTTTAAACCCTAAACTGAGCTTTTCCATGCAATCAGCATTAGGGTTTTAAACCCTAAACTGATTTTTTCCTTTAGTCAGCATTAGGGTTTTAAACCCTAAACTGAACTTTTTTCCATTCAGCCAGCAGTAGGGTTTTAAACCCTAAACTGAGCTTTTCCATGCAATCAGCATTAGGGTTTTAAACCCTAAACTGATTTTTTCCTTTAGTCATCATTAGGGTTTTAAACCCTAAACTGAACTTATTTCCATTCAGCCAGCATTAGGGTTTTAAACCCTAAACTGAGCTTTTCCATGCAATCAGCATTAAGGTTTTAAACCCTAAACTGAATTTTTCTTTTAGTCAGCATTAGGGTTTTAAACCCTAAACTGAATTTTTTTCCATTCAGCCAGCATTAGGGTTTTAAACCCTAAACTGAACTTTTCCATGCAATCAGCATTAGGGTTTTAAACCCTAAACTGAATTTTTCCTTTAGTCAGCATTAGGGTTTTAAACCCTAAATTGAACTTTTTTCCATTCAGCCAGCATTAGGGTTGTAAACCCTAAACTGAGCTTTTCCATGCAATCAGCATTAGGGTTTTAAACCCTAAACTGAACTTTTTTCCATTCAGCTAGCATTAGGGTTTTAAACCCTAAACTGAGCTTTTCCATGCAATCAGCATTAGGGTTTTAAACCCTAAACTGAATTTTTCCTTTAGTCAGCATTAGGGTTTTAAACCCTAAATTGAACTTTTTTCCATTCAGCCAGCATTAGGGTTGTAAACCCTAAACTGAGCTTTTCCATGCAATCAGCATTAGGGTTTTAAACCCTAAACTGAACTTTTTCCATTCAGTCAGCATTAGGGTTTTAAACCCTAAACTGAGCTTTTCCATGCAATCAGCATTAGGGTTTTAAACTCTAAACTGAATTTTTCCTTTAGTCAGCATTAGGGTTTTAAACCCTAAACTGAACTTTTTTCCATTCAGCCAGCATTAGGGTTTTAAACCCTAAACTGAGCTTTTCCATGCAATCAGCATTAGGGTTTTAAACCCTGAACTGAACTTTTTCCTTTAATCAACCTTAGGGTTTTAAACGCTAAACTGAACTTTTTCCATGCATGTCAGCATTAGGGTTTTAAACCCTAAACTGAACTCTTTCCTTTAGTCAGCATTAGGGTTTTAAACCCTGAACTGAACTTTTTCCTTTAATCAGCCTTAGGGTTTTAAACCCTAAACTGAATTTTTTCCATTCAGCCAGCATTAGGGTTTTAAACCCTAAACTATGCTTTTCCTTCCAGTCAGCATTAGGGTTTTTAACCCTAAACTGAATTTTTCCTTTCAGTCAGCATTAGGGTTTTAAACCCTAAACTGAACTTTTTTCCATTCAGCCAGCATTAGGGTTTTAAACCATAAACTTAGCTTTTCCATGCAATCAGCATTAGGGTTTTAAACCCTAAACTGAATTTTTCCTTTAGTCAGCATTAGGGTTTTAAACCCTAAACTGAACTTTTTTCCATTCAGCCAGCATTAGGGTTTTAAACCATAAACTGAGCTTTTCCATGCAATCAGCATTAGGGTTTTAAACCCTAAACTGATTTTTTCCTTTAGTCAGCATTAGGTTTTTAAACCCTAAACTGAATTTTTTTCCATTCAGCCAGCATTAGGGTTTTAAACCCTAAACTGAGCTTTTCCATGCAATCAGCATTAGGGTTTTAAACCCTAAACTGAATTTTTCCTTTAGTCAGTATTAGGGTTTTAAACCCTAAACTGAATTTTTTTCCATTCAGCCAGCATTAGGGTTTTAAACCCTAAACTGAGCTTTTCCATACAATCAGCATTAGGGTTTTAAACCCTAAACTGATTTTTTCCTTTAGTCAGCATTAGGGTTTTAAACCCTAAACTGAACTTTTTTCCATTCAGCCAGCAGTAGGGTTTTAAACCCTAAACTGAGCTTTTCCATGCAATCAGCATTATGGTTTTAAACCCTAAACTGATTTTTTCCTTTAGTCATCATTAGGGTTTTAAACCCTAAACTGAACTTATTTCCATTCAGCCAGCATTAGGGTTTTAAACCCTAAACTGAGCTTTTCCATGCAATCAGCATTAAGGTTTTAAACCCTAAACTGAATTTTTCTTTTAGTCAGCATTAGGGTTTTAAACCCTAAACTGAACTTTTTTCCATTCAGCCAGCATTAGGGTTTTAAACCCTAAACTGAGCTTTTCCATGCAATCAGCATTAGGGTTTTAAACCCTAAACTGAATTTTTCCATTAGTCAGCATTAGGGTTTTAAACCCTAAACTGAACTTTTTTCAATTCAGCCAGCATTAGGGTTTTAAACCCTAAACTGAGCTTTTCCATGCAATCAGCATTAGGGTTTTAAACCCTAAACTGAATTTTTCCTTTAGTCAGCATTAGGGTTTTAAACCCTAAACTGAACTTTTTTCCATTCAGCCAGCATTAGGGTTTTAAACCCCAAACTGAGCTTTTCCATGCAATCAGCATTAGGGTTTTAAACCCTAAACTGAATTTTTCCTTTAGTCAGCATTAGGGTTTTAAACCCTAAACTGAACTTTTTTCCATTCAGCCAGCATTAGGGTTTTAAACCCTAAACTGAGCTTTTCCATGCAATCAGCATTAGGGTTTTAAACCCTGAACTGAACTTTTTCCTTTAATCAACCTTAGGGTTTTAAACGCTAAACTGAACTTTTTCCATGCATGTCAGCATTAGGGTTTTAAACCCTAAACTGAACTCTTTCCTTTAGTCAGCATTAGGGTTTTAAACCCTGAACTGAACTTTTTCCTTTAATCAGCCTTAGGGTTTTAAACCCTAAACTGAATTTTTTCCATTCAGCCAACATTAGGGTTTTAAACCCTAAACTGAGCTTTTCCTTCCAGTCAGCATTAGGGTTTTTAACCCTAAACTGAATTTTTCCTTTCAGTCAGCATTAGGGTTTTAAACCCTAAACTGAACTTTTTTCCATTCAGCCAGCATTAGGGTTTTAAACCATAAACTTAGCTTTTCCATGCAATCAGCATTAGGGTTTTAAACCCTAAACTGAATTTTTCCTTTAGTCAGCATTAGGGTTTTAAACCCTAAACTGAACTTTTTTCCATTCAGCCAGCATTAGGGTTTTAAACCATAAACTGAGCTTTTACATGCAATCAGCATTAGGGTTTTAAACCCTAAACTGATTTTTTCCTTTAGTCAGCATTAGGGTTTTAAACCCTAAACTGAATTTTTTTCCATTCAGCCAGCATTAGGGTTTTAAACCCTAAACTGAGCTTTTCCATGCAATCAGCATTAGGGTTTTAAACCCTAAACTGAATTTTTCCTTTAGTCAGCATTAGGGTTTTAAACCCTAAACTGAATTTTTTCCATTCAGCCAGCATTAGGGTTTTAAACCCTAAACTGAGCTTTTCCATGCAATCAGCATTAGGGTTTTAAACCCTAAACTGATTTTTTCCTTTAGTCAGCATTAGGGTTTTAAACCCTAAACTGAACTTTTTTCCATTCAGCCAGCATTAGGGTTTTAAACCCTAAACTGAGCTTTTCCATGCAATCAGCATTAGGGTTTTAAACCCTAAACTGATTTTTTCCTTTAGTCATCATTAGGGTTTTAAACCCTAAACTGAACTTATTTCCATTCAGCCAGCATTAGGGTTTTAAACCCTAAACTGAGCTTTTCCATGCAATCAGCATTAAGGTTTTAAACCCTAAACTGAATTTTTCTTTTAGTCAGCATTAGGGTTTTAAACCCTAAACTGAATTTTTTTCCATTCAGCCAGCATTAGGGTTTTAAACCCTAAACTGAACTTTTTTCCATTCAGCCAGCATTAGGGTTTTAAACCCTAAACTGAGCTTTTCCATGCAATCAGCATTAGGGTTTTAAACCCTAAACTGAATTTTTCCATTAGTCAGCATTAGGGTTTTAAACCCTAAACTGAACTTTTTTCCATTCAGCCAGCATTAGGGTTTTAAACCCTAAACTGAGCTTTTCCATACAATCAGCATTAGAGTTTTAAACCCTAAACTGAATTTTTCCTTTAGTCAGCATTAGGGTTTTAAACCCTAAACTGAACTTTTTTCCATTCAGCCAGCATTAGGGTTTTAAACCCTAAACTGAGCTTTTCCATGCAATCAGCATTAGGGTTTTAAACCCTGAACTGAACTTTTTCCTTTAATCAGCCTTAGGGTTTTAAACCCTAAACTGAACTTTTTCCATGCATGTCAACATTAGGGTTTTAAACCCTAAACTGAACTCTTTCCTTTAGTCAGCATTAGGGTTTTAAACCCTGAACTAAACTTTTTCCTTTAATCAGCCTTAGTGTTTTAAACCCTAAGCTGAACTTTTCCTTCCAGTCAGCATTAGGGTTTTAAACCCTAAACTGAATTTTTCCTTTCAGTCAGCATTAGGGTTTTAAACCCTAAACTGAACTTTTTTCCATTCAGCCAGCATTAGGGTTTTAAACCATAAACTGAGCTTTTCCATGCAATCAGCATTAGTGTTTTAAACCTAAACTGAATTTTTCCTTTAGTCAGCATTAGGGTTTTAAACCCTAAACTGAAATTTTTTCCATTCAGCCAGCATTAGGGTTTTAAACCCTAAACTGAGCTTTTCCATGCAATCAACATTAGGGTTTTAAACCCTAAACTGAATTTTTCCTTTAGTCAGCATTAGGGTTTTAAACCCTAAACTGAACTTTTTTCCATTCAGCCAGTATTAGGGTTTTAAACCCTAAACTGAGCTTTTCCATTCAATCAGCATTAGGGTTTTAAACCATAAACTGAATTTTTCCTTTAGTCAGCATTAGGGTTTTAAACCCTAAACTGAAATTTTTTCCATTCAGCCAGCATTAGGGTTTTAAACCCTAAACTGAGCTTTTCCATGCAATCAGCAATAGAGTTTTAAACCCTAAACTGAATTTTTCCATTAGTCAGCATTAGGGTTTTAAACCCTAAACTGAACTTTTTTCCATTCAGCCAGCATTAGGGTTTTAAACCCTAAACTGAGCTTTTCCATGCAATTAGCATTAGGGTTTTAAACCCTAAATTGAATTTTTCCTTTAGTCAGCATTAGGGTTTTAAACCCTAAACTGAACTTTTTTCCATTCAGCCAGCATTAGGGTTTTAAACCCTAAACTGAGCTTTTCCATGTAATCAGCATTAGGGTTTTAAACCCTAAACTGAATTATTCCTTTAGTCAGCATTAGGGTTTTAAACCCTAAACTGAACTTTTTTCCATTCAGCCAGCATTAGGGTTTTAAACCCTAAACTGAGCTTTTCCATGCAATCAGCATTAGGGTTTAAAACCCTAAACTGAATTTTTCCTTTAGTCAGCATTAGGGTTTTAAACCCTAAACTGAATTTTTTTCCATTCAGCCAGCATTAGGGTTTTAAACCCTAAACTGAGCTTTTCCATGCAATCAGCATTAGGGTTTTAAATCCTAAACTGAATTTTTCCTTTAGTCAGCATTAGGGTTTTAAACCCTAAACTGAACTTTTTCCATTCAGCCAGCATTAGGGTTTTAAACCCTAAACTGAGCTTTTCCATGTAATCAGCATTAGGGTTTTAAACCCTAAACTGAATTATTCCTTTAGTCAGCATTAGGGTTTTAAACCCTAAACTGAACTTTTTTCCATTCAGCCAGCATTAGGGTTTTAAACCCTAAACTGAGCTTTTCCATTCAATCAGCATTAGGGTTTTAAACCATAAACTGAATTTTTCCTTTAGTCAGCATTAGGGTTTTAAACCCTAAACTGAAATTTTTTCCATTCAGCCAGCATTAGGGTTTTAAACCCTAAACTGAGCTTTTCCATGCAATCAGCAATAGAGTTTTAAACCCTAAACTGAATTTTTCCATTAGTCAGCATTAGGGTTTTAAACCCTAAACTGAACTTTTTTCCATTCAGCCAGCATTAGGGTTTTAAACCCTAAACTGAGCTTTTCCATGCAATTAGCATTAGGGTTTTAAACCCTAAACTGAATTTTTCCTTTAGTCAGCATTAGGGTTTTAAACCCTAAAATGAACTTTTTTCCATTCAGCCAGCATTAGGGTTTTAAACCCTAAACTGAGCTTTTTCATGCAATCAGCATTAGAGTTTTAAACCCTAAACTGAATTTTTCCTTTAGTCAGCATTAGGGTTTTAAACCCTAAACTGAACTTTTTTCCATTCAGCCAGCATTAGGGTTTTAAACCCTAAACTGAGCTTTTCCATGCAATCAGCATTAGGGTTTTAAACCCTAAACTGAATTTTTCCTTTAGTCAGCATTAGGGTTTTAAACCCTAAACTGAATTTTTTTCCATTCAGTCAACATTAGGGTTTTAAACCCTAAACTGAACTTTTTTCCATTCAATCAGCATTAGAGTTTTAAACCCTAAACTGAATTTTTCCTTTAGTCAGCATTAGGGTTTTAAACCATAAACTGAACTTTTTTCCATTCAGCCAGCATTAGGGTTTTAAACCCTAAACTAAGCTTTTCCATGCAATCAGCATTAGGGTTTTAAACCCTAAACTGAATTTTTCCTTTAGTCAGTATTATGGTTTTAAACCCTAAACTGAATTTTTTTCCATTCAGTCAACATTAGGGTTTTAAACCCTAAACTGAACTTTTTTCCATTCAGCCAGCATTAGGGTTTTAAACCCTAAACAGAGCTTTTCTATGCAATCAACATTAGGGTTTTAAACCCTAAACTGAATTTTTCCTTTAGTCAGCATTAGGGTTTTAAACCCTAAACTGAAGTTTTTTCCATTCAGCCAGTATTAGGGTTTTAAACCCTAAACTAAGCTTTTCCATGCAATCAGCATTAGGGTTTTAAACCCTAAACTGAATTTTTCCTTCAGTCAGCATTAGGGTTTTAAACCCTAAACTGAACTTTTTTCCATTCATCCAACATTAGGGTTTTAAACCCTAAACTGAGCTTTTCCATGCAATCAGCATTAGGGTTTTAAACCCTAAACTGAATTTTTCATTTAGTCAGCATTAGGGTTTTAAACCCTAAACTGAATGTTTTTCCATTCAGCCAGCATTAGGGTTTTAAACCCTAAACTGAGCTTTTCCATGCAATCAGCATTAGGGTTTTAAACCCTAAACTGAATTTTTCCTTTAGTCAGCATTAGGGTTTTAAACCCTAAACTGAACTTTTTTCCATTCAGTCAGCATTAGGGTTGTAAACCCTAAACTGAGCTTTTCCATGCAATCAGCATTAGGGTTTTAAACCGTAAACTGAATTTTTCCTTTAGTCAGCATTAGGGTTTTAAACCCTAAACTGAACTTTTTTCCATTCAGCCAGCATTAGGGTTTTAGACCTTAAACTAAGCTTTTCCATGCAATCAGCATTAGGGTTTGAAACCCTAAACTGAATTTTTCCTTTAGTCAGCATTAGAGTTTTAAACCCTAAACTGAACTTTTTTCCATTCAGCCAGCATTAGGGTTTTAAACCCTAAACTGAACTTTTTCCATGCATGTCAGCATTAGGGTTTTAAACCCTAAACTGAACTCTTTCCTTTAGTCAGCATTAGGTTTTTAAACCCTGAACTGAACTCTTTCCTTTAATCAACCTTAGGGTTTTAAACCTAAACTGAACTTCTTTCCATTCAGCCAACATTAGGGTTTTAAACCATAAACTGAGCTTTTCCATGCAATCAGCATTAGGGTTTTAAACCCTAAATTGAATTTTTCCTTTAGTCAGCATTAGGGTTTTAAACCCTAAACTGAACTTTTTTCCATTCAGCCAGCATTAGAGTTTTAAACCATAAACTGAGCTTTTCCATGCAATCAGCATTAGAGTTTTAAACCCTAATCTGATTTTTTCCTTTAGTCAGCATTAGGGTTTTAAACCCTAAACTGAATTTTTTTCCATTCAGCCAGCATTAGGGTTTTAAACCCTAAACTGAGCTTTTCCATGCAATCAGCATTACGGTTTTAAACCCTAAACTGAGCTTTTCCATGCAATTAGCATTAGGGTTTTAAACCCTAAACTGAATTTTTCCTTTAGTCAGCATTAGGGTTTTAAACCCTAAAATGAACTTTTTTCCATTCAGCCAGCATTAGGGTTTTAAACCCTAAACTGAGCTTTTTCATGCAATCAGCATTAGAGTTTTAAACCCTAAACTGAATTTTTCCTTTAGTCAGCATTAGGGTTTTAAACCCTAAACTGAACTTTTTTCCATTCAGTCAACATTAGGGTTTTAAACCCTAAACTGAGCTTTTCCATACAATCAGCATTAGAGTTTTAAACCCTAAACTGAATTTTTCCTTTAGTCAGCATTAGGGTTTTAAACCATAAACTGAACTTTTTTCCATTCAGCCAGCATTAGGGTTTTAAACCCTAAACTAAGCTTTTCCATGCAATCAGCATTAGGGTTTTAAACCCTAAACTGAATTTTTCCTTTAGTCAGTATTATGGTTTTAAACCCTAAACTGAATTTTTTTCCATTCAGTCAACATTAGGGTTTTAAACCCTAAACTGAACTTTTTTCCATGCAATCAACATTAGGGTTTTAAACCCTAAACTGAATTTTTCCTTTAGTCAGCATTAGGGTTTTAAACCCTAAACTGAAGTTTTTTCCATTCAGCCAGTATTAGGGTTTTAAACCCTAAACTAAGCTTTTCCATGCAATCAGCATTAGGGTTTTAAACCCTAAACTGAATTTTTCCTTCAGTCAGCATTAGGGTTTTAAACCCTAAACTGAACTTTTTTCCATTCATCCAACATTAGGGTTTTAAACCCTAAACTGAGCTTTTCCATGCAATCAGCATTAGGGTTTTAAACCCTAAACTGAATTTTTCATTTAGTCAGCATTAGGGTTTTAAACCCTAAACTGAATGTTTTTCCATTCAGCCAGCATTAGGGTTTTAAACCCTAAACTGAGCTTTTCCATGCAATCAGCATTAGGGTTTTAAACCCTAAACTGAATTTTTCCTTTAGTCAGCATTAGGGTTTTAAACCCTAAACTGAACTTTTTTCCATTCAGTCAGCATTAGGGTTGTAAACCCTAAACTGAGCTTTTCCATGCAATCAGCATTAGGGTTTTAAACCGTAAACTGAATTTTTCCTTTAGTCAGCATTAGGGTTTTAAACCCTAAACTGAACTTTTTTCCATTCAGCCAGCATTAGGGTTTTAGACCTTAAACTAAGCTTTTCCATGCAATCAGCATTAGGGTTTGAAACCCTAAACTGAATTTTTCCTTTAGTCAGCATTAGAGTTTTAAACCCTAAACTGAACTTTTTTCCATTCAGCCAGCATTAGGGTTTTAAACCCTAAACTGAGCTTTTCCATGCAATCAGCATTAGGGTTTTAAACCCTAAACTGAATTTTTCCTTTAGTCAGCATTAGGGTTTTAAACCCTAAACTGAACTTATTTCCATTCAGCCAGCATTAGGGTTTTAAACCCTAAACTGAGCTTTTCCATGCAATCAGCATTAGGGTTTTAAACCCTGAACTGAACTTTTTCCTTTAATCAGCCTTAGGGTTTTAAACCCTAAACTGAACTTTTTCCATGCATGTCAGCATTAGGGTTTTAAACCCTAAACTGAACTCTTTCCTTTAGTCAGCATTAGGTTTTTAAACCCTGAACTGAACTCTTTCCTTTAATCAACCTTAGGGTTTTAAACCTAAACTGAACTTCTTTCCATTCAGCCAACATTAGGGTTTTAAACCATAAACTGAGCTTTTCCATGCAATCAGCATTAGGGTTTTAAACCCTAAATTGAATTTTTCCTTTAGTCAGCATTAGGGTTTTAAACCCTAAACTGAACTTTTTTCCATTCAGCCAGCATTAGGGTTTTAAACCCTAAACTGAGCTTTTCCATGCAATCAGCATTAGGGTTTTAAACCCTAAACTGAATTTTTCCTTTAGTCAGCATTAGGGTTTTAAACCCTAAACTGAATTTTTTTCCATTCAGTCAACATTAGGGTTTTAAACCCTAAACTGAACTTTTTTCCATTCAATCAGCATTAGAGTTTTAAACCCTAAACTGAATTTTTCCTTTAGTCAGCATTAGGGTTTTAAACCATAAACTGAACTTTTTTCCATTCAGCCAGCATTAGGGTTTTAAACCCTAAACTAAGCTTTTCCATGCAATCAGCATTAGGGTTTTAAACCCTAAACTGAATTTTTCCTTTAGTCAGTATTATGGTTTTAAACCCTAAACTGAATTTTTTTCCATTCAGTCAACATTAGGGTTTTAAACCCTAAACTGAACTTTTTTCCATTCAGCCAGCATTAGGGTTTTAAACCCTAAACAGAGCTTTTCTATGCAATCAACATTAGGGTTTTAAACCCTAAACTGAATTTTTCCTTTAGTCAGCATTAGGGTTTTAAACCCTAAACTGAAGTTTTTTCCATTCAGCCAGTATTAGGGTTTTAAACCCTAAACTAAGCTTTTCCATGCAATCAGCATTAGGGTTTTAAACCCTAAACTGAATTTTTCCTTCAGTCAGCATTAGGGTTTTAAACCCTAAACTGAACTTTTTTCCATTCATCCAACATTAGGGTTTTAAACCCTAAACTGAGCTTTTCCATGCAATCAGCATTAGGGTTTTAAACCCTAAACTGAATTTTTCATTTAGTCAGCATTAGGGTTTTAAACCCTAAACTGAATGTTTTTCCATTCAGCCAGCATTAGGGTTTTAAACCCTAAACTGAGCTTTTCCATGCAATCAGCATTAGGGTTTTAAACCCTAAACTGAATTTTTCCTTTAGTCAGCATTAGGGTTTTAAACCCTAAACTGAACTTTTTTCCATTCAGTCAGCATTAGGGTTGTAAACCCTAAACTGAGCTTTTCCATGCAATCAGCATTAGGGTTTTAAACCGTAAACTGAATTTTTCCTTTAGTCAGCATTAGGGTTTTAAACCCTAAACTGAACTTTTTTCCATTCAGCCAGCATTAGGGTTTTAGACCTTAAACTAAGCTTTTCCATGCAATCAGCATTAGGGTTTGAAACCCTAAACTGAATTTTTCCTTTAGTCAGCATTAGAGTTTTAAACCCTAAACTGAACTTTTTTCCATTCAGCCAGCATTAGGGTTTTAAACCCTAAACTGAGCTTTTCCATGCAATCAGCATTAGGGTTTTAAACCCTAAACTGAATTTTTCCTTTAGTC
Source organism: Nicotiana tabacum (assembly GCF_000715075.1). Lineage (NCBI taxonomy): Eukaryota > Viridiplantae > Streptophyta > Magnoliopsida > Solanales > Solanaceae > Nicotiana > Nicotiana tabacum. The sequence goes on along the minus strand of NW_027438292.1, from coordinate 105,046 downwards.
AGCATTAGGGTTTTAAACCCTAAACTGAACTTATTTCCATTCAGCCAGCATTAGGGTTTTAAACCCTAAACTGAGCTTTTCCATGCAATCAGCATTAGGGTTTTAAACCCTGAACTGAACTTTTTCCTTTAATCAGCCTTAGGGTTTTAAACCCTAAACTGAACTTTTTCCATGCATGTCAGCATTAGGGTTTTAAACCCTAAACTGAACTCTTTCCTTTAGTCAGCATTAGGTTTTTAAACCCTGAACTGAACTCTTTCCTTTAATCAACCTTAGGGTTTTAAACCTAAACTGAACTTCTTTCCATTCAGCCAACATTAGGGTTTTAAACCATAAACTGAGCTTTTCCATGCAATCAGCATTAGGGTTTTAAACCCTAAATTGAATTTTTCCTTTAGTCAGCATTAGGGTTTTAAACCCTAAACTGAACTTTTTTCCATTCAGCCAGCATTAGAGTTTTAAACCATAAACTGAGCTTTTCCATGCAATCAGCATTAGAGTTTTAAACCCTAATCTGATTTTTTCCTTTAGTCAGCATTAGGGTTTTAAACCCTAAACTGAATTTTTTCCATTCAGCCAGCATTAGGGTTTTAAACCCTAAACTGAGCTTTTCCATGCAATCAGCATTACGGTTTTAAACCCTAAACTGAATTTTCCTTTTAGTCAGCATTAGGGTTTTAAACCCTAAACTGAACTTTTTCCTTTCAGCCAGCATTAGGGTTTTAAACCCTAAACTGAGCTTTTCCATGCAATCAGCATTAGGGTTTTAAACCCTAAACTGAGCTTTTCCATGCAATCAGCATTAGAGTTTTAAACCCTAAACTGAACTTTTCCTTTTAGTCAGCATTAGGGTTTTAAACCCTAAACTGAGCTTTTCCATGCAATCAGCATTGGGGTTTTAAACCCTAAACTGAATTTTCCTTTTAGTCAGCATTAGGGTTTTAAACCCTAAACTTAACTTTTTCCATTCAGCCAGCATTAGGGTTTTAAACCCTAAACTGAGCTTTTCCATGCAATCAGCATTAGGGTTTTAAACCCTAAACTGAATTTTTCCTTTAGTCAGCATTAGGGTTTTAAACCCTAAACTGAACTTTTTTCCATTCAACCAGCATTAGGGTTTTAAACCCTAAACTGAGCTTTTCCATGCAATCAGCATTAGGGTTTTAAACCCTAAACTGAATTTTTCCTTTAGTCAGCATTAGGGTTTTAAACCCTAAACTGAACTTATTTCCATTCAGTCAGCATTAGGGTTTTAAACCCTAAACTGAGCTTTTCCATGCAATCAGCATTAGGGTTTTAAACCCTGAACTGAACTTTTTCCTTTAATCAACATTAGGGTTTTAAACCCTAAACTGAACTTTTTCCATTCAGCCAGCATTAGGGTTTTAAACCCTAAACTGAGCTTTTCCATGCAATCAGCATTAGGGTTTTAAACCCTAAACTGAATTTTTCCTTTAGTCAGCATTAGGGTTTTAAACCCTAAACTGAACTTTTTTCCATTCAGCCAGCATTAGGGTTTTAAACCCTAAACTGAGCTTTTCCATGCAATCAGCATTAGGGTTTTAAACCCTAAACTGAATTTTTCCTTTAGTCAGCATTAGGGTTTTAAACCCTAAACTGAACTTATTTCCATTCAGCCAGCATTAGGGTTTTAAACCCTAAACTGAGCTTTTCCATGCAATCAACATTAGGGATTTAAACCCTGAACTGAACTTTTTCCTTTAATCAGCCTTAGGGTTTTAAACCCTAAACTGAACTTTTTCCATGCATGTCAGCATTAGGGTTTTAAACCCTAAACTGAACTCTTTCCTTTAGTCAGCATTAGGTTTTTAAACCCTGAACTGAACTCTTTCCTTTAATCAGCCTTAGGGTTTTAAACCTAAACTGAACTTTTTTCCATTCAGCCAGCGTTAGGGTTTTAAACCATAAACTGAGCTTTTCCATGCAATCCGCATTAGGGTTTTAAACCCTAAACTGAATTTTTTCTTTAGTCAGCATTAGGATTTTAACCCTAAACTGAACTTTTTTCCATTCAGCCAGCATTAGGGCTTTAAACCATAAACTGAGCTTTTCCATGCAATCAGCATTAGGGTTTTAAACCCTAAACTGATTTTTCCTTCAGCCAGCATTAGGGTTTTAAACCCTAAACTGAGCTTTTCCATGCAATCAGCATTAGGGTTTTAAACCCTAAACTGAATTTTTCCTTTAGTCAGCATTAGGGTTTTAAACCCTAAACTGAACTTTTTTCCATTCAGTCAGCATTAGGGTTGTAAACCCTAAACTGAGCTTTTCCATGCAATCAGCATTAGGGTTTTAAACCGTAAACTGAATTTTTCCTTTAGTCAGCATTAGGGTTTTAAACCCTAAACTGAACTTTTTTCCATTCAGCCAGCATTAGGGTTTTAAACCCTAAACTAAATTTTTCCTTTAGTCAGCATTAGGGTTTTAAACCCTAAACTGAACTTTTTTCCATTCAGCCAGCATTAGGGTTTTAAACCCTAAACTGAGCTTTTCCATGCAATCAGCATTAGGGTTTTAAACCCTAAACTGAATTTTTCCTTTAGTCAGCATTAGGGTTTTAAACCCTAAACTGAACTTATTTCCATTCAGCCAGCATTAGGGTTTTAAACCCTAAACTGAGCTTTTCCATGCAATCAGCATTAGGGTTTTAAACCCTGAACTGAACTTTTTCCTTTAATCAGCCTTAGGGTTTTAAACCCTAAACTGAACTTTTTCCATGCATGTCAGCATTAGGGTTTTAAACCCTAAACTGAACTCTTTCCTTTAGTCAGCATTAGGTTTTTAAACCCTGAACTGAACTCTTTCCTTTAATCAACCTTAGGGTTTTAAACCTAAACTGAACTTCTTTCCATTCAGCCAACATTAGGGTTTTAAACCATAAACTGAGCTTTTCCATGCAATCAGCATTAGGGTTTTAAACCCTAAATTGAATTTTTCCTTTAGTCAGCATTAGGGTTTTAAACCCTAAACTGAACTTTTTTCCATTCAGCCAGCATTAGAGTTTTAAACCATAAACTGAGCTTTTCCATGCAATCAGCATTAGGGTTTTAAACCCTAAACTGATTTTTTCCTTTAGTCAGCATTAGGGTTTTAAACCCTAAACTGAATTTTTTTCCATTCAGCCAGCATTAGGGTTTTAAACCCTAAACTGAGCTTTTCCATGCAATCAGCATTACGGTTTTAAACCCTAAACTGAATTTTTCCTTTAGTCAACATTAGAGTTTTAAACCCTAAACTGAACTTTTTTCCATTCAGCCAACATTAGGGTTTTAAACCCTAAACTAAGCTTTTCCATGCAATCAGCATTAGGGTTTTAAACCCTAAACTGAATTTTTCCTTTAGTTAGCATTAGGGTTTTAAACCCTAAACTGAACTTTTTTCCATTCAGCCAGCATAAGGGTTTTAAACCCTAAACTGAGCTTTTCCATGCAATCAGCATTAGGGTTTTAAACCCTAAACTGATTTTTTCCTTTAGTCATCATTAGGGTTTTAAACCCTAAACTTAACTTTTTTCCATTCAGCCAGCATTAGGGTTTTAAACCCTAAACTGAGCTTTTCCAAGCAATCAGCATTAGGGTTTTAAACCCTAAACTGAATTTTTCCTTTAGTCAGCATTAGGGTTTTAAACCCTAAACTGAACTTTTTTCCATTCAACCAGCATTAGGGTTTTAAACCCTAAACTGAGCTTTTCCATGCAATCAGCATTAGGGTTTTAAACCCTAAACTGAATTTTTCCTTTAGTCAGCATTAGGGTTTTAAACCCTAAACTGAACTTATTTCCATTCAGTCAGCATTAGGGTTTTAAACCCTAAACTGAGCTTTTCCATGCAATCAGCATTAGGGTTTTAAACCCTGAACTGAACTTTTTCCTTTAATCAACATTAGGGTTTTAAACCCTAAAATGAACTTTTTTCCATTCAGCCAGCATTAGGGTTTTAAACCCTAAACTGAGCTTTTCCATGCAATCAGCATTAGGGTTTTAAACCCTAAACTGAATTTTTCCTTTAGTCAGCATTAGGGTTTTAAACCCTAAACTGAACTTATTTCCATTCAGCCAGCATTAGGGTTTTAAACCCTAAACTGAGCTTTTCCATGCAATCAACATTAGGGTTTTAAACCCTGAACTGAACTTTTTCCTTTAATCAGCCTTAGGGTTTTAAACCCTAAACTGAACTTTTTCCATGCATGTCAGCATTAGGGTTTTAAACCCTAAACTGAACTCTTTCCTTTAGTCAGCATTAGGTTTTTAAACCCTGAACTGAACTCTTTCCTTTAATCAGCCTTAGGGTTTTAAACCTAAACTGAACTTTTTTCCATTCAGCCAGCATTAGGGTTTTAAACCATAAACTGAGCTTTTCCATGCAATCAGCATTAGGGTTTTAAACCCTAAATTGAATTTTTCCTTTAGTCAGCATTAGGGTTTTAAACCCTAAACTGAACTTTTTTCCATTCAGCCAGCATTAGAGTTTTAAACCATAAACTGAGCTTTTCCATGCAATCAGCATTAGGGTTTTAAACCCTAAACTGATTTTTTCCTTTAGTCAGCATTAGGGTTTTAAACCCTAAACTGAATTTTTTTCCATTCAGCCAGCATTAGGGTTTTAAACCCTAAACTGAGCTTTTCCATGCAATCAGCATTACGGTTTTAAACCCTAAACTGAATTTTTCCTTTAGTCAACATTAGAGTTTTAAACCCTAAACTGAACTTTTTTCCATTCAGCCAACATTAGGGTTTTAAACCCTAAACTAAGCTTTTCCATGCAATCAGCATTAGGGTTTTAAACCCTAAACTGAATTTTTCCTTTAGTTAGCATTAGGGTTTTAAACCCTAAACTGAACTTTTTTCCATTCAGCCAGCATAAGGGTTTTAAACCCTAAACTGAGCTTTTCCATGCAATCAGCATTAGGGTTTTAAACCCTAAACTGATTTTTTCCTTTAGTCATCATTAGGGTTTTAAACCCTAAACTTAACTTTTTTCCATTCAGCCAGCATTAGGGTTTTAAACCCTAAACTGAGCTTTTCCAAGCAATCAGCATTAGGGTTTTAAACCCTAAACTGAATTTTTCCTTTAGTCAGCATTAGGGTTTTAAACCCTAAACTGAACTTTTTTCCATTCAACCAGCATTAGGGTTTTAAACCCTAAACTGAGCTTTTCCATGCAATCAGCATTAGGGTTTTAAACCCTAAACTGAATTTTTCCTTTAGTCAGCATTAGGGTTTTAAACCCTAAACTGAACTTATTTCCATTCAGTCAGCATTAGGGTTTTAAACCCTAAACTGAGCTTTTCCATGCAATCAGCATTAGGGTTTTAAACCCTGAACTGAACTTTTTCCTTTAATCAACATTAGGGTTTTAAACCCTAAAATGAACTTTTTTCCATTCAGCCAGCATTAGGGTTTTAAACCCTAAACTGAGCTTTTCCATGCAATCAGCATTAGGGTTTTAAACCCTAAACTGAATTTTTCCTTTAGTCAGCATTAGGGTTTTAAACCCTAAACTGAACTTATTTCCATTCAGCCAGCATTAGGGTTTTAAACCCTAAACTGAGCTTTTCCATGCAATCAACATTAGGGTTTTAAACCCTGAACTGAACTTTTTCCTTTAATCAGCCTTAGGGTTTTAAACCCTAAACTGAACTTTTTCCATGCATGTCAGCATTAGGGTTTTAAACCCTAAACTGAACTCTTTCCTTTAGTCAGCATTAGGTTTTTAAACCCTGAACTGAACTCTTTCCTTTAATCAGCCTTAGGGTTTTAAACCTAAACTGAACTTTTTTCCATTCAGCCAGCATTAGGGTTTTAAACCATAAACTGAGCTTTTCCATGCAATCCGCATTAGGGTTTTAAACCCTAAACTGAATTTTTTCTTTAGTCAGCATTAGGGTTTTAACCCTAAACTGAACTTTTTTCCATTCAGCCAGCATTAGGGCTTTAAACCATAAACTGAGCTTTTCCATGCAATCAGCATTAGGGTTTTAAACCCTAAACTGATTTTTCCATTCAGTCAGCATTAGGGTTTTAAACCCTAAACTGAACTTTTTTCCATTCAGCCATCATTAGGGTTTTAAACCCTAAACTGAGCTTTTCCATGCAATCAGCATTAGGGTTTTAAACCCTAAACTGAATTTTTCCTTTAGTCAGCATTAGGGTTTTAAACCCTAAACTGAACTTTTTTCCATTCAGCCAGCATTAGGGTTTTAAACCCTAAACTGAGCTTTTCCATGCAATCAGCATTAGGGTTTTAAACCCTAAACTTAATTTTTCCTTTAGTCAGCATTAGGGTTTTAAACCCTAAACTGAACTTTTTTCCATTCAGCCAGCATTAGGGTTTTAAACCCTAAACTGAGCTTTTCCATGCAATCAGCATTAGGGTTTTAAACCGTAAACTGAATTTTTCCTTTAGTCAGCATTAGGGTTTTAAACCCTAAACTGAACGTTTTTCCATTCAGCCAGCATTAGGGTTTTAAACCCTAAACTGAGCTTTTCCATGCAATCAGCATTAGGGTTTTAAACCCTAAACTGAATTTTTCCTTTAGTCAGCATTAGGGTTTTAAACCCTAAACTGAACTTTATTCCATTCAGCCAGCATTAGGGTTTTAAACCCTAAACTGAGCTTTTCCATGCAATCAGCATTAGGGTTTTAAACCCTAAACTGAATTTTTCCTTTAGTCAGCATTAGGGTTTTAAACCCTAAACTGAACTTATTTCCATTCAGCCAGCATTAGGGTTTTAAACCCTAAACTGAGCTTTTCCATGCAATCAGCATTAGGGTTTTAAACCCTGAACTGAACTTTTTCCTTTAATCAACATTAGGGTTTTAAACCCTAAAATGAACTTTTTTCCATTCAGCCAGCATTAGGGTTTTAAACCCTAAACTGAGCTTTTCCATGCAATCAGCATTAGGGTTTTAAACCCTAAACTAAATTTTTCCTTTAGTCAGCATTAGGGTTTTAAACCATAAACTAAACTTTTTTCCATTCAGCCAGCATTAGGGTTTTAAACCCTAAACTGAGCTTTTCCATGCAATCAGCATTAGGGTATTAAACCCTAAACTGAATTTTTCCTCTAGTCAGCATTAGGGTTTTAAACCCTAAACTGAATTTTTTTCCATTCAGTCAACATTAGGGTTTTAAACCCTAAACTGAACTTTTTTCCATTCAGCCAGCATTAGGGATTTAAACCATAAACTGAGCTTTTCCATGCAATCAGCATTAGGGTTTTAAACCCTAAACTGATTTTTTCCTTTAGTCAGCATTAGGGTTTTAAACCCTAAACTGAATTTTTTTCCATTCAGCCAGCATTAGGGTTTTAAACCCTAAACTGAGCTTTTCCATGCAATCAGCATTAGGGTTTTAAACCCTAAACTAAATTTTTCCTTTAGTCAGCATTAGGGTTTTAAACCCTAAACTGAACTTTTTTCCATTCAGCCAGCATTAGGGTTTTAAACCCTAAACTGAGCTTTTCCATGCAATCAGCATTAGGGTTTTAAACCCTAAACTTAATTTTTCCTTTAGTCAGCATTAGGGTTTTAAACCCTAAACTGAACTTTTTTCCATTCAGCCAGCATTAGGGTTTTAAACCCTAAACTGAGCTTTTCCATGCAATCAGCATTAGGGTTTTAAACCGTAAACTGAATTTTTCCTTTAGTCAGCATTAGGGTTTTAAACCCTAAACTGAACTTTTTTCCATTCAGCCAGCATTAGGGTTTTAAACCCTAAACTGAGCTTTTCCATGCAATCAGCATTAGGGTTTTAAACCCTAAACTGAATTTTTCCTTTAGTCAGCATTAGGGTTTTAAACCCTAAACTGAACTTTATTCCATTCAGCCAGCATTAGGGTTTTAAACCCTAAACTGAGCTTTTCCATGCAATCAGCATTAGGGTTTTAAACCCTAAACTGAATTTTTCCTTTAGTCAGCATTAGGGTTTTAAACCCTAAACTGAACTTATTTCCATTCAGCCAGCATTAGGGTTTTAAACCCTAAACTGAGCTTTTCCATGCAATCAGCATTAGGGTTTTAAACCCTGAACTGAACTTTTTCCTTTAATCAACATTAGGGTTTTAAACCCTAAAATGAACTTTTTTCCATTCAGCCAGCATTAGGGTTTTAAACCCTAAACTGAGCTTTTCCATGCAATCAGCATTAGGGTTTTAAACCCTAAACTGAACTTTTTTCCATTCAGCCAGCATTAGGGTTTTAAACCCTAAACTGAGCTTTTCCATGCAATTAGCATTAGGGTTTTAAACCCTAAACTGAATTTTTCCTTTAGTCAGCATTAGGGTTTTAAACCCTAAACTGAATTTTTTCCATTCAGTCAACATTAGGGTTTTAAACCCTAAACTGAACTTTTTTCCATTTAGCCAGCATTAGGGTTTTAAACCCTAAACTGAGCTTTTCTATGCAATCAACATTAGGGTTTTAAACCCTAAACTGAATTTTTCCTTTAGTCAGCATTAGGGTTTTAGACCCTAAACTGAAGTTTTTTCCATTCAGCCAGTATTAGGGTTTTAAACCCTAAACTAAGCTTTTCCATGCAATCAGCATTAGGGTTTTAAACCCTAAACTGAATTTTTCCTTTAGTCAGCATTAGGGTTTTAAACCCTAAACTGAACTTTTTTCCATTCAGCCAACATTAGGGTTTTAAACCCTAAACTGAGCTTTTCCATGCAATCAGCATTAGGGTTTTAAACCCTAAACTGAATTTTTCCTTTAGTCAGCATTAGGGTTTTAAACCCTAAACTGAGCTTTTCCATGCAATCAGCATTAGGGTTTTAAACCCTAAACTGAATTTTTCCTTTAGTCAGCATTAGGGTTTTAAACCCTAAACTGAACCTTTTTCCATTCAGCCAGCATTAGGGTTTTAAACCCTAAACTGAATTTTTCCTTTAGTTAGCATTAGGGTTTTAAACCCTAAACTGATTTTTTCCATTCAGCCAGCATTAGGGTTTTAAACCCTAAACTGAGCTTTTCCATGCAATCAGCATTAGGGTTTTAAACCCTAAACTGGATTTTTCCTTTCAGCCAGCATTAGGGTTTTAAACGCTAAACTGAACTTTTTTCCATTCAGCCAGCATTAGGGTTTTAAACCCTAAACTGAGGTTTTCCATGCAATCAGCATTAGGGTTTTAAACCCTAAACTGAATTTTTCCTTTAGTCAGCATTAGGGTTTTAAACCCTAAACTGAACTTTTTTCCATTCAGCCTGCATTAGGGTTTTAAACCCTAAACTGAGCTTTTCCATGCAATCAGCATTAGGGTTTTAAACCCTAAACTAATTTTTTCCTTTAGTCATCATTAGGGTTTTAAGCCCTAAACTGAACTTTTTTCCATTCAGCCAGCATTAGGGTTTTAAACCCTAAACTGAGCTTTTCCATGCAATCAGATTAGGGTTTTAAACCCTAAACTGAATTTTTCCTTTAGTCAGCATTAGGGTTTTAAACCCTAAACTGAATTTTTTCCATTCAGTCAGCATTAGGGTTTTAAACCCTAAACTGAACTTTTTTCCATTCAGCCAGCATTAGGGTTTTAAACCCTAAACTGAGCTTTTCCATGCAATCAGCATTAGGGTTTTAAACCCTAAACTGAATTTTTCCTTTAGTCAGCATTAGGGTTTTAAACCCTAAACTGAACTTTTTTCCATTCAGCTAGCATTAGGGTTTTAAACCCTAAACTGAGCTTTTCCATGCAATCAGCATTAGGGTTTTAAACCCTAAACTGAATTTTTCCTTTAGTCAGCATTAGGGTTTTAAACCCTAAACTGAACTTTTTTTCATTCAGCCAGCATTAGGGTTTTAAACCCTAAACTGAGCTTTTCCATGCAATCAGCATTAGGGTTTTAAACCCTAAACTGAATTTTTCCTTTAGTCAGCATTAGGGTTTTAAACCCTAAAATGAACTTTTTTCCATTCAGCCAGCATTAGGGTTTTAAACCCTAAACTGAGCTTTTCCATGCAATCAGCATTAGGGTTTTAAACCCTAAACTGAATTTTTCCTTTAGTCAGCATTAGGGTTTTAAACGCTAAACTGAACTTTTTTCCATTCAGCCAGCATTAGGGTTTTAAACCCTAAACTGAGCTTTTCCATGCAATCAGCATTAGGGTTTTAAACCCTAAACTGAATTTTTCCTTTAGTCAGCATTAGGGTTTTAAACCCTAAACTGAACTTTTTTCCATTCAGCCTGCATTAGGGTTTTAAACCCTAAACTGAGCTTTTCCATGCAATCAGCATTAGTGTTTTAAACCCTAAACTGATTTTTTTCTTTAGTCATCATTAGGGTTTTAAACCCTAAACTAAACTTTTTTCCATTCAGCCAGCATTAGGGTTTTAAACCCTAAACTGAGCTTTTCCATGCAATCAGCATTAGGGTTTTAAACCCTAAACTGAATTTTTTTCCATTCAACCAGCATTAGGGTTTTAAACCCTAAACTGAGCTTTTCCATGCAATCAGCATTAGGGTTTTAAACCCTAAACTGAATTTTTCCTTTAGTCAGCATTAGGGTTTTAAACCCTAAACTGAACTTTTTTCCATTCAGCCAGCATTAGGGTTTTAAACCCTAAACTGAGCTTTTCCATGCAATCAGCATTAGGGTTTTAAACCCTAAACTAAAATTTTCCTTTAGTCAGCATTAGGGTTTTAAACCCTAAACTGAACTTATTTCCATTCAGCCAGCATTAGGTTTTTAAACCCTAAACTGAGCTTTTCCATGCAATCAGCATTAGGGTTTTAAACCCTGAACTGAACTTTTGCCTTTAATCAACATTAGGGATTTAAACCCTAAAATGAACTTTTTTCCATTCAGCCAGCATTAGGGTTTTAAACCCTAAACTGAGCTTTTCCATGCAATCAGCATTAGGGTTTTAAACCTTAAACTGAATTTTTCCTTTAGTCAGCATTAGGGTTTTAAACCATAAACTGAACTTTTTTCCATTCAGCCAGCATTAGGGTTTTAAACCCTAAACTGAGATTTTCCATGCAATCAACATTAGGGTTTTAAACCCTAAACTGAATTTTTCCTTTAGTCAGCATTAGGGTTTTAAACCCTAAACTGAATTTTTTTCCATTCAGTCAACATTAGGGTTTTAAACCCTAAACTGAACTTTTTTCCATTCAGCCAGCATTAGGGTTTTAAACCCTAAACTGAGCTTTTCTATGCAATCAACATTAGGGTTTTAAACCCTAAACTGAATTTTTCCTTTAGTCAGCATTAGGGTTTTAAACCCTAAACTGAAGTTTTTTCCATTCAGCCAGTATTAGGGTTTTAAACCCTAAACTAAGCTTTTCCATGCAATCAGCATTAGGGTTTTAAACCCTAAACTGAATTTTTCCTTTAGTCAGCATTAGGGTTTTAAACCCTAAACTGAACTTTTTTCCATTCAGCCAACATTAGGGTTTTAAACCCTAAACTGAGCTTTTCCATGCAATCAGCATTAGGGTTTTAAACCCAAAACTGAATTTTTCCTTTAGTCAGCATTAGGGTTTTAAACCCTAAACTGAGCTTTTCCATACAATCAGCATTAGGGTTTTAAACCCTAAACTGAATTTTTCCTTTAGTTAGCATTAGGGTTTTAAACCCTAAACTGAACTTTTTCCATTCAGCCAGCATTAGGGTTTTAAACCCTAAACTGAGCTTTTCCATGCAATCAGCATTAGGGTTTTAAACCGTAAACTGAATTTTTCCTTTAGTCAGCATTAGGGTTTTAAACCCTAAACTGAATTTTTTTCCATTCAGCCAGTATTAGGGTTTTAAACCCTAAACTAAGCTTTTTTCCATTCAGCCAGCATTAGGGTTTTAAACCCTAAACTGAGCTTTTCTATGCAATCAACATTAGGGTTTTAAACCCTAAACTGAGCTTTTCCATGCAATCAGCTATTAGGGTTTTAAACCCTAAACTGAATTTTTCCTTTAGTCAGCATTAGGGTTTTAAACGCTAAACTGAACTTTTTTCCATTCATCCAGCATTAGGGTTTTAAACCCTAAACTGAGGTTTTCCATGCAATCAGCATTAGGGTTTTAAACACTAAACTGAATTTTTCCTTTAGTCAGCATTAGGGTTTTAAACCCTAAACTGAACTTTTTTCCATTCAGCCTGCATTAGGGTTTTAAACCCTAAACTGAGCTTTTCCATGCAATCAGCATTAGGGTTTTAAACCCTAAACTAATTTTTTCCTTTAGTCATCATTAGGGTTTTAAACCCTAAACTGAACTTTTTTCCATTCAGCCAGCATTAGGGTTTTAAACCCTAAACTGAGCTTTTCCATGCAATCAGCATTAGGGTTTTAAACCCTAAACTAAATTTTTCCTTTAGTCAGCATTAGGGTTTTAAACCCTAAACTGAATTTTTTTCCATTCAGTCAGCATTAGGGTTTTAAACCCTAAACTGAACTTTTTTCCATTCAGCCAGCATTAGGGTTTTAAACCCTAAACTGAGCTTTTCCATGCAATCAGCATTAGGGTTTTAAACCCTAAACTGAATTTTTCCTTTAGTCAGCATTAGGGTTTTAAACCCTAAACTGAACTTTTTCCATTCAGCTAGCATTAGGGTTTTAAACCCTAAACTGAGTTTTTCCATGCAATCAGCATTAGGGTTTTAAACCCTAAACTGAATTTTTCCTTTAGTCAGCATTAGGGTTTTAAACCCTAAACTGAACTTTTTTTCATTCAGCCAGCATTAGGGTTTTAAACCCTAAACTGAGCTTTTCCATGCAATCAGCATTAGGGTTTTAAACCCTAAACTGAATTTTTCCTTTAGTCAGCATTAGGGTTTTAAACCCTAAAATGAACTTTTTTCCATTCAGCCAGCATTAGGGTTTTAAACCCTAAACTGAGCTTTTCCATGCAATCAGCATTAGGGTTTTAAACCCTAAACTGAATTTTTCCTTTAGTCAGCATTAGGGTTTTAAACCCTAAACTGAACTTTTTTCCATTCAACCAGCATTAGGGTTTTAAACCCTAAACTGAGCTTTTCCATGCAATCAGCATTAGGGTTTTAAACCCTAAACTGAATTTTTCCTTTAGTCAGCATTAGGGTTTTAAACCCTAAACTGAACTTTTTTCCATTCAGCCTGCATTAGGGTTTTAAACCCTAAACTGAGCTTTTCCATGCAATCAGCATTAGTGTTTTAAACCCTAAACTGATTTTTTTCTTTAGTCATCATTAGGGTTTTAAACCCTAAACTGAACTTTTCTCCATTCAGCCAGCATTAGGGTTTTAAACCCTAAACTGAGCTTTTCCATGCAATCAGCATTAGGGTTTTAAACCCTAAACTGAATTTTTCCTTTAGTCAGCATTAGGGTTTTAAACCCTAAACTAAATTTTTTTCCATTCAGTCAGCATTAGGGTTTTAAACCCTAAACTGAACTTTTTTCCATTCAGCCAGCATTAGGGTTTTAAACCCTAAACTGAGCTTTTCCATGCAATCAGCATTAGGGTTTTAAACCCTAAACTGAATTTTTCCTTTAGTCAGCATTAGGGTTTTAAACCCTAAACTGAACTTTTTCCATTCAGCTAGCATTAGGGTTTTAAACCCTAAACTGAGCTTTTCCATGCAATCAGCATTAGGGTTTTAAACCCTAAACTGAATTTTTCCTTTAGTCAGCATTAGGGTTTTAAACCGTAAACTGAACTTTTTTCCATTCAGCCAGCATTAGGGTTTTAAACCCTAAACTGAGCTTTTCCATGCAATCAGCATTAGGGTTTTAAACCCTAAACTGAATTTTTCCTTTAGTCAGCATTAGGGTTTTAAACCCTAAACTGAATTTTTTTCCATTCAGCCAGCATTAGGGTTTTAAACCCTAAACTGAGCTTTTCCATGCAATCAGCATTAGGGTTTTAAACCCTAAACTGAATTTTTCCTTTAGTCAGCATTAGGGTTTGAAACCCTAAACTGAACTTTTTTCCATTCAGCCAGCATTAGGGTTTTAAACCCTAAACTGAGCTTTTCCATGCAATCAGCATTAGGGTTTTAAACCCTAAACTTAATTTTTCCTTTAGTCAACATTAGGGTTTTAAACCCTAAACTGAACTTTTTCCATTCAGTCAGCATTAGGGTTTTAAACCATAAACTGAGCTTTTCCATGCAATCAGCATTAGGATTTTAAACCCTAAACTGAATTTTTCCTTTAGTCAGCATTAGGGTTTTAAACCCTAAACTGAACTTTTTTCCATTCAGCCAGCATTAGGGTTTTAAACCCTAAACTGAGCTTTTCCATGCAATCAGCATTAGGGTTTTAAACCCTGAACTGAACTTTTTCCTTTAATCAACCTTAGGGTTTTAAACGCTAAACTGAACTTTTTCCATGCATGTCAGCATTAGGGTTTTAAACCCTAAACTGAACTCTTTCCTTTAGTCAGCATTAGGGTTTTAAACCCTGAACTGAACTTTTTCCTTTAATCAGCCTTAGGGTTTTAAACCCTAAACTGAATTTTTTCCATTCAGCCAGCATTAGGGTTTTAAACCCTAAACTATGCTTTTCCTTCCAGTCAGCATTAGGGTTTTTAACCCTAAACTGAATTTTTCCTTTCAGTCAGCATTAGGGTTTTAAACCCTAAACTGAACTTTTTTCCATTCAGCCAGCATTAGGGTTTTAAACCATAAACTTAGCTTTTCCATGCAATCAGCATTAGGGTTTTAAACCCTAAACTGAATTTTTCCTTTAGTCAGCATTAGGGTTTTAAACCCTAAACTGAACTTTTTTCCATTCAGCCAGCATTAGGGTTTTAAACCCTAAACTGAGCTTTTCCATGCAATCAGCATTAGGGTTTTAAACCATAAACTGAATTTTTCCTTTAGTCAGCATTAGGGTTTTAAACCCTAAACTGAAATTTTTTCCATTCAGCCAGCATTAGGGTTTTAAACCCTAAACTGAGCTTTTCCATGCAATCAGCAATAGAGTTTTAAACCCTAAACTGAATTTTTCCATTAGTCAGCATTAGGGTTTTAAACCCTAAACTGAACTTTTTTCCATTCAGCCAGCATTAGGGTTTTAAACCCTAAACTGAGCTTTTCCATGCAATTAGCATTAGGGTTTTAAACCCTAAACTGAATTTTTCCTTTAGTCAGCATTAGGGTTTTAAACCCTAAACTGAACTTTTTTCCATTCAGCTCAGCATTAGGGTTTTAAACCCTAAACTGAACTCTTTCCTTTAGTCAGCATTAGGTTTTTAAACCCTGAACTGAACTCTTTCCTTTAATCAACCTTAGGGTTTTAAACCTAAACTGAACTTCTTTCCATTCAGCCAACATTAGGGTTTTAAACCATAAACTGAGCTTTTCCATGCAATCAGCATTAGGGTTTTAAACCCTAAATTGAATTTTTCCTTTAGTCAGCATTAGGGTTTTAAACCCTAAACTGAACTTTTTTCCATTCAGCCAGCATTAGAGTTTTAAACCATAAACTGAGCTTTTCCATGCAATCAGCATTAGGGTTTTAAACCCTAAACTGATTTTTTCCTTTAGTCAGCATTAGGGTTTTAAACCCTAAACTGAATTTTTTTCCATTCAGTCAGCATTAGGGTTTTAAACCCTAAACTGAGCTTTTCCATGCAATCAGCATTAGGGTTTTAAACCCTAAACTGAATTTTTCCTTTAGTCAGCATTAGAGTTTTAAACCCTAAACTGAACTTTTTTCCATTCAGCCAACATTAGGGTTTTAAACCCTAAACTGAGCTTTTCCATGCAATCAGCATTAGGGTTTTAAACCCTAAACTGAATTTTTCCTTTAGTTAGCATTAGGGTTTTAAACCCTAAACTGAACTTTTTTCCATTCAGCCAGCATAAGGGTTTTAAACCCTAAACTGAGCTTTTCCATGCAATCAGCATTAGGGTTTTAAACCCTAAACTGATTTTTTCCTTTAGTCATCATTAGGGTTTTAAACCCTAAACTTAACTTTTTTCCATTCAGCCAGCATTAGGGTTTTAAACCCTAAACTGAGCTTTTCCATGCAATCAGCATTAGGGTTTTAAACCCTAAACTGAATTTTTCCTTTAGTCAGCATTAGGGTTTTAAACCCTAAACTGAACTTTTTTCCATTCAGTCAACATTAGGGTTTTAAACCCTAAACTGAACTTTTTTCCATTCAGCCAGCATTAGGGTTTTAAACCTTAAACTGAGCTTTTCCATGCAATCAACATTAGGGTTTTAAACCCTAAACTGAATTTTTCCTTTAGTCAGCATTAGGGTTTTAAACCCTAAACTAAAGTTTTTTCCATTCAGCCAGTATTAGGGTTTTAAACCCTAAACTAAGCTTTTCCATGCAATCAGCATTAGGGTTTTAAACCCTAAACTTAATTTTTCCTTTAGTCAGCATTAGGGTTTTAAACCCTAAACTGAACTTTTTTCCATTCAGCCTGCATTAGGGTTTTAAACCCTAAACTGAGCTTTTCCATGCAATCAGCATTAGGGTTTTAAACCCTAAACTGAATTTTTCATTTAGTCAGCATTAGGGTTTTAAACCCTAAACTAAACTTTTTTCCATTCAGCCAGCATTAGGGTTTTAAACCCTAAACTGAGCTTTTCCATGCAATCAGCATTAGGGTTTTAAACCGTAAACTGAATTTTTCCTTTAGTCAGCATTAGGGTTTTAAACCGTAAACTGAATTTTTCCTTTAGTCAGCATTAGGGTTTTAAACCCTAAACTGAACGTTTTTCCATTCAGCCAGCATTAGGGTTTTAAACCCTAAACTGAGCTTTTCCATGCAATCAGCATTAGGGTTTTAAACCCTAAACTGAATTTTTCCTTTAGTCAGCATTAGGGTTTTAAACCCTAAACTGAACTTTTTTCCATTCAGCTAGCATTAGGGTTTTAAACCCTAAACTGAGCTTTTCCATGCAATCAGCATTAGGGTTTTAAACCCTAAACTGAATTTTTCCTTTAGTCAGCATTAGGGTTTTAAACCCTAAACTGAATTTTTTTCCATTCAGTCAACATTAGGGTTTTAAACCCTAAACTGAACTTTTTTCCATTCTGTCAGCATTAGGGTTTTAAACCCTAAACTGAATTTTTCCTTTAGTCAGCATTAGGGTTTTAAACCATAAACTGAACTTTTTTCCATTCAGCCAGCATTAGGGTTTTAAACCCTAAACTGAGCTTTTCCATGCAATCAGCATTAGGGTTTTAAACCCTAAACTGAATTTTTCCTTTAGTCAGCATTATGGTTTTAAACCCTAAACTGAATTTTTTTCCATTCAGTCAACATTAGGGTTTTAAACCCTAAACTGAACTTTTTTCCATTCAGCCAGCATTAGGGTTTTAAACCCTAAACAGAGCTTTTCTATGCAATCAACATTAGGGTTTTAAACCCTAAACTGAATTTTTCCTTTAGTCAGCATTAGGGTTTTAAACCCTAAACTGAAGTTTTTTCCATTCAGCCAGTATTAGGGTTTTAAACCCTAAACTAAGCTTTTCCATGCAATCAGCATTAGGGTTTTAAACCCTAAACTGAATTTTTCCTTCAGTCAGCATTAGGGTTTTAAACCCTAAACTGAACTTTTTTCCATTCATCCAACATTAGGGTTTTAAACCCTAAACTGAGCTTTTCCATGCAATCAGCATTAGGGTTTTAAACCCTAAACTGAATTTTTCATTTAGTCAGCATTAGGGTTTTAAACCCTAAACTAAATTTTTTCCATTCAGCCAGCATTAGGGTTTTAAACCCTAAACTGAGCTTTTCCATGCAATCAGCATTAGGGTTTTAAACCCTAAACTGAATTTTTCCTTTAGTCAGCATTAGGGTTTTAAACCCTAAACTGAACTTTTTTCCATTCAGTCAGCATTAGGGTTGTAAACCCTAAACTGAGCTTTTCCATGCAATCAGCATTAGGGTTTTAAACCGTAAACTGAATTTTTCCTTTAGTCAGCATTAGGGTTTTAAACCCTAAACTGAACTTTTTTCCATTCAGCCAGCATTAGGGTTTTAAACCTTAAACTAAGCTTTTCCATGCAATCAGCATTAGGGTTTGAAACCCTAAACTGAATTTTTCCTTTAGTCAGCATTAGGGTTTTAAACCCTAAACTGAACTTTTTTCCATTCAGCCAGCATTAGGGTTTTAAACCCTAAACTGAGCTTTTCCATGCAATCAGCATTAGGGTTTTAAACCCTAAACTGAATTTTTCCTTTAGTCAGCATTAGGGTTTTAAACCCTAAACTGAACTTATTTCCATTCAGCCAGCATTAGGGTTTTAAACCCTAAACTGAGCTTTTCCATGCAATCAGCATTAGGGTTTTAAACCCTGAACTAAACTTTTTCCTTTAATCAGCCTTAGGGTTTTAAACCCTAAACTGAACTTTTTCCATGCATGTCAGCATTAGGGTTTTAAACCCTAAACTGAACTCTTTCCTTTAGTCAGCATTAGGTTTTTAAACCCTGAACTGAACTCTTTCCTTTAATCAACTTTAGAGTTTTAAACCTAAACTGAACTTCTTTCCATTCAGCCAACATTAGGGTTTTAAACCCTAAACTGAGCTTTTCCATGCAATCAGCATTAGGGTTTTAAACCCTAAACTGAATTTTTCCTTTAGTCAGCATTAGGGTTTTAAACCCTAAACTGAACTTATTTCCATTCAGCCAGCATTAGGGTTTTAAACTCTAAACTGAGCTTTTCCATGCAATCAGCATTAGGGTTTTAAACCCTGAATTGAACTTTTTCCTTTAATCAGCCTTAGGGTTTTAAACCCTAAACTGAACTTTTTCCATGCATGTCAGCATTAGGGTTTTAAACCCTAAACTGAACTTTTTTCCATTCAGCCAGCATTAGAGTTTTAAACCATAAACTGAGCTTTTCCATGCAATCAGCATTAGGGTTTTAAACCCTAAACTGATTTTTTCCTTTAGTCAGCATTAGGGTTTTGAAACCCTAAACTGAATTTTTTTCCATTCAGCCAGCATTAGGGTTTTAAACCCTAAACTGAGCTTTTCCATGCAATCAGCATTAGGGTTTTAAACCCTAAACTGAATTTTTCCTTTAGTCAGCATTAGAGTTTTAAACCCTAAACTAAACTTTTTTCCATTCAGCCAACATTAGGGTTTTAAACCCTAAACTGAGCTTTTCCATGCAATCAGCATTAGGGTTTTAAACCCTAAACTGAATTTTTCCTTTAGTTAGCATTAGGGTTTTAAACCCTAAACTGAACTTTTTTCCATTCAGCCAGCATAAGGGTTTTAAACCCTAAACTGAGCTTTTCCATGCAATCAGCATTAGGGTTTTAAACCCTAAACTGATTTTTTCCTTTAGTCATCATTAGGGTTTTAAACCCTAAACTTAACTTTTTTCCATTCAGCCAGCATTAGGGTTTTAAACCCTAAACTGAGCTTTTCCATGCAATCAGCATTAGGGTTTTAAACCCTAAACTGAATTTTTCCTTTAGTCAGCATTAGGGTTTTAAACCCTAAACTGAACTTTTTTCCATTCAACCAGCATTAGGGTTTTAAACCCTAAACTGAGCTTTTCCATGCAATCAGCATTAGGGTTTTAAACCCTAAACTGAATTTTTCCTTTAGTCAGCATTAGGGTTTTAAACCCTAAACTGAACTTATTTCCATTCAGCCAGCATTAGGGTTTTAAACCCTAAACTGAGCTTTTCCATGCAATCAGCATTAGGGTTTTAAACCCTGAACTGAACTTTTTCCTTTAATCAACATTAGGGTTTTAAACCCTAAAATGAACTTTTTTCCATTCAGCCAGCATTAGGGTTTTAAACCCTAAACTGAGCTTTTCCATGCAATCAGCATTAGGGTTTTAAACCCTAAACTGAATTTTTCCTTTAGTCAGCATTAGGGTTTTAAACCCTAAACTGAACTTTTTTCCATTCAGCCAGCATTAGGGTTTTAAACCCTAAACTGAGCTTTTCCATGCAATCAGCATTAGGGTTTTAAACCCTAAACTGAATTTTTCCTTTAGTCAGCATTAGGGTTTTAAACCCTAAACTGAACTTATTTCCATTCAGCCAGCATTAGGGTTTTAAACCCTAAACTGAGCTTTTCCATGCAATCAACATTAGGGTTTTAAACCCTGAACTGAACTTTTTCCTTTAATCAGCCTTAGGGTTTTAAACCCTAAACTGAACTTTTTCCATGCATGTCAGCATTAGGGTTTTAAACCCTAAACTGAACTCTTTCTTTTAGTCAGCATTAGGTTTTTAAACCCTGAACTGAACTCTTTCCTTTAATCAGCCTTAGGGTTTTAAACCTAAACTGAACTTTTTTCCATTCAGCCAGCATTAGGGTTTTAAACCATAAACTGAGCTTTTCCATGCAATCCGCATTAGGGTTTTAAACCCTAAACTGAATTTTTTCTTTAGTCAGCATTAGGGTTTTAACCCTAAACTGAACTTTTTTCCATTCAGCCAGCATTAGGGCTTTAAACCATAAACTGAGCTTTTCCATGCAATCAGCATTAGGGTTTTAAACCCTAAACTGATTTTTTCCTTTAGTCAGCATTAGGGTTTTAAACCCTAAACTGAATTTTTTTCCATTCAGCCAGCATTAGGGTTTTAAACCCTAAACTGAGCTTTTCCATGCAATCAGCATTAGGGTTTTAAACCCTAAACTGAATTTTTCCTTTAGTTAGCATTAGGGTTTTAAACCCTAAACTGAACTTTTTTCCATTCAGCCAGCATTAGGGTTTTAAACCCTAAACTGAGCTTTTCCATGCAATCAGCATTAGGGTTTTAAACCCTAAACTTAATTTTTCCTTTAGTCAGCATTAGGGTTTTAAACCCTAAACTGAACTTTTTTCCATTCAGCCAGCATTAGGGTTTTAAACCCTAAACTGAGCTTTTCCATGCAATCAGCATTAGGGTTTTAAACCGTAAACTGAATTTTTCCTTTAGTCAGCATTAGGGTTTTAAACCCTAAACTGAACGTTTTTCCATTCAGCCAGCATTAGGGTTTTAAACCCTAAACTGAGCTTTTCCATGCAATCAGCATTAGGGTTTTAAACCCTAAACTGAATTTTTCCTTTAGTCAGCATTAGGGTTTTAAACCCTAAACTGAACTTTATTCCATTCAGCCAGCATTAGGGTTTTAAACCCTAAACTGAGCTTTTCCATGCAATCAACATTAGGGTTTTAAACCCTAAACTGAATTTTTCCTTTAGTCAGCATTAGGGTTTTAAACCCTAAACTGAACTTATTTCCATTCAGCCAGCATTAGGGTTTTAAACCCTAAACTGAGCTTTTCCATGCGATCAGCATTAGGGTTTTAAACCCTGAACTGAACTTTTTCCTTTAATCAACATTAGGGTTTTAAACCCTAAAATGAACTTTTTTCCATTCAGCCAGCATTAGGGTTTTAAACCCTAAACTGAGCTTTTCCATGCAATCAGCATTAGGGTTTTAAACCCTAAACTGAATTTTTCCTTTAGTCAGCATTAGGGTTTTAAACCATAAACTAAACTTTTTTCCATTCAGCCAGCATTAGGGTTTTAAACCCTAAACTGAGCTTTTCCATGCAATCAGCATTAGGGTATTAAACCCTAAACTGAATTTTTCCTCTAGTCAGCATTAGGGTTTTAAACCCTAAACTGAATTTTTTTCCATTCAGTCAACATTAGGGTTTTAAACCCTAAACTGAACTTTTTTCCATTCAGCCAGCATTAGGGTTTTAAACCCTAAACTGAGCTTTTCTATGCAATCAACATTAGGGTTTTAAACCCTAAACTGAATTTTTCCTTTAGTCAGCATTAGGGTTTTAGACCCTAAACTGAAGTTTTTTCCATTCAGCCAGTATTAGGGTTTTAAACCCTAAACTAAGCTTTTCCATGCAATCAGCATTAGGGTTTTAAACCCTAAACTGAATTTTTCCTTTAGTCAGCATTAGGGTTTTAAACCCTAAACTGAACTTTTTTCCATTCAGCCAACATTAGGGTTTTAAACCCTAAACTGAGATTTTCCATACAATCAGCATTAGGGTTTTAAACCCTAAACTGAATTTTTCCTTTAGTCAGCATTAGGGTTTTAAACCCTAAACTGAGCTTTTCCATGCAATCAGCATTAGGGTTTTAAACCCTAAACTGAATTTTTCCTTTAGTCAGCATTAGGGTTTTAAACCCTAAACTGAACTTTTTCCATTCAGCCAGTATTAGGGTTTTAAACCCTAAACTGAGCTTTTCCATGCAATCAGCATTAGGGTTTTAAACCCTAAACTAAATTTTCCTTTTAGTCAGCATTAGGGTTTTAAACCCTAAACTGTGCTTTTCCATGCAATCAGCATTAGGGTTTTAAACCCTAAACTGAATTTTTCCTTTAGTCAGCATTAGGGTTTTAAACGCTAAACTGAACTTTTTTCCATTCAGCCAGCATTAGGGTTTTAAACCCTAAACTGAGGTTTTCCATGCAATAAGCATTAGGGTTTTAAACCCTAAACTGAATTTTTCCTTTAGTCAGCATTAGGGTTTTAAACCCTAAACTGAACTTTTTTCCATTCAGCCTGCATTAGGGTTTTAAACCCTAAACTGAGCTTTTCCATGCAATCAGCATTAGGGTTTTAAACCCTAAACTAATTTTTTCCTTTAGTCATCATTAGGGTTTTAAGCCCTAAACTGAACTTTTTTCCATTCAGCCAGCATTAGGGTTTTAAACCCTAAACTGAATTTTTTCTTTAGTCAGCATTAGGGTTTTAACCCTAAACTGAACTTTTTTCCATTCAGCCAGCATTAGGGATTTAAACCATAAACTGAGCTTTTCCATGCAATCAGCATTAGGGTTTTAAACCCTAAACTGAATTTTTCCTTTAGTCAGCATTAGGGTTTTAAACCCTAAACTGAATTTTTTCCATTCAGCCAGCATTAGGGTTTTAAACCCTAAACTGAGCTTTTCCATGCAATCAGCATTAGGGTTTTAAACCCTAAACTGAATTTTTCCTTTAGTCAGCATTAGGGTTTTAAACCCTAAACTGAACTTTTTCCATTCAGCCAGCATTAGGGTTTTAAACCCTAAACTGAGCTTTTCCATGCAATCAGCATTAGGGTTTTAAACCCTAAACTTAATTTTTCCTTTAGTCAGCATTAGGGTTTTAAACCCTAAACTGAACTTTTTTCCATTCAGCCAGCATTAGGGTTTTAAACCCAAAACTGAGCTTTTCCATGCAATCAGCATTAGGGTTTTAAACCGTAAACTGAATTTTTCCTTTAGTCAGCATTAGGGTTTTAAACCCTAAACTGAACGTTTTTCCATTCAGCCAGCATTAGGGTTTTAAACCCTAAACTGAGCTTTTCCATGCAATCAGCATTAGGGTTTTAAACCCTAAACTGAATTTTTCCTTTAGTCAGCATTAGGGTTTTAAACCCTAAACTGAACTTTATTCCATTCAGCCAGCATTAGGGTTTTAAACCCTAAACAGAGCTTTTCCATGCAATCAGCATTAGGGTTTTAAACCCTAAACTGAATTTTTCCTTTAGTCAGCATTAGGGTTTTAAACCCTAAACTGAACTTATTTCCATTCAGCCAGCATTAGGGTTTTAAACCCTAAACTGAGCTTTTCCATGCAATCAGCATTAGGGTTTTAAACCCTGAACTGAACTTTTTCCTTTAATCAACATTAGGGTTTTAAACCCTAAAATGAACTTTTTTCCATTCAGCCAGCATTAGGGTTTTAAACCCTAAACTGAGCTTTTCCATGCAATCAGCATTAGGGTTTTAAACCCTAAACTGAATTTTTCCTTTAGTCAGCATTAGGGTTTTAAACCATAAACTAAACTTTTTTCCATTCAGCCAGCATTAGGGTTTTAAACCCTAAACTGAACTTTTCCATGCAATCAGCATTAGGGTTTTAAACCCTAAACTGAATTTTTCCTCTAGTCAGCATTAGGGTTTTAAACCCTAAACTGAATTTTTTTCCATTCAGTCAACATTAGGGTTTTAAACCCTAAACTGAACTTTTTTCCATTTAGCCAGCATTAGGGTTTTAAACCCTAAACTGAGCTTTTCTATGCAATCAACATTAGGGTTTTAAACCCTAAACTGAATTTTTCCTTTAGTCAGCATTAGGGTTTTAGACCCTAAACTGAAGTTTTTTCCATTCAGCCAGTATTAGGGTTTTAAACCCTAAACTGAGCTTTTCCATGCAATCAGCATTAGGGTTTTAAACCCTAAACTGAATTTTTCCTTTAGTCAGCATTAGGGTTTTAAACCCTAAACTGAATTTTTTCCATTCAGCCAGCATTAGGGTTTTAAACCCTAAACTGAGCTTTTCCATGCAATCAGCATTAGGGTTTTAAACCCTAAACTGAATTTTTCCTTTAGTCAGCATTAGGGTTTTAAACCCTAAACTGAACTTTTTCCATTCAGCCAGCATTAGGGTTTTAAACCCTAAACTGAGCTTTTCCATGCAATCAGCATTAGGGTTTTAAACCCTAAACTTAATTTTTCCTTTAGTCAGCATTAGGGTTTTAAACCCTAAACTGAACTTTTTTCCATTCAGCCAGCATTAGGGTTTTAAACCCAAAACTGAGCTTTTCCATGCAATCAGCATTAGGGTTTTAAACCGTAAACTGAATTTTTCCTTTAGTCAGCATTAGGGTTTTAAACCCTAAACTGAACGTTTTTCCATTCAGCCAGCATTAGGGTTTTAAACCCTAAACTGAGCTTTTCCATGCAATCAGCATTAGGGTTTTAAACCCTAAACTGAATTTTTCCTTTAGTCAGCATTAGGGTTTTAAACCCTAAACTGAACTTTATTCCATTCAGCCAGCATTAGGGTTTTAAACCCTAAACAGAGCTTTTCCATGCAATCAGCATTAGGGTTTTAAACCCTAAACTGAATTTTTCCTTTAGTCAGCATTAGGGTTTTAAACCCTAAACTGAACTTATTTCCATTCAGCCAGCATTAGGGTTTTAAACCCTAAACTGAGCTTTTCCATGCAATCAGCATTAGGGTTTTAAACCCTGAACTGAACTTTTTCCTTTAATCAACATTAGGGTTTTAAACCCTAAAATGAACTTTTTTCCATTCAGCCAGCATTAGGGTTTTAAACCCTAAACTGAGCTTTTCCATGCAATCAGCATTAGGGTTTTAAACCCTAAACTGAATTTTTCCTTTAGTCAGCATTAGGGTTTTAAACCATAAACTAAACTTTTTTCCATTCAGCCAGCATTAGGGTTTTAAACCCTAAACTGAACTTTTCCATGCAATCAGCATTAGGGTTTTAAACCCTAAACTGAATTTTTCCTCTAGTCAGCATTAGGGTTTTAAACCCTAAACTGAATTTTTTTCCATTCAGTCAACATTAGGGTTTTAAACCCTAAACTGAACTTTTTTCCATTTAGCCAGCATTAGGGTTTTAAACCCTAAACTGAGCTTTTCTATGCAATCAACATTAGGGTTTTAAACCCTAAACTGAATTTTTCCTTTAGTCAGCATTAGGGTTTTAGACCCTAAACTGAAGTTTTTTCCATTCAGCCAGTATTAGGGTTTTAAACCCTAAACTAAGCTTTTCCATGCAATCAGCATTAGGGTTTTAAACCCTAAACTGAATTTTTCCTTTAGTCAGCATTAGGGTTTTAAACCCTAAACTGAACTTTTTTCCATTCAGCCAACATTAGGGTTTTAAACCCTAAACTGAGCTTTTCCATGCAATCAGCATTAGGGTTTTAAACCCTAAACTGAATTTTTCCTTTAGTCAGCATTAGGGTTTTAAACCCTAAACTGAGCTTTTCCATGCAATCAGCATTAGGGTTTTAAACCCTAAACTGAATTTTTCCTTTAGTCAGCATTAGGGTTTTAAACCCTAAACTGAACTTTTTTCCATTCAGCCAGTATTAGGGTTTTAAACCCTAAACTGAGCTTTTCCTTTAGTCAGCATTAGGGTTTTAAACCCTAAACTGATTTTTTTTCCATTCAGCCAGCATTAGGGTTTTAAACCCTAAACTGAGCTTTTCCATGCAATCAGCATTAGGGTTTTAAACCCTAAACTGAATTTTTCCTTTAGTCAGCATTAGGGTTTTAAACGCTAAACTGAACTTTTTTCCATTCAGCCAGCATTAGGGTTTTAAACCCTAAACTGAGGTTTTCCATGCAATCAGCATTAGGGTTTTAAACCCTAAACTGAATTTTTCCTTTAGTCAGCATTAGGGTTTTAAACCCTAAACTGAACTTTTTTCCATTCAGCCTGCATTAGGGTTTTAAACCCTAAACTGAGCTTTTCCATGCAATCAGCATTAGGGTTTTAAACCCTAAACTAATTTTTTCCTTTAGTCATCATTAGGGTTTTAAGCCCTAAACTGAACTTTTTTCCATTCAGCCAGCATTAGGGTTTTAAACCCTAAACTGAGCTTTTCCATGCAATCAGCATTAGGGTTTTAAACGCTAAACTGAATTTTTCCTTAAGTCAGCATTAGGGTTTTAAACCCTAAACTGAATTTTTTTCCATTGAGTCAGCATTAGGGTTTTAAACCCTAAACTGAACTTTTTTCCATTCAGCCAGCATTAGGGTTTTAAACCCTAAACTGAGCTTTTCCATGCAATCAGCATTAGGGTTTTAAACCCTAAACTGAATTTTTCCTTTAGTCAGCATTAGGGTTTTAAACCCTAAACTGAACTTTTTTCCATTCAGCTAGCATTAGGGTTTTAAACCCTAAACTGAGCTTTTCCATGCAATCAGCATTAGGGTTTTAAACCCTAAACTGAATTTTTCCTTTTAGTCAGCATTAGGGTTTTAAACCCTAAACTGAACTATTTTTCATTCAGCCAGCATTAGGGTTTTAAACCCTAAACTGAGCTTTTCCATGCAATCAGCATTAGGGTTTTAAACCCTAAACTGAATTTTTCCTTTAGTCAGCATTAGGGTTTTAAACCCTAAAATGAACTTTTTTCCATTCAGCCAGCATTAGGGTTTTAAACCCTAAACTGAGCTTTTCCATGCAATCAGCATTAGGGTTTTAAACCCTAAACTGAATTTTTCCTTTAGTCAGCATTAGGGTTTTAAACGCTAAACTGAACTTTTTTCCATTCAGCCAGCATTAGGGTTTTAAACCCTAAACAGAGCTTTTCCATGCAATCAGCATTAGGGTTTTAAACCCTAAACTGAATTTTTCCTTTAGTCAGCATTAGGGTTTTAAACCCTAAACTGAACTTTTTTCCATTCTGCCTGCATTAGGGTTTTAAACCCTAAACTGAGCTTTTCCATGCAGCCAGCATTAGGGTTTTAAACCCTAAACTGAATTTTTCCTTTAGTCAGCATTAGGGTTTTAAACCCTAAACTAAACTTTTTCCATTCAGCCAGCATTAGGGTTTTAAACCCTAAACTGAGCTTTTCCATGCAATCAGCATTAGGGTTTTAAACCCTAAACTGAATTTTTTTCCATTCAACCAGCATTAGGGTTTTAAACCCTAAACTGAGCTTTTCCATGCAATCAGCATTAGGGTTTTAAACCCTAAACTGAATTTTTCCTTTAGTCAGCATTAGGGTTTTAAACCCTAAACTGAACTTTTTTCCATTCAGCCAGCATTAGGGTTTTAAACCCTAAACTGAGCTTTTCCATGCAATCAGCATTAGGGTTTTAAACCCTAAACTGAATTTTTCCTTTAGTCAGCATTAGGGTTTTAAACCCTAAACTGAACTTATTTCCATTCAGCCAGCATTAGGTTTTTAAACCCTAAACTGAGCTTTTCCATGCAATCAGCATTAGGGTTTTAAACCCTGAACTGAACTTTTGCCTTTAATCAACATTAGGGATTTAAACCCTAAAATGAACTTTTTTCCATTCAGCCAGCATTAGGGTTTTAAACCCTAAACTGAGCTTTTCCATGCAATCAGCATTAGGGTTTTAAACCTTAAACTGAATTTTTCCTTTAGTCAGCATTAGGGTTTTAAACCATAAACTGAACTTTTTTCCATTCAGCCAGCATTAGGGTTTTAAACCCTAAACTGAGATTTTCCATGCAATCAACATTAGGGTTTTAAACCCTAAACTGAATTTTTCCTTTAGTCAGCATTAGGGTTTTAAACCCTAAACTGAATTTTTTTCCATTCAGTCAACATTAGGGTTTTAAACCCTAAACTGAACTTTTTTCCATTCAGCCAGCATTAGGGTTTTAAACCCTAAACTGAGCTTTTCTATGTAATCAACATTAGGGTTTTAAACCCTAAACTGAATTTTTCCTTTAGTCAGCATTAGGGTTTTAAACCCTAAACTGAAGTTTTTTCCATTCAGCCAGTATTAGGGTTTTAAACCCTAAACTAAGCTTTTCCATGCAATCAGCATTAGGGTTTTAAACCCTAAACTGAATTTTTCCTTTAGTCAGCATTAGGGTTTTAAACCCTAAACTGAACTTTTTTCCATTCAGCCAACATTAGGGTTTTAAACCCTAAACTGAGCTTTTCCATGCAATCAGCATTAGGGTTTTAAACCCAAAACTGAATTTTTCCTTTAGTCAGCATTAGGGTTTTAAACCCTAAACTGAGCTTTTCCATGCAATCAGCATTAGGGTTTTAAACCCAAAACTGAATTTTTCCTTTAGTCAGCATTAGGGTTTTAAACCCTAAACTGAGCTTTTCCATACAATCAGCATTAGGGTTTTAAACCCTAAACTGAATTTTTCCTTTAGTTAGCATTAGGGTTTTAAACCCTAAACTGAACTTTTTCCATTCAGCCAGCATTAGGGTTTTAAACCCTAAACTGAGCTTTTCCATGCAATCAGCATTAGGGTTTTAAACCGTAAACTGAATTTTTCCTTTAGTCAGCATTAGGGTTTTAAACCCTAAACTGAACTTTTTTCCATTCAGCCAGCATTAGGGTTTTAAACCCTAAACTGAGCTTTTTCCATTCAGCCAGCATTAGGGTTTTAAACCCTAAACTGAGCTTTTCTATGCAATCAACATTAGGGTTTTAAACCCTAAACTGAACTTTTTCCTTTAATCAACATTAGGGTTTTAAACCCTAAAATGAACTTTTTTCCATTCAGCCAGCATTAGGGTTTTAAACCCTAAACTGAGCTTTTCCATGCAATCAGCATTAGGGTTTTAAACCCTAAACTGAATTTTTCCTTTAGTCAGCATTAGGGTTTTAAACCATAAACTAAACTTTTTTCCATTCAGCCAGCATTAGGGTTTTAAACCCTAAACTGAGCTTTTCCATGCAATCAGCATTAGGGTTTTAAACCCTAAACTGAATTTTTCCTCTAGTCGGCATTAGGGTTTTAAACCCTAAACTGAATTTTTTTCCATTCAGTCAACATTAGGGTTTTAAACCCTAAACTGAACTTTTTTCCATTTAGCCAGCATTAGGGTTTTAAACCCTAAACTGAGCTTTTCTATGCAATCAACATTAGGGTTTTAAACCCTAAACTGAATTTTTCCTTTAGTCAGCATTAGGGTTTTAGACCCTAAACTGAAGTTTTTTCCATTCAGCCAGTATTAGGGTTTTAAACCCTAAACTAAGCTTTTCCATGCAATCAGCATTAGGGTTTTAAACCCTAAACTGAATTTTTCCTTTAGTCAGCATTAGGGTTTTAAACCCTAAACTGAACTTTTTTCCATTCAGCCAACATTAGGGTTTTAAACCCTAAACTGAGCTTTTCCATGCAATCAGGCATTAGGGTTTTAAACCCTAAACTGAATTTTTCCTTTAGTCAGCATTAGGGTTTTAAACCCTAAACTGAGCTTTTCCATGCAATCAGCATTAGGGTTTTAAACCCTAAACTGAATTTTTCCTTTAGTCAGCATTAGGGTTTTAAACCCTAAACTGAACTTTTTTCCATTCAGCCAGTATTAGGGTTTTAAACCCTAAACTGAGCTTTTCCATGCAATCAGCATTAGGGTTTTAAACCCTAAACTGAATTTTTCCCATTCAGCCAGCATTAGGGTTTTAAACCCTAAACTGAGCTTTTCCATGCAATTAGCATTAGGGTTTTAAACCCTAAACTGAATTTTTCCTTTAGTCAGCATTAGGGTTTTAAACGCTAAACTGAACTTTTTTCCATTCAGCCAGCATTAGGGTTTTAAACCCTAAACTGAGGTTTTCCATGCAATCAGCATTAGGGTTTTAAACCCTAAACTGAATTTTTCCTTTAGTCAGCATTAGGGTTTTAAACCCTAAACTGAACTTTTTTCCATTCAGCCTGCATTAGGGTTTTAAACCCTAAACTGAGCTTTTCCATGCAATCAGCATTAGGGTTTTAAACCCTAAACTAATTTTTTCCTTTAGTCATCATTAGGGTTTTAAGCCCTAAACTGAACTTTTTTCCATTCAGCCAGCATTAGGGTTTTAAACCCTAAACTGAGCTTTTCCATGCAATCAGCATTAGGGTTTTAAACGCTAAACTGAATTTTTCCTTAAGTCAGCATTAGGGTTTTAAACCCTAAACTGAATTTTTTCCATTCAGTCAGCATTAGGGTTTTAAACCCTAAACTGAACTTTTTTCCATTCAGCCAGCATTAGGGTTTTAAACCCTAAACTGAGCTTTTCCATGCAATCAGCATTAGGGTTTTAAACCCTAAACTGAATTTTTCCTTTAGTCAGCATTAGGGTTTTAAACCCTAAACTGAACTTTTTTCCATTCAGCTAGCATTAGGGTTTTAAACCCTAAACTGAGCTTTTCCATGCAATCAGCATTAGGGTTTTAAACCCTAAACTGAATTTTTCCTTTAGTCAGCATTAGGGTTTTAAACCCTAAACTGAACTTTTTTCATTCAGCCAGCATTAGGGTTTTAAACCCTAAACTGAGCTTTTCCATGCAATCAGCATTAGGGTTTTAAACCCTAAACTGAATTTTTCCTTTAGTCAGCATTAGGGTTTTAAACCCTAAAATGAACTTTTTTCCATTCAGCTAGCATTAGGGTTTTAAACCCTAAACTGAGCTTTTCCATGCAATCAGCATTAGGGTTTTAAACCCTAAACTGAATTTTTCCTTTAGTCAGCATTAGGGTTTTAAACGCTAAACTGAACTTTTTTCCATTCAGCCAGCATTAGGGTTTTAAACCCTAAACTGAGCTTTTCCATGCAATCAGCATTAGGGTTTTAAACCCTAAACTGAATTTTTCCTTTAGTCAGCATTAGGGTTTTAAACCCTAAACTGAACTTTTTCCATTCAGCCAGCATTAGGGTTTTAAACCCTAAACTGAGCTTTTCCATGCAATCAGCATTAGTGTTTTAAACCCTAAACTGATTTTTTTCTTTAGTCATCATTAGGGTTTTAAACCCTAAACTAAACTTTTTTCCATTCAGCCAGCATTAGGGTTTTAAACCCTAAACTGAGCTTTTCCATGCAATCAGCATTAGGGTTTTAAACCCTAAACTGAACGTTTTTCCATTCAACCAGCATTAGGGTTTTAAACCCTAAACTGAGCTTTTCCATGCAATCAGCATTAGGGTTTTAAACCCTAAACTAAATTTTTCCTTTAGTCAGCATTAGGGTTTTAAACCCTAAACTGAACTTTATTCCATTCAGCCAGCATTAGGGTTTTAAACCCTAAACTGAGCTTTTCCATGCAATCAACATTAGGGTTTTAAACCCTAAACTGAATTTTTCCTTTAGTCAGCATTAGGGTTTTAAACCCTAAACTGAACTTATTTCCATTCAGCCAGCATTAGGGTTTTAAACCCTAAACTGAGCTTTTCCATGCGATCAGCATTAGGGTTTTAAACCCTGAACTGAACTTTTTCCTTTAATCAACATTAGGGTTTTAAACCCTAAAATGAACTTTTTTCCATTCAGCCAGCATTAGGGTTTTAAACCCTAAACTGAGCTTTTCCATGCAATCAGCATTAGGGTTTTAAACCCTAAACTGAATTTTTCCTTTAGTCAGCATTAGGGTTTTAAACCATAAACTAAACTTTTTTCCATTCAGCCAGCATTAGGGTTTTAAACCCTAAACTGAGCTTTTCCATGCAATCAGCATTAGGGTATTAAACCCTAAACTGAATTTTTCCTCTAGTCAGCATTAGGGTTTTAAACCCTAAACTGAATTTTTTTCCATTCAGTCAACATTAGGGTTTTAAACCCTAAACTGAACTTTTTCCATTCAGCCAGCATTAGGGTTTTAAACCCTAAACTGAGCTTTTCTATGCAATCAACATTAGGGTTTTAAACCCTAAACTGAATTTTTCCTTTAGTCAGCATTAGGGTTTTAGACCCTAAACTGAAGTTTTTTCCATTCAGCCAGTATTAGGGTTTTAAACCCTAAACTAAGCTTTTCCATGCAATCAGCATTAGGGTTTTAAACCCTAAACTGAATTTTTCCTTTAGTCAGCATTAGGGTTTTAAACCCTAAACTGAACTTTTTTCCATTCAGCCAATATTAGGGTTTTAAACCCTAAACTGAGATTTTCCATACAATCAGCATTAGGGTTTTAAACCCTAAACTGAATTTTTCCTTTAGTCAGCATTAGGGTTTTAAACCCTAAACTGAGCTTTTCCATGCAATCAGCATTAGGGTTTTAAACCCTAAACTGAATTTTTCCTTTAGTCAGCATTAGGGTTTTAAACCCTAAACTGAACTTTTTTCCATTCAGCCAGTATTAGGGTTTTAAACCCTAAACTGAGCTTTTCCATGCAATCAGCATTAGGGTTTTAAACCCTAAACTAATTTTTTTCCATTCAGCCAACATTAGGGTTTTAAACCCTAAACTGTGCTTTTCCATGCAATCAGCATTAGGGTTTTAAACCCTAAACTGAATTTTTCCTTTAGTCAGCATTAGGGTTTTAAACGCTAAACTGAACTTTTTTCCATTCAGCCAGCATTAGGGTTTTAAACCCTAAACTGAGGTTTTCCATGCAATCAGCATTAGGGTTTTAAACCCTAAACTGAATTTTTCCTTTAGTCAGCATTAGGGTTTTAAACCCTAAACTGAACTTTTTTCCATTCAGCCTGCATTAGGGTTTTAAACCCTAAACTGAGCTTTTCCATGCAATCAGCATTAGGGTTTTAAACCCTAAACTAATTTTTTCCTTTAGTCATCATTAGGGTTTTAAGCCCTAAACTGAACTTTTTTCCATTCAGCCAGCATTAGGGTTTTAAACCCTAAACTGAATTTTTTCTTTAGTCAGCATTAGGGTTTTAACCCTAAACTGAACTTTTTTCCATTCAGCCAGCATTAGGGATTTAAACCATAAACTGAGCTTTTCCATGCAATCAGCATTAGGGTTTTAAACCCTAAACTGATTTTTTCCTTTAGTCAGCATTAGGGTTTTAAACCCTAAACTGAATTTTTTTCCATTCAGCCAGCATTAGGGTTTTAAACCCTAAACTGAGCTTTTCCATGCAATCAGCATTAGGGTTTTAAACCCTAAACTGAATTTTTCCTTTAGTCAGCATTAGGGTTTTAAACCCTAAACTGAACTTTTTTCCATTCAGCCAGCATTAGGGTTTTAAACCCTAAACTGAACTTTTTCCATGCAATCAGCATTAGGGTTTTAAACCCTAAACTTAATTTTTCCTTTAGTCAGCATTAGGGTTTTAAACCCTAAACTGAACTTTTTTCCATTCAGCCAGCATTAGGGTTTTAAACCCAAAACTGAGCTTTTCCATGCAATCAGCATTAGGGTTTTAAACCGTAAACTGAATTTTTCCTTTAGTCAGCATTAGGGTTTTAAACCCTAAACTGAACGTTTTTCCATTCAGCCAGCATTAGGGTTTTAAACCCTAAACTGAGCTTTTCCATGCAATCAGCATTAGGGTTTTAAACCCTAAACTGAATTTTTCCTTTAGTCAGCATTAGGGTTTTAAACCCTAAACTGAACTTTATTCCATTCAGCCAGCATTAGGGTTTTAAACCCTAAACTGAGCTTTTCCATGCAATCAGCATTAGGGTTTTAAACCC
Source organism: Nicotiana tabacum (assembly GCF_000715075.1). NCBI lineage: Eukaryota > Viridiplantae > Streptophyta > Magnoliopsida > Solanales > Solanaceae > Nicotiana > Nicotiana tabacum. Next base: position 71,267 of record NW_027438292.1, on the reverse strand, counting down.
TAAACTGAATTTTTCCTTTAGTCAGCATTAGGGTTTTAAACCCTAAACTGAACTTTATTCCATTCAGCCAGCATTAGGGTTTTAAACCCTAAACTGAGCTTTTCCATGCAATCAGCATTAGGGTTTTAAACCCTAAACTGAATTTTTCCTTTAGTCAGCATTAGGGTTTTAAACCCTAAACTGAACTTATTTCCATTCAGCCAGCATTAGGGTTTTAAACCCTAAACTGAGCTTTTCCATGCAATCAGCATTAGGGTTTTAAACCCTGAACTGAACTTTTTCCTTTAATCAACATTAGGGTTTTAAACCCTAAAATGAACTTTTTTCCATTCAGCCAGCATTAGGGTTTTAAACCCTAAACTGAGCTTTTCCATGCAATCAGCATTAGGGTTTTAAACCCTAAACTGAATTTTTCCTTTAGTCAGCATTAGGGTTTTAAACCATAAACTAAACTTTTTTCCATTCAGCCAGCATTAGGGTTTTAAACCCTAAACTGAGCTTTTCCATGCAATCAGCATTAGGGTTTTAAACCCTAAACTGAATATTTCCTCTAGTCAGCATTAGGGTTTTAAACCCTAAACTGAATTTTTTTCCATTCAGTCAACATTAGGGTTTTAAACCCTAAACTGAACTTTTTTCCATTTAGCCAGCATTAGGGTTTTAAACCCTAAACTGAGCTTTTCTATGCAATCAACATTAGGGTTTTAAACCCTAAACTGAATTTTTCCTTTAGTCAGCATTAGGGTTTTAGACCCTAAACTGAAGTTTTTTCCATTCAGCCAGTATTAGGGTTTTAAACCCTAAACTAAGCTTTTCCATGCAATCAGCATTAGGGTTTTAAACCCTAAACTGAATTTTTCCTTTAGTCAGCATTAGGGTTTTAAACCCTAAAGTGAACTTTTTTCCATTCAGCCAACATTAGGGTTTTAAACCCTAAACTGAGCTTTTCCATGCAATCAGCATTAGGGTTTTAAACCCTAAACTGAATTTTTCCTTTAGTCAGCATTAGGGTTTTAAACCCTAAACTGAGCTTTTCCATGCAATCAGCATTAGGGTTTTAAACCCTAAACTGAATTTTTCCTTTAGTCAGCATTAGGGTTTTAAACCCTAAACTGAACTTTTTTCCATTCAGCCAGTATTAGGGTTTTAAACCCTAAACTGAGCTTTTCCATGCAATCAGCATTAGGGTTTTAAACCCTAAACTGATTTTTTTTCCATTCAGCCAGCATTAGGGTTTTAAACCCTAAACTGAGCTTTTCCATGCAATCAGCATTAGGGTTTTAAACCCTAAACAGAATTTTTCCTTTAGTCAGCATTAGGGTTTTAAACGCTAAACTGAACTTTTTTCCATTCAGCCAGCATTAGGGTTTTAAACCCTAAACTGAGGTTTTCCATGCAATCAGCATTAGGGTTTTAAACCCTAAACTGAATTTTTCCTTTAGTCAGCATTAGGGTTTTAAACCCTAAACTGAACTTTTTTCCATTCAGCCTGCATTAGGGTTTTAAACCCTAAACTGAGCTTTTCCATGCAATCAGCATTAGGGTTTTAAACCCTAAACTAATTTTTTCCTTTAGTCATCATTAGGGTTTTAAGCCCTAAACTGAACTTTTTTCCATTCAGCCAGCATTAGGGTTTTAAACCCTAAACTGAGCTTTTCCATGCAATCAGCATTAGGGTTTTAAACGCTAAACTGAATTTTTCCTTAAGTCAGCATTAGGGTTTTAAACCCTAAACTGAATTTTTTCCATTCAGTCAGCATTAGGGTTTTAAACCCTAAACTGAACTTTTTCCATTCAGCCAGCATTAGGGTTTTAAACCCTAAACTGAGCTTTTCCATGCAATCAGCATTAGGGTTTTAAACCCTAAACTGAATTTTTCCTTTAGTCAGCATTAGGGTTTTAAACCCTAAACTGAACTTTTTTCCATTCAGCTAGCATTAGGGTTTTAAACCCTAAACTGAGCTTTTCCATGCAATCAGCATTAGGGTTTTAAACCCTAAACTGAATTTTTCCTTTAGTCAGCATTAGGGTTTTAAACCCTAAACTGAACTTTTTTCATTCAGCCAGCATTAGGGTTTTAAACCCTAAACTGAGCTTTTCCATGCAATCAGCATTAGGGTTTTAAACCCTAAACTGAATTTTTCCTTTAGTCAGCATTAGGGTTTTAAACCCTAAAATGAACTTTTTTCCATTCAGCCAGCATTAGGGTTTTAAACCCTAAACTGAGCTTTTCCATGCAATCAGCATTAGGGTTTTAAACCCTAAACTGAATTTTTCCTTTAGTCAGCATTAGGGTTTTAAACGCTAAACTGAACTTTTTTCCATTCAGCCAGCATTAGGGTTTTAAACCCTAAACTGAGCTTTTCCATTCAATCAGCATTAGGGTTTTAAACCCTAAACTGAATTTTTCCTTTAGTCAGCATTAGGGTTTTAAACCCTAAACTGAACTTTTTTCCATTCAGCCTGCATTAGGGTTTTAAACCCTAAACTGAGCTTTTCCATGCAATCAGCATTAGTGTTTTAAACCCTAAACTGATTTTTTTCTTTAGTCATCATTAGGGTTTTAAACCCTAAACTAAACTTTTTTCCATTCAGCCAGCATTAGGGTTTTAAACCCTAAACTGAGCTTTTCCATGCAATCAGCATTAGGGTTTTAAACCCTAAACTGAATTTTTTTCCATTCAACCAGCATTAGGGTTTTAAACCCTAAACTGAGCTTTTCCATGCAATCAGCATTAGGGTTTTAAACCCTAAACTGAATTTTTCCTTTAGTCAGCATTAGGGTTTTAAACCCTAAACTGAACTTTTTTCCATTCAGCCAGCATTAGGGTTTTAAACCCTAAACTGAGCTTTTCCATGCAATCAGCATTAGGGTTTTAAACCCTAAACTGAATTTTTCCTTTAGTCAGCATTAGGGTTTTAAACCCTAAACTGAACTTATTTCCATTCAGCCAGCATTAGGTTTTTAAACCCTAAACTGAGCTTTTCCATGCAATCAGCATTAGGGTTTTAAACCCTGAACTGAACTTTTGCCTTTAATCAACATTAGGGATTTAAACCCTAAAATGAACTTTTTTCCATTCAGCCAGCATTAGGGTTTTAAACCCTAAACTGAGCTTTTCCATGCAATCAGCATTAGGGTTTTAAACCTTAAACTGAATTTTTCCTTTAGTCAGCATTAGGGTTTTAAACCATAAACTGAACTTTTTTCCATTCAGCCAGCATTAGGGTTTTAAACCCTAAACTGAGATTTTCCATGCAATCAACATTAGGGTTTTAAACCCTAAACTGAATTTTTCCTTTAGTCAGCATTAGGGTTTTAAACCCTAAACTGAATTTTTTTCCATTCAGTCAACATTAGGGTTTTAAACCCTAAACTGAACTTTTTTCCATTCAGCCAGCATTAGGGTTTTAAACCCTAAACTGAGCTTTTCTATGTAATCAACATTAGGGTTTTAAACCCTAAACTGAATTTTTCCTTTAGTCAGCATTAGGGTTTTAAACCCTAAACTGAAGTTTTTTCCATTCAGCCAGTATTAGGGTTTTAAACCCTAAACTAAGCTTTTCCATGCAATCAGCATTAGGGTTTTAAACCCTAAACTGAATTTTTCCTTTAGTCAGCATTAGGGTTTTAAACCCTAAACTGAACTTTTTTCCATTCAGCCAACATTAGGGTTTTAAACCCTAAACTGAGCTTTTCCATGCAATCAGCATTAGGGTTTTAAACCCAAAACTGAATTTTTCCTTTAGTCAGCATTAGGGTTTTAAACCCTAAACTGAGCTTTTCCATGCAATCAGCATTAGGGTTTTAAACCCAAAACTGAATTTTTCCTTTAGTCAGCATTAGGGTTTTAAACCCTAAACTGAGCTTTTCCATACAATCAGCATTAGGGTTTTAAACCCTAAACTGAATTTTTCCTTTAGTTAGCATTAGGGTTTTAAACCCTAAACTGAACTTTTTTCCATTCAGCCAGCATTAGGGTTTTAAACCCTAAACTGAGCTTTTCCATGCAATCAGCATTAGGGTTTTAAACCGTAAACTGAATTTTTCCTTTAGTCAGCATTAGGGTTTTAAACCCTAAACTGAATTTTTTTCCATTCAGCCAGTATTAGGGTTTTAAACCCTAAACTAAGCTTTTTTCCATTCAGCCAGCATTAGGGTTTTAAACCCTAAACTGAGCTTTTCTATGCAATCAACATTAGGGTTTTAAACCCTAAACTGAACTTTTTCCTTTAATCAACATTAGGGTTTTAAACCCTAAAATGAACTTTTTTCCATTCAGCCAGCATTAGGGTTTTAAACCCTAAACTGAGCTTTTCCATGCAATCAGCATTAGGGTTTTAAACCCTAAACTGAATTTTTCCTTTAGTCAGCATTAGGGTTTTAAACCATAAACTAAACTTTTTTCCATTCAGCCAGCATTAGGGTTTTAAACCCTAAACTGAGCTTTTCCATGCAATCAGCATTAGGGTTTTAAACCCTAAACTGAATTTTTCCTCTAGTCGGCATTAGGGTTTTAAACCCTAAACTGAATTTTTTTCCATTCAGTCAACATTAGGGTTTTAAACCCTAAACTGAACTTTTTTCCATTTAGCCAGCATTAGGGTTTTAAACCCTAAACTGAGCTTTTCTATGCAATCAACATTAGGGTTTTAAACCCTAAACTGAATTTTTCCTTTAGTCAGCATTAGGGTTTTAGACCCTAAACTGAAGTTTTTTCCATTCAGCCAGTATTAGGGTTTTAAACCCTAAACTAAGCTTTTCCATGCAATCAGCATTAGGGTTTTAAACCCTAAACTGAATTTTTCCTTTAGTCAGCATTAGGGTTTTAAACCCTAAACTGAACTTTTTTCCATTCAGCCAACATTAGGATTTTAAACCCTAAACTGAGCTTTTCCATGCAATCAGCATTAGGGTTTTAAACCCTAAACTGAATTTTTCCTTTAGTCAGCATTAGGGTTTTAAACCCTAAACTGAGCTTTTCCATGCAATCAGCATTAGGGTTTTAAACCCTAAACTGAATTTTTCCTTTAGTCAGCATTAGGGTTTTAAACCCTAAACTGAACTTTTTTCCATTCAGCCAGTATTAGGGTTTTAAACCCTAAACTGAGCTTTTCCATGCAATCAGCATTAGGGTTTTAAACCCTAAACTGATTTTTTTTCCATTCAGCCAGCATTAGGGTTTTAAACCCTAAACTGAGCTTTTCCATGCAATTAGCATTAGGGTTTTAAACCCTAAACTGAATTTTTCCTTTAGTCAGCATTAGGGTTTTAAACGCTAAACTGAACTTTTTTCCATTCAGCCAGCATTAGGGTTTTAAACCCTAAACTGAGGTTTTCCATGCAATCAGCATTAGGGTTTTAAACCCTAAACTGAATTTTTCCTTTAGTCAGCATTAGGGTTTTAAACCCTAAACTGAACTTTTTTCCATTCAGCCTGCATTAGGGTTTTAAACCCTAAACTGAGCTTTTCCATGCAATCAGCATTAGGGTTTTAAACCCTAAACTAATTTTTTCCTTTAGTCATCATTAGGGTTTTAAGCCCTAAACTGAACTTTTTTCCATTCAGCCAGCATTAGGGTTTTAAACCCTAAACTGAGCTTTTCCATGCAATCAGCATTAGGGTTTTAAACGCTAAACTGAATTTTTCCTTAAGTCAGCATTAGGGTTTTAAACCCTAAACTGAATTTTTTTCCATTTAGTCAGCATTAGGGTTTTAAACCCTAAACTGAACTTTTTTCCATTCAGCCAGCATTAGGGTTTTAAATCCTAAACTGAGCTTTTCCATGCAATCAGCATTAGGGTTTTAAACCCTAAACTGAATTTTTCCTTTAGTCAGCATTAGGGTTTTAAACCCTAAACTGAACTTTTTTCCATTCAGCTAGCATTAGGGTTTTAAACCCTAAACTGAGCTTTTCCATGCAATCAGCATTAGGGTTTTAAACCCTAAACTGAATTTTTCCTTTAGTCAGCATTAGGGTTTTAAACCCTAAACTGAACTTTTTTTCATTCAGCCAGCATTAGGGTTTTAAACCCTAAACTGAGCTTTTCCATGCAATCAGCATTAGGGTTTTAAACCCTAAACTGAATTTTTCCTTTAGTCAGCATTAGGGTTTTAAACCCTAAAATGAACTTTTTTCCATTCAGCTAGCATTAGGGTTTTAAACCCTAAACTGAGCTTTTCCATGCAATCAGCATTAGGGTTTTAAACCCTAAACTGAATTTTTCCTTTAGTCAGCATTAGGGTTTTAAACGCTAAACTGAACTTTTTTCCATTCAGCCAGCATTAGGGTTTTAAACCCTAAACTGAGCTTTTCCATGCAATCAGCATTAGGGTTTTAAACCCTAAACTGAATTTTTCCTTTAGTCAGCATTAGGGTTTTAAACCCTAAACTGAACTTTTTTCCATTCAGCCTGCATTAGGGTTTTAAACCCTAAACTGAGCTTTTCCATGCAATCAGCATTAGTGTTTTAAACCCTAAACTGATTTTTTTCTTTAGTCATCATTAGGGTTTTAAACCCTAAACTAAACTTTTTTCCATTCAGCCAGCATTAGGGTTTTAAACCCTAAACTGAGCTTTTCCATGCAATCAGCATTAGGGTTTTAAACCCTAAACTGAATTTTTTTCCATTCAACCAGCATTAGGGTTTTAAACCCTAAACTGAGCTTTTCCATGCAATCAGCATTAGGGTTTTAAACCCTAAACTGAATTTTTCCTTTAGTCAGCATTAGGGTTTTAAACCCTAAACTGAACTTTTTCCATTCAGCCAGCATTAGGGTTTTAAACCCTAAACTGAGCTTTTCCATGCAATCAGCATTAGGGTTTTAAACCCTAAACTGAATTTTTCCTTTAGTCAGCATTAGGGTTTTAAACCCTAAACTGAACTTATTTCCATTCAGCCAGCATTAGGTTTTTAAACCCTAAACTGAGCTTTTCCATGCAATCAGCATTAGGGTTTTAAACCCTGAACTGAACTTTTGCCTTTAATCAACATTAGGGATTTAAACCCTAAAATGAACTTTTTTCCATTCAGCCAGCATTAGGGTTTTAAACCCTAAACTGAGCTTTTCCATGCAATCAGCATTAGGGTTTTAAACCTTAAACTGAATTTTTCCTTTAGTCAGCATTCGGGTTTTAAACCATAAACTGAACTTTTTTCCATTCAGCCAGCATTAGGGTTTTAAACCCTAAACTGAGATTTTCCATGCAATCAACATTAGGGTTTTAAACCCTAAACTGAATTTTTCCTTTAGTCAGCATTAGGGTTTTAAACCCTAAACTGAATTTTTTTCCATTCAGTCAACATTAGGGTTTTAAACCCTAAACTGAACTTTTTTCCATTCAGCCAGCATTAGGGTTTTAAACCCTAAACTGAGCTTTTCTATGCAATCAACATTAGGGTTTTAAACCCTAAACTGAATTTTTCCTTTAGTCAGCATTAGGGTTTTAAACCCTAAACTGAAGTTTTTTCCATTCAGCCAGTATTAGGGTTTTAAACCCTAAACTAACCTTTTCCATGCAATCAGCATTAGGGTTTTAAACCCTAAACTGAATTTTTCCTTTAGTCAGCATTAGGGTTTTAAACCCTAAACTGAACTTTTTCCATTCAGCCAACATTAGGGTTTTAAACCCTAAACTGAGCTTTTCCATGCAATCAGCATTAGGGTTTTAAACCCAAAACTGAATTTTTCCTTTAGTCAGCATTAGGGTTTTAAACCCTAAACTGAGCTTTTCCATACAATCAGCATTAGGGTTTTAAACCCTAAACTGAATTTTTCCCTTAGTTAGCATTAGGGTTTTAAACCCTAAACTGAACTTTTTTCCATTCAGCCAGCATTAGGGTTTTAAACCCTAAACTGAGCTTTTCCATGCAATCAGCATTAGGGTTTTAAACCGTAAACTGAATATTTCCTTTAGTCAGCATTAGGGTTTTAAACCCTAAACTGAATTTTTTTCCATTCAGCCAGTATTAGGGTTTTAAACCCTAAACTGAACTTTTTTCCATTCAGCCAGCATTAGGGTTTTAAACCCTAAACTGAGCTTTTCTATGCAATCAACATTAGGGTTTTAAACCCTAAACTGAGCTTTTCCATGCAATCAGCATTAGGGTTTTAAACCCTAAACTGAATTTTTCCTTTAGTCAGCATTAGGGTTTTAAACGCTAAACTGAACTTTTTTCCATTCATCCAGCATTAGGGTTTTAAACCCTAAACTGAGGTTTTCCATGCAATCAGCATTAGGGTTTTAAACACTAAACTGAATTTTTCCTTTAGTCAGCATTAGGGTTTTAAACCCTAAACTGAACTTTTTTCCATTCAGCCTGCATTAGGGTTTTAAACCCTAAACTGAGCTTTTCCATGCAATCAGCATTAGGGTTTTAAACCCTAAACTAATTTTTTCCTTTAGTCATCATTAGGGTTTTAAGCCCTAAACTGAACTTTTTTCCATTCAGCCAGCATTAGGGTTTTAAACCCTAAACTGAGCTTTTCCATGCAATCAGCATTAGGGTTTTAAACGCTAAACTGAATTTTTCCTTTAGTCAGCATTAGGGTTTTAAACCCTAAACTGAATTTTTTCCATTCAGTCAGCATTAGGGTTTTAAACCCTAAACTGAACTTTTTTCCATTCAGCCAGCATTAGGGTTTTAAACCCTAAACTGAGCTTTTCCATGCAATCAGCATTAGGGTTTTAAACCCTAAACTAAATTTTTCCTTTAGTCAGCATTAGGGTTTTAAACCCTAAACTGAACTTTTTTCCATTCAGCTAGCATTAGGGTTTTAAACCCTAAACTGAGTTTTTCCATGCAATCAGCATTAGGGTTTTAAACCCTAAACTGAATTTTTCCTTTAGTCAGCATTAGGGTTTTAAACCCTAAACTAAACTTTTTTTCATTCAGCCAGCATTAGGGTTTTAAACCCTAAACTGAGCTTTTCCATGCAATCAGCATTAGGGTTTTAAACCCTAAACTGAATTTTTCCTTTAGTCAGCATTAGGGTTTTAAACCCTAAAATGAACTTTTTTCCATTCAGCCAGCATTAGGGTTTTAAACCCTAAACTGAGCTTTTCCATGCAATCAGCATTAGGGTTTTAAACCCTAAACTGAATTTTTCCTTTAGTCAGCATTAGGGTTTTAAACCCTAAACTGAACTTTTTCCATTCAACCAGCATTAGGGTTTTAAACCCTAAACTGAGCTTTTCCATGCAATCAGCATTAGGGTTTTAAACCCTAAACTGAATTTTTCCTTTAGTCAGCATTAGGGTTTTAAACCCTAAACTGAACTTTTTTCCATTCAGCCTGCATTAGGGTTTTAAACCATAAACTGAGCTTTTCCATGCAATCAGCATTAGTGTTTTAAACCCTAAACTGATTTTTTTCTTTAGTCATCATTAGCGTTTTAAACCCTAAACTGAACTTTTCTCCATTCAGCCAGCATTAGGGTTTTAAACCCTAAACTGAGCTTTTCCATGCAATCAGCATTAGGGTTTTAAACCCTAAACTGAATTTTTCCTTTAGTCAGCATTAGGGTTTTAAACCCTAAACTAAATTTTTTCCATTCAGTCAGCATTAGGGTTTTAAACCCTAAACTGAACTTTTTTCCATTCAGCCAGCATTAGGGTTTTAAACCCTAAACTGAGCTTTTCCATGCAATCAGCATTAGGGTTTTAAACCCTAAACTGAATTTTTCCTTTAGTCAGCATTAGGGTTTTAAACCCTAAACTGAACTTTTTTCCATTCAGCTAGCATTAGGGTTTTAAACCCTAAACTGAGCTTTTCCATGCAATCAGCATTAGGGTTTTAAACCCTAAACTGAATTTTTCCTTTATTCAGCATTAGGGTTTTAAACCCTAAACTGAACTTTTTTCCATTCAGCCAGCATTAGGGTTTTAAACCCTAAACTGAGCTTTTCCATGCAATCAGCATTAGGGTTTTAAACCCTAAACTGAATTTTTCCTTTAGTCAGCATTAGGGTTTTAAACCCTAAACTGAATTTTTTTCCATTCAGCCAGCATTAGGGTTTTAAACCCTAAACTGAGCTTTTCCATGCAATCAGCATTAGGGTTTTAAACCCTAAACTGAATTTTTCCTTTAGTCAGCATTAGGGTTTGAAACCCTAAACTGAACTTTTTTCCATTCAGCCAGCATTAGGGTTTTAAACCCTAAACTGAGCTTTTCCATGCAATCAGCATTAGGGTTTTAAACCCTAAACTTAATTTTTCCTTTAGTCAACATTAGGGTTTTAAACCCTAAACTGAACTTTTTCCATTCAGTCAGCATTAGGGTTTTAAACCATAAACTGAGCTTTTCCATGCAATCAGCATTAGGATTTTAAACCCTAAACTGAATTTTTCCTTTAGTCAGCATTAGGGTTTTAAACCCTAAACTGAACTTTTTTCCATTCAGCCAGCATTAGGGTTTTAAACCCTAAACTGAGCTTTTCCATGCAATCAGCATTAGGGTTTTAAACCCTGAACTGAACTTTTTCCTTTAATCAACCTTAGGGTTTTAAACGCTAAACTGAACTTTTTCCATGCATGTCAGCATTAGGGTTTTAAACCCTAAACTGAACTCTTTCCTTTAGTCAGCATTAGGGTTTTAAACCCTGAACTGAACTTTTTCCTTTAATCAGCCTTAGGGTTTTAAACCCTAAACTGAATTTTTTCCATTTAGCCAGCATTAGGGTTTTAAACACTAAACTGAGCTTTTCCTTCCAGTCAGCATTAGGGTTTTAAACCCTAAACTGAATTTTTCCTTTCAATCAGCATTAGGGTTTTAAACCCTAAACTGAACTTTTTTCCATTCAGCCAGCATTAGGGTTTTAAACCATAAACTTAGCTTTTCCATGCAATCAGCATTAGGGTTTTAAACCCTAAACTGAATTTTTCCTTTAGTCAGCATTAGGGTTTTAAACCCTAAACTGAACTTTTTTCCATTCAGCCAGCATTAGGGTTTTAAACCATAAACTGAGCTTTTACATGTAATCAGCATTAGGGTTTTAAACCCTAAACTGATTTTTTCCTTTAGTCAGCATTAGGGTTTTAAACCCTAAACTGAATTTTTTTCCATTCAGCCAGCATTAGGGTTTTAAACCCTAAACTGAGCTTTTCCATGCAATCAGCATTAGGGTTTTAAACCCTAAACTGAATTTTTCCTTTAGTCAGCATTAGGGTTTTAAACCCTAAACTAAATTTTTTTCCATTCAGCCAGCATTAGGGTTTTAAACCCTAAACTGAGCTTTTCCATGCAATCAGCATTAGGGTTTTAAACCCTAAACTGATTTTTTCCTTTAGTCAGCATTAGGGTTTTAAACCCTAAACTGAACTTATTTCCATTCAGCCAGCATTAGGGTTTTAAACCTAAACTGAGCTTTTCCATGCAATCAGCATTAAGGTTTTAAACCCTAAACTGAATTTTTCTTTTAGTCAGCATTAGGGTTTTAAACCCTAAACTGAATTTTTTTCCATTCAGCCAGAATTAGGGTTTTAAACCCTAAACTGAACTTTTTTCCATTCAGCCAGCATTAGGGTTTTAAACCCTAAACTGAGCTTTTCCATGCAATCAGCATTAGGGTTTTAAACCCTAAACTGAATTTTTCCTTTAGTCAGCATTAGGGTTTTAAACCCTAAACTGAACTTTTTTCCATTCAGCCAGCATTAGGGTTTTAAACCCTAAACTGAGCTTTTCCATGCAATCAGCATTAGGGTTTTAAACCCTAAACTGAATTTTTCCTTTAGTCAGCATTAGGGTTTTAAACCCTAAACTGAACTTTTTTCCATTCAGCCTGCATTAGGGTTTTAAACCCTAAACTGAGCTTTTCCATGCAATCAGCATTAGTGTTTTAAACCCTAAACTGATTTTTTTCTTTAGTCATCATTAGGGTTTTAAACCCTAAACTGAACTTTTCTCCATTCAGCCAGCATTAGGGTTTTAAACCCTAAACTGAATTTTTTTCCATTCAGCCAGAATTAGGGTTTTAAACCCTAAACTGAACTTTTTTCCATTCAGCCAGCATTAGGGTTTTAAACCCTAAACTGAGCTTTTCCATGCAATCAGCATTAGGGTTTTAAACCCTAAACTGAATTTTTCCTTTAGTCAGCATTAGGGTTTTAAACCCTAAACTGAACTTTTTTCCATTCAGCCAGCATTAGGGTTTTAAACCCTAAACTGAGCTTTTCCATGCAATCAGCATTAGGGTTTTAAACCCTAAACTGAATTTTTCCTTTAGTCAACATTAGGGTTTTAAACCCTAAACTGAACTTTTTTCCATTCAGCCACAGCATTAGGGTTTTAAACCCTAAACTGAGCTTTTCCATGCAATCAGCATTAGGGTTTTAAACCCTGAACTGAACTTTTTCCTTTAATCAGCCTTAGGGTTTTAAACCCTAAACTGAACTTTTTCCATGCATGTCAGCATTAGGGTTTTAAACCCTAAACTGAACTCTTTCCTTTAGTCAGCATTAGGGTTTTAAACCCTGAACTAAACTTTTTCCTTTAATCAGCCTTAGGGTTTTAAACCCTAAACTGAACTTTTCCTTCCAGTCAGCATTAGGGTTTTAAACCCTAAACTGAATTTTTCCTTTCAGTCAGCATTAGGGTTTTAAACCCTAAACTGAACTTTTTTCCATTCAGCCAGCATTAGGGTTTTAAACCATAAACTGAGCTTTTCCATGCAATCAGCATTAGTGTTTTAAACCCTAAACTGAATTTTTCCTTTAGTCAGCATTAGGGTTTTAAACCCTAAACTGAACTTTTTTCCATTCAGCCTGCATTAGGGTTTTAAACCCTAAACTGAGCTTTTCCATGAAATCAGCATTAGGGTTTTAAACCCTAAACTGAGCTTTTCCATGCAATCAGCATTAGGGTTTTAAACCCAAAACTGAATTTTTCCTTTAGTCAGCATTAGGGTTTTAAACCCTAAACTGAGCTTTTCCATACAATCAGCATTAGGGTTTTAAACCCTAAACTGAATTTTTCCTTTAGTTAGCATTAGGGTTTTAAACCCTAAACTGAACTTTTTTCCATTCAGCCAGCATTAGGGTTTTAAACCCTAAACTGAGCTTTTCCATGCAATCAGCATTAGGGTTTTAAACCGTAAACTGAATTTTTCCTTTAGTCAGCATTAGGGTTTTAAACCCTAAACTGAATTTTTTTCCATTCAGCCAGTATTAGGGTTTTAAACCCTAAACTAAGCTTTTTTCCATTCAGCCAGCATTAGGGTTTTAAACCCTAAACTGAGCTTTTCTATGCAATCAACATTAGGGTTTTAAACCCTAAACTGAACTTTTTCCTTTAATCAACATTAGGGTTTTAAACCCTAAAATGAACTTTTTTCCATTCAGCCAGCATTAGGGTTTTAAACCCTAAACTGAGCTTTTCCATGCAATCAGCATTAGGGTTTTAAACCCTAAACTGAATTTTTCCTTTAGTCAGCATTAGGGTTTTAAACCATAAACTAAACTTTTTTCCATTCAGCCAGCATTAGGGTTTTAAACCCTAAACTGAGCTTTTCCATGCAATCAGCATTAGGGTTTTAAACCCTAAACTGAATTTTTCCTCTAGTCGGCATTAGGGTTTTAAACCCTAAACTGAATTTTTTTCCATTCAGTCAACATTAGGGTTTTAAACCCTAAACTGAACTTTTTTCCATTTAGCCAGCATTAGGGTTTTAAACCCTAAACTGAGCTTTTCTATGCAATCAACATTAGGGTTTTAAACCCTAAACTGAATTTTTCCTTTAGTCAGCATTAGGGTTTTAGACCCTAAACTGAAGTTTTTTCCATTCAGCCAGTATTAGGGTTTTAAACCCTAAACTAAGCTTTTCCATGCAATCAGCATTAGGGTTTTAAACCCTAAACTGAATTTTTCCTTTAGTCAGCATTAGGGTTTTAAACCCTAAACTGAACTTTTTTCCATTCAGCCAACATTAGGGTTTTAAACCCTAAACTGAGCTTTTCCATGCAATCAGGCATTAGGGTTTTAAACCCTAAACTGAATTTTTCCTTTAGTCAGCATTAGGGTTTTAAACCCTAAACTGAGCTTTTCCATGCAATCAGCATTAGGGTTTTAAACCCTAAACTGAATTTTTCCTTTAGTCAGCATTAGGGTTTTAAACCCTAAACTGAACTTTTTTCCATTCAGCCAGTATTAGGGTTTTAAACCCTAAACTGAGCTTTTCCATGCAATCAGCATTAGGGTTTTAAACCCTAAACTGATTTTTTTTCCATTCAGCCAGCATTAGGGTTTTAAACCCTAAACTGAGCTTTTCCATGCAATTAGCATTAGGGTTTTAAACCCTAAACTGAATTTTTCCTTTAGTCAGCATTAGGGTTTTAAACGCTAAACTGAACTTTTTTCCATTCAGCCAGCATTAGGGTTTTAAACCCTAAACTGAGGTTTTCCATGCAATCAGCATTAGGGTTTTAAACCCTAAACTGAATTTTTCCTTTAGTCAGCATTAGGGTTTTAAACCCTAAACTGAACTTTTTTCCATTCAGCCTGCATTAGGGTTTTAAACCCTAAACTGAGCTTTTCCATGCAATCAGCATTAGGGTTTTAAACCCTAAACTAATTTTTTCCTTTAGTCATCATTAGGGTTTTAAGCCCTAAACTGAACTTTTTTCCATTCAGCCAGCATTAGGGTTTTAAACCCTAAACTGAGCTTTTCCATGCAATCAGCATTAGGGTTTTAAACGCTAAACTGAATTTTTCCTTAAGTCAGCATTAGGGTTTTAAACCCTAAACTGAATTTTTTCCATTCAGTCAGCATTAGGGTTTTAAACCCTAAACTGAACTTTTTTCCATTCAGCCAGCATTAGGGTTTTAAACCCTAAACTGAGCTTTTCCATGCAATCAGCATTAGGGTTTTAAACCCTAAACTGAATTTTTCCTTTAGTCAGCATTAGGGTTTTAAACCCTAAACTGAACTTTTTTCCATTCAGCTAGCATTAGGGTTTTAAACCCTAAACTGAGCTTTTCCATGCAATCAGCATTAGGGTTTTAAACCCTAAACTGAATTTTTCCTTTAGTCAGCATTAGGGTTTTAAACCCTAAACTGAACTTTTTTTCATTCAGCCAGCATTAGGGTTTTAAACCCTAAACTGAGCTTTTCCATGCAATCAGCATTAGGGTTTTAAACCCTAAACTGAATTTTTCCTTTAGTCAGCATTAGGGTTTTAAACCCTAAAATGAACTTTTTTCCATTCAGCTAGCATTAGGGTTTTAAACCCTAAACTGAGCTTTTCCATGCAATCAGCATTAGGGTTTTAAACCCTAAACTGAATTTTTCCTTTAGTCAGCATTAGGGTTTTAAACGCTAAACTGAACTTTTTTCCATTCAGCCAGCATTAGGGTTTTAAACCCTAAACTGAGCTTTTCCATGCAATCAGCATTAGGGTTTTAAACCCTAAACTGAATTTTTCCTTTAGTCAGCATTAGGGTTTTAAACCCTAAACTGAACTTTTTTCCATTCAGCCTGCATTAGGGTTTTAAACCCTAAACTGAGCTTTTCCATGCAATCAGCATTAGTGTTTTAAACCCTAAACTGATTTTTTTCTTTAGTCATCATTAGGGTTTTAAACCCTAAACTAAACTTTTTTCCATTCAGCCAGCATTAGGGTTTTAAACCCTAAACTGAGCTTTTCCATGCAATCAGCATTAGGGTTTTAAACCCTAAACTGAACGTTTTTCCATTCAACCAGCATTAGGGTTTTAAACCCTAAACTGAGCTTTTCCATGCAATCAGCATTAGGGTTTTAAACCCTAAACTAAATTTTTTCTTTAGTCAGCATTAGGGTTTTAAACCCTAAACTGAACTTTATTCCATTCAGCCAGCATTAGGGTTTTAAACCCTAAACTGAGCTTTTCCATGCAATCAACATTAGGGTTTTAAACCCTAAACTGAATTTTTCCTTTAGTCAGCATTAGGGTTTTAAACCCTAAACTGAACTTATTTCCATTCAGCCAGCATTAGGGTTTTAAACCCTAAACTGAGCTTTTCCATGCGATCAGCATTAGGGTTTTAAACCCTGAACTGAACTTTTTCCTTTAATCAACATTAGGGTTTTAAACCCTAAAATGAACTTTTTTCCATTCAGCCAGCATTAGGGTTTTAAACCCTAAACTGAGCTTTTCCATGCAATCAGCATTAGGGTTTTAAACCCTAAACTGAATTTTTCCTTTAGTCAGCATTAGGGTTTTAAACCATAAACTAAACTTTTTTCCATTCAGCCAGCATTAGGGTTTTAAACCCTAAACTGAGCTTTTCCATGCAATCAGCATTAGGGTATTAAACCCTAAACTGAATTTTTCCTCTAGTCAGCATTAGGGTTTTAAACCCTAAACTGAATTTTTTTCCATTCAGTCAACATTAGGGTTTTAAACCCTAAACTGAACTTTTTTCCATTCAGCCAGCATTAGGGTTTTAAACCCTAAACTGAGCTTTTCTATGCAATCAACATTAGGGTTTTAAACCCTAAACTGAATTTTTCCTTTAGTCAGCATTAGGGTTTTAGACCCTAAAATGAACTTTTTTCCATTCAGCTAGCATTAGGGTTTTAAACCCTAAACTGAGCTTTTCCATGCAATCAGCATTAGGGTTTTAAACCCTAAACTGAATTTTTCCTTTAGTCAGCATTAGGGTTTTAAACGCTAAACTGAACTTTTTTCCATTCAGCCAGCATTAGGGTTTTAAACCCTAAACTGAGCTTTTCCATGCAATCAGCATTAGGGTTTTAAACCCTAAACTGAATTTTTCCTTTAGTCAGCATTAGGGTTTTAAACCCTAAACTGAACTTTTTTCCATTCAGCCTGCATTAGGGTTTTAAACCCTAAACTGAGCTTTTCCATGCAATCAGCATTAGTGTTTTAAACCCTAAACTGATTTTTTTCTTTAGTCATCATTAGGGTTTTAAACCCTAAACTAAACTTTTTTCCATTCAGCCAGCATTAGGGTTTTAAACCCTAAACTGAGCTTTTCCATGCAATCAGCATTAGGGTTTTAAACCCTAAACTGAACGTTTTTCCATTCAACCAGCATTAGGGTTTTAAACCCTAAACTGAGCTTTTCCATGCAATCAGCATTAGGGTTTTAAACCCTAAACTAAATTTTTTCTTTAGTCAGCATTAGGGTTTTAAACCCTAAACTGAACTTTATTCCATTCAGCCAGCATTAGGGTTTTAAACCCTAAACTGAGCTTTTCCATGCAATCAACATTAGGGTTTTAAACCCTAAACTGAATTTTTCCTTTAGTCAGCATTAGGGTTTTAAACCCTAAACTGAACTTATTTCCATTCAGCCAGCATTAGGGTTTTAAACCCTAAACTGAGCTTTTCCATGCGATCAGCATTAGGGTTTTAAACCCTGAACTGAACTTTTTCCTTTAATCAACATTAGGGTTTTAAACCCTAAAATGAACTTTTTTCCATTCAGCCAGCATTAGGGTTTTAAACCCTAAACTGAGCTTTTCCATGCAATCAGCATTAGGGTTTTAAACCCTAAACTGAATTTTTCCTTTAGTCAGCATTAGGGTTTTAAACCATAAACTAAACTTTTTTCCATTCAGCCAGCATTAGGGTTTTAAACCCTAAACTGAGCTTTTCCATGCAATCAGCATTAGGGTATTAAACCCTAAACTGAATTTTTCCTCTAGTCAGCATTAGGGTTTTAAACCCTAAACTGAATTTTTTTCCATTCAGTCAACATTAGGGTTTTAAACCCTAAACTGAACTTTTTTCCATTCAGCCAGCATTAGGGTTTTAAACCCTAAACTGAGCTTTTCTATGCAATCAACATTAGGGTTTTAAACCCTAAACTGAATTTTTCCTTTAGTCAGCATTAGGGTTTTAGACCCTAAACTGAAGTTTTTTCCATTCAGCCAGTATTAGGGTTTTAAACCCTAAACTAAGCTTTTCCATGCAATCAGCATTAGGGTTTTAAACCCTAAACTGAATTTTTCCTTTAGTCAGCATTAGGGTTTTAAACCCTAAACTGAACTTTTTTCCATTCAGCCAATATTAGGGTTTTAAACCCTAAACTGAGATTTTCCATACAATCAGCATTAGGGTTTTAAACCCTAAACTGAATTTTTCCTTTAGTCAGCATTAGGGTTTTAAACCCTAAACTGAGCTTTTTTTTCTTTAGTCATCATTAGGGTTTTAAACCCTAAACTAAACTTTTTTCCATTCAGCCAGCATTAGGGTTTTAAACCCTAAACTGAGCTTTTCCATGCAATCAGCATTAGGGTTTTAAACCCTAAACTGAACGTTTTTCCATTCAACCAGCATTAGGGTTTTAAACCCTAAACTGAGCTTTTCCATGCAATCAGCATTAGGGTTTTAAACCCTAAACTAAATTTTTTCTTTAGTCAGCATTAGGGTTTTAAACCCTAAACTGAACTTTATTCCATTCAGCCAGCATTAGGGTTTTAAACCCTAAACTGAGCTTTTCCATGCAATCAACATTAGGGTTTTAAACCCTAAACTGAATTTTTCCTTTAGTCAGCATTAGGGTTTTAAACCCTAAACTGAACTTATTTCCATTCAGCCAGCATTAGGGTTTTAAACCCTAAACTGAGCTTTTCCATGCGATCAGCATTAGGGTTTTAAACCCTGAACTGAACTTTTTCCTTTAATCAACATTAGGGTTTTAAACCCTAAAATGAACTTTTTTCCATTCAGCCAGCATTAGGGTTTTAAACCCTAAACTGAGCTTTTCCATGCAATCAGCATTAGGGTTTTAAACCCTAAACTGAATTTTTCCTTTAGTCAGCATTAGGGTTTTAAACCATAAACTAAACTTTTTTCCATTCAGCCAGCATTAGGGTTTTAAACCCTAAACTGAGCTTTTCCATGCAATCAGCATTAGGGTATTAAACCCTAAACTGAATTTTTCCTCTAGTCAGCATTAGGGTTTTAAACCCTAAACTGAATTTTTTTCCATTCAGTCAACATTAGGGTTTTAAACCCTAAACTGAACTTTTTTCCATTCAGCCAGCATTAGGGTTTTAAACCCTAAACTGAGCTTTTCTATGCAATCAACATTAGGGTTTTAAACCCTAAACTGAATTTTTCCTTTAGTCAGCATTAGGGTTTTAGACCCTAAACTGAAGTTTTTTCCATTCAGCCAGTATTAGGGTTTTAAACCCTAAACTAAGCTTTTCCATGCAATCAGCATTAGGGTTTTAAACCCTAAACTGAATTTTTCCTTTAGTCAGCATTAGGGTTTTAAACCCTAAACTGAACTTTTTTCCATTCAGCCAATATTAGGGTTTTAAACCCTAAACTGAGATTTTCCATACAATCAGCATTAGGGTTTTAAACCCTAAACTGAATTTTTCCTTTAGTCAGCATTAGGGTTTTAAACCCTAAACTGAGCTTTTCCATGCAATCAGCATTAGGGTTTTAAACCCTAAACTGAATTTTTCCTTTAGTCAGCATTAGGGTTTTAAACCCTAAACTGAACTTTTTTCCATTCAGCCAGTATTAGGGTTTTAAACCCTAAACTGAGCTTTTCCATGCAATCAGCATTAGGGTTTTAAACCCTAAACTAATTTTTTTCCATTCAGCCAACATTAGGGTTTTAAACCCTAAACTGTGCTTTTCCATGCAATCAGCATTAGGGTTTTAAACCCTAAACTGAATTTTTCCTTTAGTCAGCATTAGGGTTTTAAACGCTAAACTGAACTTTTTTCCATTCAGCCAGCATTAGGGTTTTAAACCCTAAACTGAGGTTTTCCATGCAATCAGCATTAGGGTTTTAAACCCTAAACTGAATTTTTCCTTTAGTCAGCATTAGGGTTTTAAACCCTAAACTGAACTTTTTTCCATTCAGCCTGCATTAGGGTTTTAAACCCTAAACTGAGCTTTTCCATGCAATCAGCATTAGGGTTTTAAACCCTAAACTAATTTTTTCCTTTAGTCATCATTAGGGTTTTAAGCCCTAAACTGAACTTTTTTCCATTCAGCCAGCATTAGGGTTTTAAACCCTAAACTGAATTTTTTCTTTAGTCAGCATTAGGGTTTTAACCCTAAACTGAACTTTTTTCCATTCAGCCAGCATTAGGGATTTAAACCATAAACTGAGCTTTTCCATGCAATCAGCATTAGGGTTTTAAACCCTAAACTGATTTTTTCCTTTAGTCAGCATTAGGGTTTTAAACCCTAAACTGAATTTTTTTCCATTCAGCCAGCATTAGGGTTTTAAACCCTAAACTGAGCTTTTCCATGCAATCAGCATTAGGGTTTTAAACCCTAAACTGAATTTTTCCTTTAGTCAGCATTAGGGTTTTAAACCCTAAACTGAACTTTTTTCCATTCAGCCAGCATTAGGGTTTTAAACCCTAAACTGAGCTTTTCCATGCAATCAGCATTAGGGTTTTAAACCCTAAACTTAATTTTTCCTTTAGTCAGCATTAGGGTTTTAAACCCTAAACTGAACTTTTTTCCATTCAGCCAGCATTAGGGTTTTAAACCCAAAACTGAGCTTTTCCATGCAATCAGCATTAGGGTTTTAAACCGTAAACTGAATTTTTCCTTTAGTCAGCATTAGGGTTTTAAACCCTAAACTGAACGTTTTTCCATTCAGCCAGCATTAGGGTTTTAAACCCTAAACTGAGCTTTTCCATGCAATCAGCATTAGGGTTTTAAACCCTAAACTGAATTTTTCCTTTAGTCAGCATTAGGGTTTTAAACCCTAAACTGAACTTTATTCCATTCAGCCAGCATTAGGGTTTTAAACCCTAAACTGAGCTTTTCCATGCAATCAGCATTAGGGTTTTAAACCCTAAACTGAATTTTTCCTTTAGTCAGCATTAGGGTTTTAAACCCTAAACTGAACTTATTTCCATTCAGCCAGCATTAGGGTTTTAAACCCTAAACTGAGCTTTTCCATGCAATCAGCATTAGGGTTTTAAACCCTGAACTGAACTTTTTCCTTTAATCAACATTAGGGTTTTAAACCCTAAAATGAACTTTTTTCCATTCAGCCAGCATTAGGGTTTTAAACCCTAAACTGAGCTTTTCCATGCAATCAGCATTAGGGTTTTAAACCCTAAACTAAATTTTTCCTTTAGTCAGCATTAGGGTTTTAAACCATAAACTAAACTTTTTTCCATTCAGCCAGCATTAGGGTTTTAAACCCTAAACTGAGCTTTTCCATGCAATCAGCATTAGGGTTTTAAACCCTAAACTGAATATTTCCTCTAGTCAGCATTAGGGTTTTAAACCCTAAACTGAATTTTTTTCCATTCAGTCAACATTAGGGTTTTAAACCCTAAACTGAACTTTTTTCCATTTAGCCAGCATTAGGGTTTTAAACCCTAAACTGAGCTTTTCTATGCAATCAACATTAGGGTTTTAAACCCTAAACTGAATTTTTCCTTTAGTCAGCATTAGGGTTTTAGACCCTAAACTGAAGTTTTTTCCATTCAGCCAGTATTAGGGTTTTAAACCCTAAACTAAGCTTTTCCATGCAATCAGCATTAGGGTTTTAAACCCTAAACTGAATTTTTCCTTTAGTCAGCATTAGGGTTTTAAACCCTAAACTGAACTTTTTTCCATTCAGCCAACATTAGGGTTTTAAACCCTAAACTGAGCTTTTCCATGCAATCAGCATTAGGGTTTTAAACCCTAAACTGAATTTTTCCTTTAGTCAGCATTAGGGTTTTAAACCCTAAACTGAGCTTTTCCATGCAATCAGCATTAGGGTTTTAAACCCTAAACTGAATTTTTCCTTTAGTCAGCATTAGGGTTTTAAACCCTAAACTGAACTTTTTTCCATTCAGCCAGTATTAGGGTTTTAAACCCTAAACTGAGCTTTTCCATGCAATCAGCATTAGGGTTTTAAACCCTAAACTGATTTTTTTTCCATTCAGCCAGCATTAGGGTTTTAAACCCTAAACTGAGCTTTTCCATGCAATCAGCATTAGGGTTTTAAACCCTAAACTGAATTTTTCCTTTAGTCAGCATTAGGGTTTTAAACGCTAAACTGAACTTTTTTCCATTCAGCCAGCATTAGGGTTTTAAACCCTAAACTGAGGTTTTCCATGCAATCAGCATTAGGGTTTTAAACCCTAAACTGAATTTTTCCTTTAGTCAGCATTAGGGTTTTAAACCCTAAACTGAACTTTTTTCCATTCAGCCTGCATTAGGGTTTTAAACCCTAAACTGAGCTTTTCCATGCAATCAGCATTAGGGTTTTAAACCCTAAACTAATTTTTTCCTTTAGTCATCATTAGGGTTTTAAGCCCTAAACTGAACTTTTTTCCATTCAGCCAGCATTAGGGTTTTAAACCCTAAACTGAGCTTTTCCATGCAATCAGCATTAGGGTTTTAAACGCTAAACTGAATTTTTCCTTAAGTCAGCATTAGGGTTTTAAACCCTAAACTGAATTTTTTTCCATTCAGTCAGCATTAGGGTTTTAAACCCTAAACTGAACTTTTTTCCATTCAGCCAGCATTAGGGTTTTAAACCCTAAACTGAGCTTTTCCATGCAATCAGCATTAGGGTTTTAAACCCTAAACTGAATTTTTCCTTTAGTCAGCATTAGGGTTTTAAACCCTAAACTGAACTTTTTTCCATTCAGCTAGCATTAGGGTTTTAAACCCTAAACTGAGCTTTTCCATGCAATCAGCATTAGGGTTTTAAACCCTAAACTGAATTTTTCCTTTAGTCAGCATTAGGGTTTTAAACCCTAAACTGAACTTTTTTTCATTCAGCCAGCATTAGGGTTTTAAACCCTAAACTGAGCTTTTCCATGCAATCAGCATTAGGGTTTTAAACCCTAAACTGAATTTTTCCTTTAGTCAGCATTAGGGTTTTAAACCCTAAAATGAACTTTTTTCCATTCAGCCAGCATTAGGGTTTTAAACCCTAAACTGAGCTTTTCCATGCAATCAGCATTAGGGTTTTAAACCCTAAACTGAATTTTTCCTTTAGTCAGCATTAGGGTTTTAAACGCTAAACTGAACTTTTTTCCATTCAGCCAGCATTAGGGTTTTAAACCCTAAACTGAGCTTTTCCATGCAATCAGCATTAGGGTTTTAAACCCTAAACTGAATTTTTCCTTTAGTCAGCATTAGGGTTTTAAACCCTAAACTGAACTTTTTTCCATTCAGCCTGCATTAGGGTTTTAAACCCTAAACTGAGCTTTTCCATGCAATCAGCATTAGTGTTTTAAACCCTAAACTGATTTTTTTCTTTAGTCATCATTAGGGTTTTAAACCCTAAACTAAACTTTTTTCCATTCAGCCAGCATTAGGGTTTTAAACCCTAAACTGAGCTTTTCCATGCAATCAGCATTAGGGTTTTAAACCCTAAACTGAATTTTTTTCCATTCAACCAACATTAGGGTTTTAAACCCTAAACTGAGCTTTTCCATGCAATCAGCATTAGGGTTTTAAACCCTAAACTGAATTTTTCCTTTAGTCAGCATTAGGGTTTTAAACCCTAAACTGAACTTTTTTCCATTCAGCCAGCATTAGGGTTTTAAACCCTAAACTGAGCTTTTCCATGCAATCAGCATTAGGGTTTTAAACCCTAAACTGAATTTTTCCTTTAGTCAGCATTAGGGTTTTAAACCCTAAACTGAACTTATTTCCATTCAGCCAGCATTAGGTTTTTAAACCCTAAACTGAGCTTTTCCATGCAATCAGCATTAGGGTTTTAAACCCTGAACTGAACTTTTGCCTTTAATCAACATTAGGGATTTAAACCCTAAAATGAACTTTTTTCCATTCAGCCAGCATTAGGGTTTTAAACCCTAAACTGAGCTTTTCCATGCAATCAGCATTAGGGTTTTAAACCTTAAACTGAATTTTTCCTTTAGTCAGCATTAGGGTTTTAAACCATAAACTGAACTTTTTTCCATTCAGCCAGCATTAGGGTTTTAAACCCTAAACTGAGATTTTCCATGCAATCAACATTAGGGTTTTAAACCCTAAACTGAATTTTTCCTTTAGTCAGCATTAGGGTTTTAAACCCTAAACTGAATTTTTTTCCATTCAGTCAACATTAGGGTTTTAAACCCTAAACTGAACTTTTTTCCATTCAGCCAGCATTAGGGTTTTAAACCCTAAACTGAGCTTTTCTATGTAATCAACATTAGGGTTTTAAACCCTAAACTGAATTTTTCCTTTAGTCAGCATTAGGGTTTTAAACCCTAAACTGAAGTTTTTTCCATTCAGCCAGTATTAGGGTTTTAAACCCTAAACTAAGCTTTTCCATGCAATCAGCATTAGGGTTTTAAACCCTAAACTGAATTTTTCCTTTAGTCAGCATTAGGGTTTTAAACCCTAAACTGAACTTTTTTCCATTCAGCCAACATTAGGGTTTTAAACCCTAAACTGAGCTTTTCCATGCAATCAGCATTAGGGTTTTAAACCCAAAACTGAATTTTTCCTTTAGTCAGCATTAGGGTTTTAAACCCTAAACTGAGCTTTTCCATGCAATCAGCATTAGGGTTTTAAACCCAAAACTGAATTTTTCCTTTAGTCAGCATTAGGGTTTTAAACCCTAAACTGAGCTTTTCCATACAATCAGCATTAGGGTTTTAAACCCTAAACTGAATTTTTCCTTTAGTTAGCATTAGGGTTTTAAACCCTAAACTGAACTTTTTCCATTCAGCCAGCATTAGGGTTTTAAACCCTAAACTGAGCTTTTCCATGCAATCAGCATTAGGGTTTTAAACCGTAAACTGAATTTTTCCTTTAGTCAGCATTAGGGTTTTAAACCCTAAACTGAATTTTTTTCCATTCAGCCAGTATTAGGGTTTTAAACCCTAAACTAAGCTTTTTTCCATTCAGCCAGCATTAGGGTTTTAAACCCTAAACTGAGCTTTTCTATGCAATCAACATTAGGGTTTTAAACCCTAAACTGAACTTTTTCCTTTAATCAACATTAGGGTTTTAAACCCTAAAATGAACTTTTTTCCATTCAGCCAGCATTAGGGTTTTAAACCCTAAACTGAGCTTTTCCATGCAATCAGCATTAGGGTTTTAAACCCTAAACTGAATTTTTCCTTTAGTCAGCATTAGGGTTTTAAACCATAAACTAAACTTTTTTCCATTCAGCCAGCATTAGGGTTTTAAACCCTAAACTGAGCTTTTCCATGCAATCAGCATTAGGGTTTTAAACCCTAAACTGAATTTTTCCTCTAGTCGGCATTAGGGTTTTAAACCCTAAACTGAATTTTTTTCCATTCAGTCAACATTAGGGTTTTAAACCCTAAACTGAACTTTTTTCCATTTAGCCAGCATTAGGGTTTTAAACCCTAAACTGAGCTTTTCTATGCAATCAACATTAGGGTTTTAAACCCTAAACTGAATTTTTCCTTTAGTCAGCATTAGGGTTTTAGACCCTAAACTGAAGTTTTTTCCATTCAGCCAGTATTAGGGTTTTAAACCCTAAACTAAGCTTTTCCATGCAATCAGCATTAGGGTTTTAAACCCTAAACTGAATTTTTCCTTTAGTCAGCATTAGGGTTTTAAACCCTAAACTGAACTTTTTTCCATTCAGCCAACATTAGGGTTTTAAACCCTAAACTGAGCTTTTCCATGCAATCAGCATTAGGGTTTTAAACCCTAAACTGAATTTTTCCTTTAGTCAGCATTAGGGTTTTAAACCCTAAACTGAGCTTTTCCATGCAATCAGCATTAGGGTTTTAAACCCTAAACTGAATTTTTCCTTTAGTCAGCATTAGGGTTTTAAACCCTAAACTGAACTTTTTTCCATTCAGCCAGTATTAGGGTTTTAAACCCTAAACTGAGCTTTTCCATGCAATCAGCATTAGGGTTTTAAACCCTAAACTGATTTTTTTTCCATTCAGCCAGCATTAGGGTTTTAAACCCTAAACTGAGCTTTTCCATGCAATTAGCATTAGGGTTTTAAACACTAAACTGAATTTTTCCTTTAGTCAGCATTAGGGTTTTAAACGCTAAACTGAACTTTTTTCCATTCAGCCAGCATTAGGGTTTTAAACCCTAAACTGAGCTTTTCCATGCAATCAGCATTAGGGTTTTAAACCCTAAACTGAATTTTTCCTTTAGTCAGCATTAGGGTTTTAAACCCTAAACTGAACTTTTTTCATTCAGCCAGCATTAGGGTTTTAAACCCTAAACTGAGCTTTTCCATGCAATCAGCATTAGGGTTTTAAACCCTAAACTGAATTTTTCCTTTAGTCAGCATTAGGGTTTTAAACCCTAAAATGAACTTTTTTCCATTCAGCCAGCATTAGGGTTTTAAACCCTAAACTGAGCTTTTCCATGCAATCAGCATTAGGGTTTTAAACCCTAAACTGAATTTTTCCTTTAGTCAGCATTAGGGTTTTAAACGCTAAACTGAACTTTTTTCCATTCAGCCAGCATTAGGGTTTTAAACCCTAAACTGAGCTTTTCCATGCAATCAGCATTAGGGTTTTAAACCCTAAACTGAATTTTTCCTTTAGTCAGCATTAGGGTTTTAAACCCTAAACTGAACTTTTTTCCATTCAGCCTGCATTAGGGTTTTAAACCCTAAACTGAGCTTTTCCATGCAATCAGCATTAGTGTTTTAAACCCTAAACTGATTTTTTTCTTTAGTCATCATTAGGGTTTTAAACCCTAAACTAAACTTTTTTCCATTCAGCCAGCATTAGGGTTTTAAACCCTAAACTGAGCTTTTCCATGCAATCAGCATTAGGGTTTTAAACCCTAAACTGAATTTTTTTCCATTCAGCCAGCATTAGGGTTTTAAACCCTAAACTGAGCTTTTCCATGCAATCAGCATTAGGGTTTTAAACCCTAAACTAAATTTTTCCTTTAGTCAGCATTAGGGTTTTAAACCCTAAACTGAACTTTTTTCCATTCAGCCAGCATTAGGGTTTTAAACCCTAAACTGAGCTTTTCCATGCAATCAGCATTAGGGTTTTAAACCCTAAACTGAATTTTTCCTTTAGTCAGCATTAGGGTTTTAAACCCTAAACTGAACTTATTTCCATTCAGCCAGCATTAGGTTTTTAAACCCTAAACTGAGCTTTTCCATGCAATCAGCATTAGGGTTTTAAACCCTGAACTGAACTTTTGCCTTTAATCAACATTAGGGATTTAAACCCTAAAATGAACTTTTTTCCATTCAGCCAGCATTAGGGTTTTAAACCCTAAACTGAGCTTTTCCATGCAATCAGCATTAGGGTTTTAAACCTTAAACTGAATTTTTCCTTTAGTCAGCATTAGGGTTTTAAACCATAAACTGAACTTTTTTCCATTCAGCCAGCATTAGGGTTTTAAACCCTAAACTGAGATTTTCCATGCAATCAACATTAGGGTTTTAAACCCTAAACTGAATTTTTCCTTTAGTCAGCATTAGGGTTTTAAACCCTAAACTGAATTTTTTTCCATTCAGTCAACATTAGGGTTTTAAACCCTAAACTGAACTTTTTTCCATTCAGCCAGCATTAGGGTTTTAAACCCTAAACTGAGCTTTTCTATGTAATCAACATTAGGGTTTTAAACCCTAAACTGAATTTTTCCTTTAGTCAGCATTAGGGTTTTAAACCCTAAACTGAAGTTTTTTCCATTCAGCCAGTATTAGGGTTTTAAACCCTAAACTAAGCTTTTCCATGCAATCAGCATTAGGGTTTTAAACCCTAAACTGAATTTTTCCTTTAGTCAGCATTAGGGTTTTAAACCCTAAACTGAACTTTTTTCCATTCAGCCAACATTAGGGTTTTAAACCCTAAACTGAGCTTTTCCATGCAATCAGCATTAGGGTTTTAAACCCAAAACTGAATTTTTCCTTTAGTCAGCATTAGGGTTTTAAACCCTAAACTGAGCTTTTCCATGCAATCAGCATTAGGGTTTTAAACCCAAAACTGAATTTTTCCTTTAGTCAGCATTAGGGTTTTAAACCCTAAACTGAGCTTTTCCATACAATCAGCATTAGGGTTTTAAACCCTAAACTGAATTTTTCCTTTAGTTAGCATTAGGGTTTTAAACCCTAAACTGAACTTTTTCCATTCAGCCAGCATTAGGGTTTTAAACCCTAAACTGAGCTTTTCCATGCAATCAGCATTAGGGTTTTAAACCGTAAACTGAATTTTTCCTTTAGTCAGCATTAGGGTTTTAAACCCTAAACTGAATTTTTTTCCATTCAGCCAGTATTAGGGTTTTAAACCCTAAACTAAGCTTTTTTCCATTCAGCCAGCATTAGGGTTTTAAACCCTAAACTGAGCTTTTCTATGCAATCAACATTAGGGTTTTAAACCCTAAACTGAACTTTTTCCTTTAATCAACATTAGGGTTTTAAACCCTAAAATGAACTTTTTTCCATTCAGCCAGCATTAGGGTTTTAAACCCTAAACTGAGCTTTTCCATGCAATCAGCATTAGGGTTTTAAACCCTAAACTGAATTTTTCCTTTAGTCAGCATTAGGGTTTTAAACCATAAACTAAACTTTTTTCCATTCAGCCAGCATTAGGGTTTTAAACCCTAAACTGAGCTTTTCCATGCAATCAGCATTAGGGTTTTAAACCCTAAACTGAATTTTTCCTCTAGTCGGCATTAGGGTTTTAAACCCTAAACTGAATTTTTTTCCATTCAGTCAACATTAGGGTTTTAAACCCTAAACTGAACTTTTTTCCATTTAGCCAGCATTAGGGTTTTAAACCCTAAACTGAGCTTTTCTATGCAATCAACATTAGGGTTTTAAACCCTAAACTGAATTTTTCCTTTAGTCAGCATTAGGGTTTTAGACCCTAAACTGAAGTTTTTTCCATTCAGCCAGTATTAGGGTTTTAAACCCTAAACTAAGCTTTTCCATGCAATCAGCATTAGGGTTTTAAACCCTAAACTGAATTTTTCCTTTAGTCAGCATTAGGGTTTTAAACCCTAAACTGAACTTTTTTCCATTCAGCCAACATTAGGGTTTTAAACCCTAAACTGAGCTTTTCCATGCAATCAGCATTAGGGTTTTAAACCCTAAACTGAATTTTTCCTTTAGTCAGCATTAGGGTTTTAAACCCTAAACTGAGCTTTTCCATGCAATCAGCATTAGGGTTTTAAACCCTAAACTGAATTTTTCCTTTAGTCAGCATTAGGGTTTTAAACCCTAAACTGAACTTTTTTCCATTCAGCCAGTATTAGGGTTTTAAACCCTAAACTGAGCTTTTCCATGCAATCAGCATTAGGGTTTTAAACCCTAAACTGATTTTTTTTCCATTCAGCCAGCATTAGGGTTTTAAACCCTAAACTGAGCTTTTCCATGCAATTAGCATTAGGGTTTTAAACACTAAACTGAATTTTTCCTTTAGTCAGCATTAGGGTTTTAAACGCTAAACTGAACTTTTTTCCATTCAGCCAGCATTAGGGTTTTAAACCCTAAACTGAGGTTTTCCATGCAATCAGCATTAGGGTTTTAAACCCTAAACTGAATTTTTCCTTTAGTCAGCATTAGGGTTTTAAACCCTAAACTGAACTTTTTTCCATTCAGCCTGCATTAGGGTTTTAAACCCTAAACTGAGCTTTTCCATGCAATCAGCATTAGGGTTTTAAACCCTAAACTAATTTTTTCCTTTAGTCATCATTAGGGTTTTAAGCCCTAAACTGAACTTTTTTCCATTCAGCCAGCATTAGGGTTTTAAACCCTAAACTGAGCTTTTCCATGCAATCAGCATTAGGGTTTTAAACGCTAAACTGAATTTTTCCTTTAGTCAGCATTAGGGTTTTAAACCCTAAACTGAATTTTTTTCCATTTAGTCAGCATTAGGGTTTTAAACCCTAAACTGAACTTTTTTCCATTCAACCAGCATTAGGGTTTTAAACCCTAAACTGAGCTTTTCCATGCAATCAGCATTAGGGTTTTAAACCCTAAACTAAATTTTTCCTTTAGTCAGCATTAGGGTTTTAAACCATAAACTAAACTTTTTTCCATTCAGCCAGCATTAGGGTTTTAAACCCTAAACTGAGCTTTTCCATGCAATCAGCATTAGGGTTTTAAACCCTAAACTGAATTTTTCCTCTAGTCGGCATTAGGGTTTTAAACCCTAAACTGAATTTTTTTCCATTCAGTCAACATTAGGGTTTTAAACCCTAAACTGAACTTTTTTCCATTTAGCCAGCATTAGGGTTTTAAACCCTAAACTGAGCTTTTCTATGCAATCAACATTAGGGTTTTAAACCCTAAACTGAATTTTTCCTTTAGTCAGCATTAGGGTTTTAGACCCTAAACTGAAGTTTTTTCCATTCAGCCAGTATTAGGGTTTTAAACCCTAAACTAAGCTTTTCCATGCAATCAGCATTAGGGTTTTAAACCCTAAACTGAATTTTTCCTTTAGTCAGCATTAGGGTTTTAAACCCTAAACTGAACTTTTTTCCATTCAGCCAACATTAGGGTTTTAAACCCTAAACTGAGCTTTTCCATGCAATCAGCATTAGGGTTTTAAACCCTAAACTGAATTTTTCCTTTAGTCAGCATTAGGGTTTTAAACCCTAAACTGAGCTTTTCCATGCAATCAGCATTAGGGTTTTAAACCCTAAACTGAATTTTTCCTTTAGTCAGCATTAGGGTTTTAAACCCTAAACTGAACTTTTTTCCATTCAGCCAGTATTAGGGTTTTAAACCCTAAACTGAGCTTTTCCATGCAATCAGCATTAGGGTTTTAAACCCTAAACTGATTTTTTTTCCATTCAGCCAGCATTAGGGTTTTAAACCCTAAACTGAGCTTTTCCATGCAATTAGCATTAGGGTTTTAAACACTAAACTGAATTTTTCCTTTAGTCAGCATTAGGGTTTTAAACGCTAAACTGAACTTTTTTCCATTCAGCCAGCATTAGGGTTTTAAACCCTAAACTGAGGTTTTCCATGCAATCAGCATTAGGGTTTTAAACCCTAAACTGAATTTTTCCTTTAGTCAGCATTAGGGTTTTAAACCCTAAACTGAACTTTTTTCCATTCAGCCTGCATTAGGGTTTTAAACCCTAAACTGAGCTTTTCCATGCAATCAGCATTAGGGTTTTAAACCCTAAACTAATTTTTTCCTTTAGTCATCATTAGGGTTTTAAGCCCTAAACTGAACTTTTTTCCATTCAGCCAGCATTAGGGTTTTAAACCCTAAACTGAGCTTTTCCATGCAATCAGCATTAGGGTTTTAAACGCTAAACTGAATTTTTCCTTAAGTCAGCATTAGGGTTTTAAACCCTAAACTGAATTTTTTCCATTCAGTCAGCATTAGGGTTTTAAACCCTAAACTGAACTTTTTTCCATTCAGCCAGCATTAGGGTTTTAAACCCTAAACTGAGCTTTTCCATGCAATCAGCATTAGGGTTTTAAACCCTAAACTGAATTTTTCCTTTAGTCAGCATTAGGGTTTTAAACCCTAAACTGAACTTTTTTCCATTCAGCTAGCATTAGGGTTTTAAACCCTAAACTGAGCTTTTCCATGCAATCAGCATTAGGGTTTTAAACCCTAAACTGAATTTTTCCTTTAGTCAGCATTAGGGTTTTAAACCCTAAACTGAACTTTTTTTCATTCAGCCAGCATTAGGGTTTTAAACCCTAAACTGAGCTTTTCCATGCAATCAGCATTAGGGTTTTAAACCCTAAACTGAATTTTTCCTTTAGTCAGCATTAGGGTTTTAAACCCTAAAATGAACTTTTTTCCATTCAGCTAGCATTAGGGTTTTAAACCCTAAACTGAGCTTTTCCATGCAATCAGCATTAGGGTTTTAAACCCTAAACTGAATTTTTCCTTTAGTCAGCATTAGGGTTTTAAACGCTAAACTGAACTTTTTTCCATTCAGCCAGCATTAGGGTTTTAAACCCTAAACTGAGCTTTTCCATGCAATCAGCATTAGGGTTTTAAACCCTAAACTGAATTTTTCCTTTAGTCAGCATTAGGGTTTTAAACCCTAAACTGAACTTTTTTCCATTCAGCCTGCATTAGGGTTTTAAACCCTAAACTGAGCTTTTCCATGCAATCAGCATTAGTGTTTTAAACCCTAAACTGATTTTTTTCTTTAGTCATCATTAGGGTTTTAAACCCTAAACTAAACTTTTTTCCATTCAGCCAGCATTAGGGGTTTAAACCCTAAACTGAGCTTTTCCATGCAATCAGCATTAGGGTTTTAAACCCTAAACTGAATTTTTTTCCATTCAACCAGCATTAGGGTTTTAAACCCTAAACTGAGCTTTTCCATGCAATCAGCATTAGGGTTTTAAACCCTAAACTGAATTTTTCCTTTAGTCAGCATTAGGGTTTTAAACCCTAAACTGAACTTTTTTCCATTCAGCCAGCATTAGGGTTTTAAACCCTAAACTGAGCTTTTCCATGCAATCAGCATTAGGGTTTTAAACCCTAAACTGAATTTTTCCTTTAGTCAGCATTAGGGTTTTAAACCCTAAACTGAACTTATTTCCATTCAGCCAGCATTAGGTTTTTAAACCCTAAACTGAGCTTTTCCATGCAATCAGCATTAGGGTTTTAAACCCTGAACTGAACTTTTGCCTTTAATCAACATTAGGGATTTAAACCCTAAAATGAACTTTTTTCCATTCAGCCAGCATTAGGGTTTTAAACCCTAAACTGAGCTTTTCCATGCAATCAGCATTAGGGTTTTAAACCTTAAACTGAATTTTTCCTTTAGTCAGCATTCGGGTTTTAAACCATAAACTGAACTTTTTTCCATTCAGCCAGCATTAGGGTTTTAAACCCTAAACTGAGATTTTCCATGCAATCAACATTAGGGTTTTAAACCCTAAACTGAATTTTTCCTTTAGTCAGCATTAGGGTTTTAAACCCTAAACTGAATTTTTTCCATTCAGTCAACATTAGGGTTTTAAACCCTAAACTGAACTTTTTTCCATTCAGCCAGCATTAGGGTTTTAAACCCTAAACTGAGCTTTTCTATGCAATCAACATTAGGGTTTTAAACCCTAAACTGAATTTTTCCTTTAGTCAGCATTAGGGTTTTAAACCCTAAACTGAAGTTTTTTCCATTCAGCCAGTATTAGGGTTTTAAACCCTAAACTAACCTTTTCCATGCAATCAGCATTAGGGTTTTAAACCCTAAACTGAATTTTTCCTTTAGTCAGCATTAGGGTTTTAAACCCTAAACTGAACTTTTTTCCATTCAGCCAACATTAGGGTTTTAAACCCTAAACTGAGCTTTTCCATGCAATCAGCATTAGGGTTTTAAACCCAAAACTGAATTTTTCCTTTAGTCAGCATTAGGGTTTTAAACCCTAAACTGAGCTTTTCCATACAATCAGCATTAGGGTTTTAAACCCTAAACTGAATTTTTCCCTTAGTTAGCATTAGGGTTTTAAACCCTAAACTGAACTTTTTTCCATTCAGCCAGCATTAGGGTTTTAAACCCTAAACTGAGCTTTTCCATGCAATCAGCATTAGGGTTTTAAACCGTAAACTGAATATTTCCTTTAGTCAGCATTAGGGTTTTAAACCCTAAACTGAATTTTTTTCCATTCAGCCAGTATTAGGGTTTTAAACCCTAAACTAAGCTTTTTTCCATTCAGCCAGCATTAGGGTTTTAAACCCTAAACTGAGCTTTTCTATGCAATCAACATTAGGGTTTTAAACCCTAAACTGAGCTTTTCCATGCAATCAGCATTAGGGTTTTAAACCCTAAACTGAATTTTTCCTTTAGTCAGCATTAGGGTTTTAAACGCTAAACTGAACTTTTTTCCATTCATCCAGCATTAGGGTTTTAAACCCAAAACTGAGGTTTTCCATGCAATCAGCATTAGGGTTTTAAACACTAAACTGAATTTTTCCTTTAGTCAGCATTAGGGTTTTAAACCCTAAACTGAACTTTTTTCCATTCAGCCTGCATTAGGGTTTTAAACCCTAAACTGAGCTTTTCCATGCAATCAGCATTAGGGTTTTAAACCCTAAACTAATTTTTTTCTTTAGTCATCATTAGGGTTTTAAGCCCTAAACTGAACTTTTTTCCATTCAGCCAGCATTAGGGTTTTAAACCCTAAACTGAGCTTTTCCATGCAATCAGCATTAGGGTTTTAAACGCTAAACTGAATTTTTCCTTTAGTCAGCATTAGGGTTTTAAACCCTAAACTGAATTTTTTTCCATTCAGTCAGCATTAGGGTTTTAAACCCTAAACTGAACTTTTTTCCATTCAGCCAGCATTAGGGTTTTAAACCCTAAACTGAGCTTTTCCATGCAATCAGCATTAGGGTTTTAAACCCTAAACTAAATTTTTCCTTTAGTCAGCATTAGGGTTTTAAACCCTAAACTGAACTTTTTTCCATTCAGCTAGCATTAGGGTTTTAAACCCTAAACTGAGTTTTTCCATGCAATCAGCATTAGGGTTTTAAACCCTAAACTGAATTTTTCCTTTAGTCAGCATTAGGGTTTTAAACCCTAAACTAAACTTTTTTTCATTCAGCCAGCATTAGGGTTTTAAACCCTAAACTGAGCTTTTCCATGCAATCAGCATTAGGGTTTTAAACCCTAAACTGAATTTTTCCTTTAGTCAGCATTAGGGTTTTAAACCCTAAAATGAACTTTTTTCCATTCAGCCAGCATTAGGGTTTTAAACCCTAAACTGAGCTTTTCCATGCAATCAGCATTAGGGTTTTAAACCCTAAACTGAATTTTTCCTTTAGTCAGCATTAGGGTTTTAAACCCTAAACTGAACTTTTTTCCATTCAACCAGCATTAGGGTTTTAAACCCTAAACTGAGCTTTTCCATGCAATCAGCATTAGGGTTTTAAACCCTAAACTGAATTTTTCCTTTAGTCAGCATTAGGGTTTTAAACCCTAAACTGAACTTTTTTCCATTCAGCCTGCATTAGGGTTTTAAACCATAAACTGAGCTTTTCCATGCAATCAGCATTAGTGTTTTAAACCCTAAACTGATTTTTTTCTTTAGTCATCATTAGCGTTTTAAACCCTAAACTGAACTTTTCTCCATTCAGCCAGCATTAGGGTTTTAAACCCTAAACTGAGCTTTTCCATGCAATCAGCATTAGGGTTTTAAACCCTAAACTGAATTTTTCCTTTAGTCAGCATTAGGGTTTTAAACCCTAAACTAAATTTTTTCCATTCAGTCAGCATTAGGGTTTTAAACCCTAAACTGAACTTTTTTCCATTCAGCCAGCATTAGGGTTTTAAACCCTAAACTGAGCTTTTCCATGCAATCAGCATTAGGGTTTTAAACCCTAAACTGAATTTTTCCTTTAGTCAGCATTAGGGTTTTAAACCCTAAACTGAACTTTTTTCCATTCAGCTAGCATTAGGGTTTTAAACCCTAAACTGAGCTTTTCCATGCAATCAGCATTAGGGTTTTAAACCCTAAACTGAATTTTTCCTTTATTCAGCATTAGGGTTTTAAACCCTAAACTGAACTTTTTTCCATTCAGCCAGCATTAGGGTTTTAAACCCTAAACTGAGCTTTTCCATGCAATCAGCATTAGGGTTTTAAACCCTAAACTGAATTTTTCCTTTTGTCAGCATTAGGGTTTTAAACCCTAAACTGAATTTTTTTCCATTCAGCCAGCATTAGGGTTTTAAACCCTAAACTGAGCTTTTCCATGCAATCAGCATTAGGGTTTTAAACCCTAAACTGAATTTTTCCTTTAGTCAGCATTAGGGTTTGAAACCCTAAACTGAACTTTTTTCCATTCAGCCAGCATTAGGGTTTTAAACCCTAAACTGAGCTTTTCCATGCAATCAGCATTAGGGTTTTAAACCC
This sequence comes from Nicotiana tabacum, assembly GCF_000715075.1. Lineage (NCBI taxonomy): Eukaryota > Viridiplantae > Streptophyta > Magnoliopsida > Solanales > Solanaceae > Nicotiana > Nicotiana tabacum. Next base: position 35,571 of record NW_027438292.1, on the reverse strand, counting down.
TAAACTTAATTTTTCCTTTAGTCAACATTAGGGTTTTAAACCCTAAACTGAACTTTTTCCATTCAGTCAGCATTAGGGTTTTAAACCATAAACTGAGCTTTTCCATGCAATCAGCATTAGGATTTTAAACCCTAAACTGAATTTTTCCTTTAGTCAGCATTAGGGTTTTAAACCCTAAACTGAACTTTTTTCCATTCAGCCAGCATTAGGGTTTTAAACCCTAAACTGAGCTTTTCCATGCAATCAGCATTAGGGTTTTAAACCCTGAACTGAACTTTTTCCTTTAATCAACCTTAGGGTTTTAAACGCTAAACTGAACTTTTTCCATGCATGTCAGCATTAGGGTTTTAAACCCTAAACTGAACTCTTTCCTTTAGTCAGCATTAGGGTTTTAAACCCTGAACTGAACTTTTTCCTTTAATCAGCCTTAGGGTTTTAAACCCTAAACTGAATTTTTTCCATTTAGCCAGCATTAGGGTTTTAAACACTAAACTGAGCTTTTCCTTCCAGTCAGCATTAGGGTTTTAAACCCTAAACTGAATTTTTCCTTTCAATCAGCATTAGGGTTTTAAACCCTAAACTGAACTTTTTTCCATTCAGCCAGCATTAGGGTTTTAAACCATAAACTTAGCTTTTCCATGCAATCAGCATTAGGGTTTTAAACCCTAAACTGAATTTTTCCTTTAGTCAGCATTAGGGTTTTAAACCCTAAACTGAACTTTTTTCCATTCAGCCAGCATTAGGGTTTTAAACCATAAACTGAGCTTTTACATGCAATCAGCATTAGGGTTTTAAACCCTAAACTGATTTTTCCTTTAGTCAGCATTAGGGTTTTAAACCCTAAACTGAATTTTTTTCCATTCAGCCAGCATTAGGGTTTTAAACCCTAAACTGAGCTTTTCCATGCAATCAGCATTAGGGTTTTAAACCCTAAACTGAATTTTTCCTTTAGTCAGCATTAGGGTTTTAAACCCTAAACTAAATTTTTTTCCATTCAGCCAGCATTAGGGTTTTAAACCCTAAACTGAGCTTTTCCATGCAATCAGCATTAGGGTTTTAAACCCTAAACTGATTTTTTCCTTTAGTCAGCATTAGGGTTTTAAACCCTAAACTGAACTTATTTCCATTCAGCCAGCATTAGGGTTTTAAACCTAAACTGAGCTTTTCCATGCAATCAGCATTAAGGTTTTAAACCCTAAACTGAATTTTTCTTTTAGTCAGCATTAGGGTTTTAAACCCTAAACTGAATTTTTTTCCATTCAGCCAGAATTAGGGTTTTAAACCCTAAACTGAACTTTTTTCCATTCAGCCAGCATTAGGGTTTTAAACCCTAAACTGAGCTTTTCCATGCAATCAGCATTAGGGTTTTAAACCCTAAACTGAATTTTTCCTTTAGTCAGCATTAGGGTTTTAAACCCTAAACTGAACTTTTTTCCATTCAGCCAGCATTAGGGTTTTAAACCCTAAACTGAGCTTTTCCATGCAATCAGCATTAGGGTTTTAAACCCTAAACTGAATTTTTCCTTTAGTCAGCATTAGGGTTTTAAACCCTAAACTGAACTTTTTTCCATTCAGCCTGCATTAGGGTTTTAAACCCTAAACTGAGCTTTTCCATGCAATCAGCATTAGTGTTTTAAACCCTAAACTGATTTTTTTCTTTAGTCATCATTAGGGTTTTAAACCCTAAACTGAACTTTTCTCCATTCAGCCAGCATTAGGGTTTTAAACCCTAAACTGAATTTTTTTCCATTCAGCCAGAATTAGGGTTTTAAACCCTAAACTGAACTTTTTTCCATTCAGCCAGCATTAGGGTTTTAAACCCTAAACTGAGCTTTTCCATGCAATCAGCATTAGGGTTTTAAACCCTAAACTGAATTTTTCCTTTAGTCAGCATTAGGGTTTTAAACCCTAAACTGAACTTTTTTCCATTCAGCCAGCATTAGGGTTTTAAACCCTAAACTGAGCTTTTCCATGCAATCAGCATTAGGGTTTTAAACCCTAAACTGAATTTTTCCTTTAGTCAACATTAGGGTTTTAAACCCTAAACTGAACTTTTTTCCATTCAGCCAGCATTAGGGTTTTAAACCCTAAACTGAGCTTTTCCATGCAATCAGCATTAGGGTTTTAAACCCTGAACTGAACTTTTTCCTTTAATCAGCCTTAGGGTTTTAAACCCTAAACTGAACTTTTTCCATGCATGTCAGCATTAGGGTTTTAAACTCTAAACTGAACTCTTTCCTTTAGTCAGCATTAGGGTTTTAAACCCTGAACTAAACTTTTTCCTTTAATCAGCCTTAGGGTTTTAAACCCTAAACTGAACTTTTCCTTCCAGTCAGCATTAGGGTTTTAAACCCTAAACTGAATTTTTCCTTTCAGTCAGCATTAGGGTTTTAAACCCTAAACTGAACTTTTTTCCATTCAGCCAGCATTAGGGTTTTAAACCATAAACTGAGCTTTTCCATGCAATCAGCATTAGTGTTTTAAACCCTAAACTGAATTTTTCCTTTAGTCAGCATTAGGGTTTTAAACCCTAAACTGAACTTTTTTCCATTCAGCCTGCATTAGGGTTTTAAACCCTAAACTGAGCTTTTCCATGAAATCAGCATTAGGGTTTTAAACCCTAAACTGAGCTTTTCCATGCAATCAGCATTAGGGTTTTAAACCCTAAACTGAATTTTTCCTTTAGTCAGCATTAGGGTTTTAAACCCTAAACTGAACTTTTTCCATTCAGCCAGCATTAGGGTTTTAAACCCTAAACTGAGCTTTTCCATGCAATCAGCATTAGGGTTTTAAACCCTAAACTGAATTTTTCCTTTAGTCAGCATTAGGGTTTTAAACCCTAAACTGAACTTTTTTCCATTCAGCCAGCATTAGGGTTTTAAACCTTAAACTGAGCTTTTCCATGCAATCAGCATTAGGGTTTTAAACCCTAAACTGAATTTTTCCTTTAGTCAGCATTAGGGTTTTAAACCCTAAACTGAACTTTTTTCCATTCAGCCAGCATTAGGGTTTTAAACCCTAAACTGAGCTTTTTCATGCAATTAGCATTAGGGTTTTAAACCCTAAACTGAATTTTTCCTTTAGTCAGCATTAGGGTTTTAAACCCTAAACTGAACTTTTTTCCATTCAACCAGCATTAGGGTTTTAAACCCTAAACTGAGCTTTTCCATGCAATCAGCATTATGGTTTTAAACCCTGAACTGAACTTTTTCCTTTAATCAACCTTAGGGTTTTAAACGCTAAACTGAACTTTTTCCATGCATGTCAGCATAAGGGTTTTAAACCCTAAACTGAACTCTTTCCTTTAGTCCGCATTAGGGTTTTAAACCTTGAACTGAACTTTTTCCTTTAATCAGCCTTAGGGTTTTAAACCCTAAACTGAACTTTTTCCATTCAGCCAACATTAGGGTTTTAAACCCTAAACTGAGCTTTTCCTTCCAGTCAGCATTAGGGTTTTAAACCCTAAACTGAATTTTTCCTTTCAGTGAGTATTAGGGTTTTAAACCCTAAACTGAACTTTTTTCCATTCAGCCAGCATTAGGGTTTTAAACTATAAACTGAGCTTATCCATGCAATCAGCATTAGGGTTTTAAACCCTAAACTGAATTTTTCCTTTAGTCAGCATTAGGGTTTTAAACCCTAAACTGAACTTTTTTCCATTCAACCAGCATTAGGGTTTTAAACCCTAAACTGAATTTTTCCTTTAGTCAGCATTAGGGTTTTAAACCCTAAACTGAACTTTTTTCCATTCAGCCAGAATTAGGGTTTTAAACCCTAAACTGAGCTTTTCCATGCAATCAGCATTAGGGTTTTAAACCCTAAACTGAATTTTTCCTTTAGTCAGCATTAGGGTTTTAAACCCTAAACTGAACTTTTTTCCATTCAGCCAGCATTAGGGTTTTAAACCCTAAACTGAGCTTTTCCATGCAATCAGCATTAGGGTTTTAAACCCTAAACTGAATTTTTCCTTTAGTCAGCATTAGGGTTTTAAACCCTAAACTGAACTTTTTTCCATTCAGCCAGAATTAGGGTTTTAAACCCTAAACTGAGCTTTTCCATGCAATCAGCATTAGGGTTTTAAACCCTAAACTGAATTTTTCCTTTAGTCATCATTAGGGTTTTAAACCCTAAACTGAACTTTTTTCCATTCAGCCAGCATTAGGGTTTTAAACCCTAAACTGAGCTTTTCCATGCAATCAGCATTAGGGTTTTAAACCCTAAACTGAATTTTTCCTTTAGTCAGCATTAGGGTTTTAAACCCTAAACTGAATTTTTTTCCATTCAGTCAGCATTAGGGTTTTAAACCCTAAACTGAACTTTTTTCCATTCAGCCAGCATTAGGGTTTTAAACCCTAAACTGAGCTTTTCCATGCAATCAACATTAGGGTTTTAAACCCTAAACTGAATTTTTCCTTTAGTCAGCATTAGGGTTTTAAACCCTAAACTGAACTTTTTTCCATTCAGCCAGCATTAGGGTTTTAAACCCTAAACTGAGCTTTTCCATTCAATCAGCATTAGGGTTTTAAACCGTAAACTGAATTTTTCCTTTAGTCAGCATTAGGGTTTTAAACCCTAAACTAAAATTTTTTCCATTCAGCCAGCATTAGGGTTTTAAACCCTAAACTGAGCTTTTCCATGCAATCAGCAATAGGGTTTTAAACCCTAAACTGAATTTTTCCATTAGTCAGCATTAGGGTTTTAAACCCTAAACTGAACTTTTTCCATTCAGCCAGCATTAGGGTTTTAAACCCTAAACTGAGCTTTTCCATGCAATTAGCATTAGGGTTTTAAACCCTAAACTGAATTTTTCCTTTAGTCAGCATTAGGGTTTTAAACCCTAAACTGAACTTTTTTCCATTCAGCCAGCATTAGGGTTTTAAACCCTAAACTGAACTTTTTTCCATTCAGCCATCATTAGGGTTTTAAACCCTAAACTGAGCTTTTCCATGCAATCAGCATTAGGGTTTTAAACCCTAAACTGAATTTTTCCTTTAGTCAGCATTAGGGTTTTAAACCCTAAACTGCACTTTTTTCCATTCAGCCAGCATTAGGGTTTTAAACCCTAAACTGAGCTTTTCCATGCAATCAGCATGAGGGTTTTAAACCCTAAACTGAATTTTTCCTTTAGTCAGCATTAGGGTTTTAAACCCTAAACTGAACTTTTTTCCATTCAGCCAGCATTAGGGTTTTAAACCCTAAACTGAACTTTTTTCCATTCAGCCAGCATTAGGGTTTTAAACCCTAAACTGAGCTTTTCCATGCAATCAGCATTAGGGTTTTAAACCCTAAACTGAATTTTTCCTTTAGTCAGCATTAGGGTTTTAAACCCTAAACTGAACTTTTTTCCATTCAGCCTGCATTAGGGTTTTAAACCCTAAACTGAGCTTTTCCATGCAATCAGCATTAGGGTTTTAAACCCTAAACTAATTTTTTCCTTTAGTCATCATTAGGGTTTTAAACCCTAAATTGAACTTTTTTCCATTCAGCCAGCATTAGGGTTTTAAACCCTAAACTGAGCTTTTCCATGCAATCAACATTAGGGTTTTAAACCCTAAACTGAATTTTTCCTTTAGTCAGCATTAGGGTTTTAAACCCTAAACTGAAGTTTTTTCCATTCAGCCAGTATTAGGGTTTTAAACCCTAAACTAAGCTTTTCCATGCAATCAGCATTAGGGTTTTAAACCCTAAACTTAATTTTTTCTTTAGTCAGCATTAGGGTTTTAAACCCTAAACTGAACTTTTTTCCATTCAGCCAGCATTAGGGTTTTAAACCCTAAACTGAGCTTTTCCATGCAATCAGCATTAGGGTTTTAAACCGTAAACTTAATTTTTCCTTTAGTCAGCATTAGGGTTTTAAACCCTAAACTGAACGTTTTTCCATTCAGCCAGCATTAGGGTTTTAAACCCTAAACTGAGCTTTTCCATGCAATCAGCATTAGGGTTTTAAACCGTAAACTGAATTTTTCCTTTAGTCAGCATTAGGGTTTTAAACCCTAAACTGAACTTATTTCCATTCAGCCAGCATTAGGGTTTTAAACCCTAAACTGAGCTTTTCCATGCAATCAGCATTAGGGTTTTAAACCCTGAACTGAACTTTTTCCTTTAATCAACATTAGGGTTTTAAACCCTAAAATGAACTTTTTTCCATTCAGCCAGCATTAGGGTTTTAAACCCTAAACTGAGCTTTTCCATGCAATCAGCATTAGGGTTTTAAACCCTAAACTGAATTTTTCCTTTTAGTCAGCATTAGGGTTTTAAACCATAAACTGAACTTTTTCCATTCAGCCAGCATTAGGGTTTTAAACCCTAAACTGAGCTTTTCCATGCAATCAGCATTAGGGTTTTAAACCCTAAACTGAATTTTTCCTTTAGTCAGCATTAGGGTTTTAAACCCTAAACTGAATTTTTTTCCATTCAGTCAACATTAGGGTTTTAAACCCTAAACTGAGCTTTTCCATGCAATCAGCGTTAGAGTTTTAAACCCTAAACTGAATTTTTCCTTTAGTCAGCATTAGGGTTTTAAACCATAAACTGAACTTTTTTCCATTCAGCCAGCATTAGGGTTTTAAACCCTAAACTGAGCTTTTCCATGCAATCAGCATTAGGGTTTTAAACCCTAAACTGAATTTTTCCTTTAGTCAGCATTATGGTTTTAAACCCTAAACTGAATTTTTTTCCATTCAGTCAACATTAGGGTTTTAAACCCTAAACTGAACTTTTTTCCATTCAGCCAGCATTAGGGTTTTAAACCCTAAACAGAGCTTTTCTATGCAATCAACATTAGGGTTTTAAACCCTAAACTGAATTTTTCCTTTAGTCAGCATTAGGGTTTTAAACCCTAAACTGAAGTTTTTTCCATTCAACCAGTATTAGGGTTTTAAACCCTAAACTAAGCTTTTCCATGCAATCAGCATTAGGGTTTTAAACCCTAAACTGAATTTTTCCTTCAGTCAGCATTAGGGTTTTAAACCCTAAACTGAACTTTTTTCTATTCATCCAACATTAGGGTTTTAAACCCTAAACTGAGCTTTTCCATGCAATCAGCATTAGGGTTTTAAACCCTAAACTGAATTTTTCCTTTAGTCAGCATTAGGGTTTTAAACCCTAAACTGAATTTTTTTCCATTCAGCCAGCATTAGGGTTTTAAACCCTAAACTGAGCTTTTCCATGCAATCAGCATTAGGGTTTTAAACCCTAAACTGAATTTTTCCTTTAGTCAGCATTAGGGTTTTAAACCCTAAACTGAACTTTTTTCCATTCAGTCAGCATTAGGGTTTTAAACCCTAAACTGAGCTTTTCCATGCAATCAGCATTAGGGTTTTAAACCGTAAACTGAATTTTTCCTTTAGTCAGCATTAGGGTTTTAAACCCTAAACTGAACTTTTTTCCATTCAGCCAGCATTAGGGTTTTAAACCTTAAACTAAGCTTTTCCATGCAATCAGCATTAGGGTTTGAAACCCTAAACTGAATTTTTCCTTCAGTCAGCATTAGGGTTTTAAACCCTAAACTGAACTTTTTTCCATTCAGCCAGCATTAGGGTTTTAAACCCTAAACTGAGCTTTTCCATGCAATCAGCATTAGGGTTTTAAACCCTAAACTGAATTTTTCCTTTAGTCAGCATTAGGGTTTTAAACCCTAAACTAAACTTATTTCCATTCAGCCAGCATTAGGGTTTTAAACCCTAAACTGAGCTTTTCCATGCAATCAGCATTAGGGTTTTAAACCCTGAACTGAACTTTTTCCTTTAATCAGCCTTAGGGTTTTAAACCCTAAACTGAACTTTTTCCATGCATGTCAGCATTAGGGTTTTAAACCCTAAACTGAACTCATTCCTTTAGTCAGCATTAGGTTTTTAAACCCTGAACTGAACTCTTTCCTTTAATCAACCTTAGGGTTTTAAACCTAAACTGAACATCTTTCCATTCAGCCAACATTAGGGTTTTAAACCATAAACTGAGCTTTTCCATGCAATCAGCATTAGGGTTTTAAACCCTAAATTGAATTTTTCCTTTAGTCAGCATTAGGGTTTTAAACCCTAAACTGAACTTTTTTCCATTCAGCCAGCATTAGAGTTTTAAACCATAAACTGAGCTTTTCCATGCAATCAGCATTAGGGTTTTAAACCCTAAACTGATTTTTTCCTTTAGTCAGCATTAGGGTTTTAAACCCTAAACTGAATTTTTTTCCATTCAGTCAATATTAGGGTTTTAAACCCTAAACTGAGCTTTTCCATGCAATCAGCGTTAGAGTTTTAAACCCTAAACTGAATTTTTCCTTTAGTCAGCATTAGGGTTTTAAACCATAAACTGAGCTTTTCCATGCAATCAGCATTAGGGTTTTAAACCCTAAACTGATTTTTTCCTTTAGTCAGCATTAGGGTTTTAAACCCTAAACTGAATTTTTTTCCATTCAGTCAATATTAGGGTTTTAAACCCTAAACTGAGCTTTTCCATGCAATCAGCGTTAGAGTTTTAAACCCTAAACTGAATTTTTCCTTTAGTCAGCATTAGGGTTTTAAACCATAAACTGAACTTTTTTCCATTCAGCCAGCATTAGGGTTTTAAACCCTAAACTGAGCTTTTCCATGCAATCAGCATTAGGGTTTTAAACCCTAAACTGAATTTTTCCTTTAGTCAGCATTATGGTTTTAAACCCTAAACTGAATTTTTTTCCATTCAGTCAACATTAGGGTTTTAAACCCTAAACTGAACTTTTTTCCATTCAGCCAGCATTAGGGTTTTAAACCCTAAACAGAGCTTTTCTATGCAATCAACATTAGGGTTTTAAACCCTAAACTGAATTTTTCCTTTAGTCAGCATTAGGGTTTTAAACCCTAAACTGAAGTTTTTTCCATTCAACCAGTATTAGGGTTTTAAACCCTAAACTAAGCTTTTCCATGCAATCAGCATTAGGGTTTTAAACCCTAAACTGAATTTTTCCTTCAGTCAGCATTAGGGTTTTAAACCCTAAACTGAACTTTTTTCTATTCATCCAACATTAGGGTTTTAAACCCTAAACTGAGCTTTTCCATGCAATCAGCATTAGGGTTTTAAACCCTAAACTGAATTTTTCCTTTAGTCAGCATTAGGGTTTTAAACCCTAAACTGAATTTTTTTCCATTCAGCCAGCATTAGGGTTTTAAACCCTAAACTGAGCTTTTCCATGCAATCAGCATTAGGGTTTTAAACCCTAAACTGAATTTTTCCTTTAGTCAGCATTAGGGTTTTAAACCCTAAACTGAACTTTTTTCCATTCAGTCAGCATTAGGGTTTTAAACCCTAAACTGAGCTTTTCCATGCAATCAGCATTAGGGTTTTAAACCGTAAACTGAATTTTTCCTTTAGTCAGCATTAGGGTTTTAAACCCTAAACTGAACTTTTTTCCATTCAGCCAGCATTAGGGTTTTAAACCTTAAACTAAGCTTTTCCATGCAATCAGCATTAGGGTTTTAAACCCTAAACTGAATTTTTCCTTTAGTCAGCATTAGGGTTTTAAACCCTAAACTGAACTTTTTCCATTCAGCCAGCATTAGGGTTTTAAACCCTAAACTGAGCTTTTCCATGCAATCAGCATTAGGGTTTTAAACCCTAAACTGAATTTTTCCTTTAGTCAGCATTAGGGTTTTAAACCCTAAACTAAACTTATTTCCATTCAGCCAGCATTAGGGTTTTAAACCCTAAACTGAGCTTTTCCATGCAATCAGCATTAGGGTTTTAAACCCTGAACTGAACTTTTTCCTTTAATCAGCCTTAGGGTTTTAAACCCTAAACTGAAATTTTTCCATGCATGTCAGCATTAGGGTTTTAAACCCTAAACTGAACTCTTTCCTTTAGTCAGCATTAGGTTTTTAAACCCTGAACTGAACTCTTTCCTTTAATCAACCTTAGGGTTTTAAACCTAAACTGAACTTCTTTCCATTCAGCCAACATTAGGGTTTTAAACCATAAACTGAGCTTTTCCATGCAATCAGCATTAGGGTTTTAAACCCTAAATTGAATTTTTCCTTTAGTCAGCATTAGGGTTTTAAACCCTAAACTGAACTTTTTTCCATTCAGCCAGCATTAGAGTTTTAAACCATAAACTGAGCTTTTCCATGCAATCAGCATTAGGGTTTTAAACCCTAAACTGATTTTTTCCTTTAGTCAGCATTAGGGTTTTAAACCCTAAACTGAATTTTTTTCCATTCAGCCAGCATTAGGGTTTTAAACCCTAAACTGAGCTTTTCCATGCAATCAGCATTAGGGTTTTAAACCCTAAATTGAATTTTTCCTTTAGTCAGCATTAGGGTTTTAAACCCTAAAATGAACTTTTTCCATTCAGCCAACTTTAGGGTTTTAAACCCTAAACTGAGCTTTTCCATGCAATCAGCATTAGGGTTTTAAACCCTAAACTGAATTTTTCCTTTAGTCAGCATTAGGGTTTTAAACCCTAAACTGAACTTTTTTCCATTCAGCCAGCATAAGGGTTTTAAACCCTAAACTGAGCTTTTCCATGCAATCAGCATTAGGGTTTTAAACCCTAAACTGATTTTTTCCTTTAGTCATCATTAGGGTTTTAAACCCTAAACTTAACTTTTTTCCATTCAGCCAGCATTAGGGTTTTAAACCCTAAACTGAGCTTTTCCATGCAATCAGCATTAGGGTTTTAAACCCTAAACTGAATTTTTCCTTTAGTCAGCATTAGGGTTTTAAACCCTAAACTGAACTTTTTTCCATTCATCCAGCATTAGGGTTTTAAACCCTAAACTGAGCTTTTCCATGCAATCAGCATTAGGGTTTTAAACCCTAAACTGAATTTTTCCTTTAGTCAGCATTAGGGTTTTAAACCCTAAACTGAACTTATTTCCATTCAGCCAGCATTAGGGTTTTAAACCCTAAACTGAGCTTTTCCATGCAATCAGCATTAGGGTTTTAAACCCTGAACTGAACTTTTTCCTTTAATCAACATTAGGGTTTTAAACCCTAAAATGAACTTTTTTCAATTCAGCCAGCATTAGGGTTTTAAACCTTAAACTAAGCTTTTCCATGCAATCAGCATTAGGGTTTTAAACCCTAAACTGAATTTTACCTTTAGTCAGCATTAGGGTTTTAAACCATAAACTGAACTTTTTTCCTTTCAGCCAGCATTAGGGTTTTAAACCCTAAACTGAGCTTTTCCATGCAATCAGCATTAGGGTTTTAAACCCTAAACTGAATTTTTCCTTTAGTCAGCATTAGGGTTTTAAACCCTAAACTAAACTTATTTCCATTCAGCCAGCATTAGGGTTTTAAACCCTAAACTGAGCTTTTCCATGCAATCAGCATTAGGGTTTTAAACCCTGAACTGAACTTTTTCCTTTAATCAGCCTTAGGGTTTTAAACCCTAAACTGAACTTTTTCCATGCATGTCAGCATTAGGGTTTTAAACCCTAAACTGAACTCTTTCCTTTAGTCAGCATTAGGTTTTTAAACCCTGAACTGAACTCTTTCCTTTAATCAACCTTAGGGTTTTAAACCTAAACTGAACTTCTTTCCATTCAGCCAGCATTAGGGTTTTAAACCATAAACTGAGCTTTTCCATGCAATCAGCATTAGGGTTTTAAACCCTAAACTGATTTTTTCCTTTAGTCAACATTAGGGTTTTAAACCCTAAACTGAATTTTTTTCCATTCAGCCAGCATTAGGGTTTTAAACCCTAAACTGAGCTTTTCCATGCAATCAGCATTAGGGTTTTAAACCCTAAACTGAATTTTTCCTTTAGTCAGCATTAGAGTTTTAAACCCTAAACTGAACTTTTTTCCATTCAGCCAACATTAGGGTTTTAAACCCTAAATTGAGCTTTTCCATGCAATCAACATTAGGGTTTTAAACCCTAAACTGAATTTTTCCTTTAGTCAGCATTAGGGTTTTAAACCCTAAACTGAACTTTTTTCCATTCAGCCAGCATAAGGGTTTTAAACCCTAAACTGAGCTTTTCCATGCAATCAGCATTAGGGTTTTAAACCCTAAACTGATTTTTTCCTTTAGTCATCATTAGGGTTTTAAACCCTAAACTTAACTTTTTTCCATTCAGCCAGCATTAGGGTTTTAAACCCTAAACTGAGCTTTTCCATGCAATCAGAATTAGGGTTTTAAACCCTAAACTGAATTTTTCCTTTAGTCAGCATTAGGGTTTTAAACCCTAAACTGAACTTTTTTCCATTCAGCCAGCATTAGGGTTTTAAACCCTAAACTGAGCTTTTCCATGCAATCAGCATTAGGGTTTTAAACCCTAAACTGAATTTTTCCTTTAGTCAGCATTAGGGTTTTAAACCCTAAACTGAACTTATTTCCATTCAGCCAGCATTAGGGTTTTAAACCCTAAACTTAGCTTTTCCATGCAATCAGCATTAGGGTTTTAAACCCTAAACTGAATTTTTCCTTTAATCAACATTAGGGTTTTAAACCCTAAACTGAACTTTTTTCCATTCAGCCAGCATAAGGGTTTTAAACCCTAAACTGAGCTTTTCCATGCAATCAGCATTAGGGTTTTAAACCCTAAACTGATTTTTTCCTTTAGTCATCATTAGGGTTTTAAACCCTAAACTTAACTTTTTTCCATTCAGCCAGCATTAGGGTTTTAAACCCTAAACTGAGCTTTTCCATGCAATCAGCATTAGGGTTTTAAACCCTAAACTGAATTTTTCCTTTAGTCAGCATTAGGGTTTTAAACCCTAAACTGAACTTTTTTCCATTCAGCCAGCATTAGGGTTTTAAACCCTAAATTGAGCTTTTCCATGCAATCAGCATTAGGGTTTTAAACCCTAAACTGAACTTATTTCCATTCAGCCAGCATTAGGGTTTTAAACCCTAAACTGAGCTTTTCCATGCAATCAGCATTAGGGTTTTAAACCCTGAACTGAACTTTTTCCTTTAATCAACATTAGGGTTTTAAACCCTAAAATGAACTTTTTTCAATTCAGCCAGCATTAGGGTTTTAAACCCTAAACTGAGCTTTTCCATGCAATCAGCATTAGGGTTTTAAACCCTAAACTGATTTTTTCCTTTAGTCATCATTAGGGTTTTAAACCCTAAACTTAACTTTTTTCCATTCAGCCAGCATTAGGGTTTTAAACCCTAAACTGAGCTTTTCCATGCAATCAGCATTAGGGTTTTAAACCCTAAACTGAATTTTTCCTTTAGTCAGCATTAGGGTTTTAAACCCTAAACTGAACTTTTTCCATTCAGCCAGCATTAGGGTTTTAAACCCTAAACTGAGCTTTTCCATGCAATCAGCATTAGGGTTTTAAACCCTAAACTGAATTTTTCCTTTAGTCAGCATTAGGGTTTTAAACCCTAAACTGAACTTATTTCCATTCAGCCAGCATTAGGGTTTTAAACCCTAAACTTAGCTTTTCCATGCAATCAGCATTAGGGTTTTAAACCCTAAACTGAATTTTTCCTTTAATCAACATTAGGGTTTTAAACCCTAAACTGAACTTTTTTCCATTCAGCCAGCATAAGGGTTTTAAACCCTAAACTGAGCTTTTCCATGCAATCAGCATTAGGGTTTTAAACCCTAAACTGATTTTTTCCTTTAGTCATCATTAGGGTTTTAAACCCTAAACTTAACTTTTTTCCATTCAGCCAGCATTAGGGTTTTAAACCCTAAACTGAGTTTTTCCATGCAATCAGCATTAGGGTTTTAAACCCTAAACTGAATTTTTCCTTTAGTCAGCATTAGGGTTTTAAACCCTAAACTGAACTTTTTTCCATTCAGCCAGCATTAGGGTTTTAAACCCTAAACTGAGCTTTTCCATGCAATCAACATTAGGGTTTTAAACCCTAAACTGAATTTTTCCTTTAGTCAGCATTAGGGTTTTAAACCCTAAACTGAACTTATTTCCATTCAGCCAGCATTAGGGTTTTAAACCCTAAACTGAGCTTTTCCATGCAATCAGCATTAGGGTTTTAAACCCTGAACTGAACTTTTTCCTTTAATCAACATTAGGGTTTTAAACCCTAAAATGAACTTTTTTCAATTCAGCCAGCATTAGGGTTTTAAACCTTAAACTAAGCTTTTCCATGCAATCAGCATTAGGGTTTTAAACCCTAAACTGAATTTTACCTTTAGTCAGCATTAGGGTTTTAAACCATAAATTGAACTTTTTTCCTTTCAGCCAGCATTAGGGTTTTAAACCCTAAACTGAGCTTTTCCATGCAATCAGCATTAGGGTTTTAAACCCTAAACTGAATTTTTCCTTTAGTCAGCATTAGGGTTTTAAACCCTAAACTAAACTTATTTCCATTCAGCCAGCATTAGGGTTTTAAACCCTAAACTGAGCTTTTCCATGCAATCAGCATTAGGGTTTTAAACCCTGAACTGAACTTTTTCCTTTAATCAGCCTTAGGGTTTTAAACCCTAAACTGAACTTTTTCCATGCATGTCAGCATTAGGGTTTTAAACCCTAAACTGAACTCTTTCCTTTAGTCAGCATTAGGTTTTTAAACCCTGAACTGAACTCTTTCCTTTAATCAACCTTAGGGTTTTAAACCTAAACTGAACTTCTTTCCATTCAGCCAACATTAGGGTTTTAAACCATAAACTGAGCTTTTCCATGCAATCAGCATTAGGGTTTTAAACCCTAAATTGAATTTTTCCTTTAGTCAGCATTAGGGTTTTAAACCCTAAACTGAACTTTTTTCCATTCAGCCAGCATTAGAGTTTTAAACCATAAACTGAGCTTTTCCATGCAATCAGCATTAGGGTTTTAAACCCTAAACTGATTTTTCCTTTAGTCAGCATTAGGGTTTTAAACCCTAAACTGAATTTTTTTCCATTCAGCCAGCATTAGGGTTTTAAACCCTAAACTGAGCTTTTCCATGCAATCAGCATTAGGGTTTTAAACCCTAAACTGAATTTTTCCTTTAGACAGCATTAGAGTTTTAAACCCTAAACTGAACTTTTTTCCATTCAGCCAACATTAGGGTTTTAAACCCTAAATTGAGCTTTTCCATGCAATCAGCATTAGCGTTTTAAACCCTAAACTGAATTTTTCCTTTAGTCAGCATTAGGGTTTTAAACCCTAAACTGAACTTTTTTCCATTAAGCCAGCATAAGGGTTTTAAACCCTAAACTGAGCTTTTCCATGCAATCAGCATTAGGGTTTTAAACCCTAAACTGATTTTTTCCTTTAGTCATCATTAGGGTTTTAAACCCTAAACTTAACTTTTTTCCATTCAGCCAGCATTAGGGTTTTAAACCCTAAACTGAGCTTTTCCATGCAATCAGCATTAGGGTTTTAAACCCTAAACTGAATTTTTCCTTTAGTCAGCATTAGGGTTTTAAACCCTAAACTGAACTTTTTTCCATTCAGCCAGCATTAGGGTTTTAAACCCTAAACTAAGCTTTTCCATGCAATCAGCATTAGGGTTTTAAACCCTAAACTGAATTTTTCCTTTAGTCAGCATTAGGGTTTTAAACCCTAAACTGAACTTATTTCCATTCAGCCAGCATTAGGGTTTTAAACCCTAAACTTAGCTTTTCCATGCAATCAGCATTAGGGTTTTAAACCCTGAACTGAACTTTTTCCTTTAATCAACATTAGGGTTTTAAACCCTAAAATGAACTTTTTTCCATTCAGCCAGCATTAGGGTTTTAAACCCTAAACTGAGCTTTTCCATGCAATCAGCATTAGGGTTTTAAACCCTAAACTGAATTTTTCCTTTAGTCAGCATTAGGGTTTTAAACCATAAACTGAACTTTTTTCCATTCAGCCAGCATTAGGGTTTTAAACCCTAAACTGAGCTTTTCCATGCAATCAGCATTAGGGTTTTAAACCCTAAACTGAATTTTTCCTTTAGTCAGCATTAGGGTTTTAAACCCTAAACTGAATTTTTTCCCTTCAGTCAACATTAGGGTTTTAAACCCTAAACTGAACTTTTTTCCATTCAGCCAGCATTAGGGTTTTAAACCCTAAACTGAGCTTTTCTATGCAATCAACATTAGGGTTTTAAACCCTAAACTGAATTTTTCCTTTAGTCAGCATTAGGGTTTTAAACCCTAAACTGAAGTTTTTTCCATTCAGCCAGTATTAGGGTTTTAAACCGTAAACTAAGCTTTTCCATGCAATCAGCATTAGGGGTTTAAACCCTAAACTGAATTTTTCCTTTAGTCAGCATTAGGGTTTTAAAACCTAAACTGAACTTTTTTCCATTCAGCCAGCATTAGGGTTTTAAACCCAAAACTGAGCTTTTCCATGCAATCAGCATTAGGGTTTTAAACCCTAAACTGAATTTTTCCTTTAGTCAGCATTAGGGTTTTAAACCCTAAACTGAATTTTTTTCCATTCAGCCAGCATTAGGGTTTTAAACCTTAAACTGAGCTTTTCCATGCAATCAGCATTAGGGTTTTAAACCCTAAACTGAATTTTTCCTTTAGTCAGCATTAGGGTTTTAAACCCTAAACTGAACTTATTTCCAATCAGCCAGCATTAGGGTTTTAAACCCTAAACTGTGCTTTTCCATGCAATCAGCATTAGGGTTTTAAACCCTGAACTGAACTTTTTCCTTTAATCAGCCTTAGGGTTTTAAACCCTAAACTGAACTTTTTCCATGCATGTCAGCATTAGGGTTTTAAACCCTAAACTGAACTCTTTCCTTTAGTCAGCATTAGGTTTTTAAACCCTGAACTGAACTCTTTCCTTTAATCAGCCTAAGGGTTTTAAACCTAAACTGAGCTTTTCCATGTAATCCGCATTAGGGTTTTAAACCCTAAACTGAATTTTTTCTTTAGTCAGCATTAGGGTTTTAAACCCTAAACTGAACTTTTTTCCATTCAGCCAGCATTAGGGCTTTAAACCATAAACTGAGCTTTTCCATGCAATCAGCATTAGGGTTTTAAACCCTAAACTGATTTTTTCCTTTAGTCAGCATTAGGGTTTTAAACCCTAAACTGAATTTTTTCCATTCAGTCAGCATTAGGGTTTTAAACCCTAAACTGAGCTTTTCCATGCAATCAGCATTAGGGTTTTAAACCCTAAACTGAATTTTTCCTTTAGTCAGCATTAGAGTTTTAAACCCTAAACTGAACTTTTTTCCATTCAGCCAACATTAGGGTTTTAAACCCTAAACTGAGCTTTTCCATGAAATCAGCATTAGGGTTTTAAACCCTAAACTGATTTTTTCCTTTAGTTAGCATTAGGGTTTTAAACCCTAAACTGAACTTTTTTCCATTCAGCCAGCATAAGGGTTTTAAACCCTAAACTGAGCTTTTCCATGCAATCAGCATTAGGGTTTTAAACCCTAAACTGATTTTTTCCTTTAGTCATCATTAGGGTTTCAAACCCTAAACTTAACTTTTTTCCATTCAGCCAGCATTAGGGTTTTAAACCCTAAACTGAGCTTTTCCATGCAATCAGCATTAGGGTTTTAAACCCTAAACTGAATTTTTCCTTTAGTCAGCATTAGGGTTTTAAACCCTAAACTGAATTTTTTCCATTCAGTCAGCATTAGGGTTTTAAACCCTAAACTGAACTTTTTCCATTCAGCCAGCATTAGGGTTTTAAACCCTAAACTGAGCTTTTCCATGCAATCAGCATTAGGGTTTTAAACCCTAAACTGAATTTTTTCCTTTAGTCAGCATTAGGGTTTTAAACCCTAAACTGAATTTTTTTCCATTCAGTCAGCATTAGGGTTTTAAACCCTAAACTGAGCTTTTCCATGCAATCAGCATTAGGGTTTTAAACCCTAAACTGAATTTTTCCTTTAGTCAGCATTAGAGTTTTAAACCCTAAACTGAACTTTTTTCCATTCAGCCAACATTAGGGTTTTAAACCCTAAACTGAGCTTTTCCATGAAATCAGCATTAGGGTTTTAAACCCTAAACTGATTTTTTCCTTTAGTTAGCATTAGGGTTTTAAACCCTAAACTGAACTTTTTTCCATTCAGCCAGCATAAGGGTTTTAAACCCTAAACTGAGCTTTTCCATGCAATCAGCATTAGGGTTTTAAACCCTAAACTGATTTTTTCCTTTAGTCATCATTAGGGTTTCAAACCCTAAACTTAACTTTTTTCCATTCAGCCAGCATTAGGGTTTTAAACCCTAAACTGAGCTTTTCCATGCAATCAGCATTAGGGTTTTAAACCCTAAACTGAATTTTTCCTTTAGTCAGCATTAGGGTTTTAAACCCTAAACTGAATTTTTTCCATTCAGTCAGCATTAGGGTTTTAAACCCTAAACTGAACTTTTTTCCATTCAGCCAGCATTAGGGTTTTAAACCCTAATCTGAGCTTTTCCATGCAATCAGCATTAGGGTTTTAAACCGTAAACTGAATTTTTCCTTTAGTCAGCATTAGGGTTTTAAACCCTAAACTGAACTTTTTTCCATTCAGCCAGCATTAGGGTTTTAAACCCTAAACTGAGCTTTTCCATGCAATCAGCATTAGGGTTTTAAACCCTAAACTAAATTTTTCCTTTAGTCAGCATTAGGGTTTTAAACCCTAAACTGAACTTTTTTCCATTCAGCCAGCATTAGGGTTTTAAACCCTAAACTGAGCTTTTCCATGCAATCAGCATTAGGGTTTTAAACCCTAAACTGAATTTTTCCTTTAGTCAGCATTAGGGTTTTAAACCCTAAACTGAATTTTTTCCATTCAGCCAGCATTAGGGTTTTAAACCCTAAACTGAGCTTTTCCATGCAATCAGCATTAGGGTTTTAAACCCTAAACTGAATTTTTCCTTTAGTCAGCATTAGGGTTTTAAACCCTAAACTGAACTTTTTTCCATTCAGCCAGCATTAGGGTTTTAAACCCTAAACTGAGCTTTTCCATGCAATCAGAATTAGGGTTTTAAACCGTAAACTGAATTTTTCCTTTAGTCAGCATTGGGGTTTTAAACCCTAAACTGAACTTTTTTCCATTCAGCCAGCATTAGGGTTTTAAACCTTAAACTGAGCTTTTCCATGCAATCAGCATTAGGGTTTTAAACCCTAAACTGAATTTTTCCTTTAGTTAGCATTAGGGTTTTAAACCCTAAACTGAACTTTTTTCCATTCAGCCAGCATTAGGGTTTTAAACCCTAAACTGAGCTTTTCCATGCAATCAGCATTAGGGTTTTAAACCCTAAACTGAATTTTTCCTTTAGTCAGCATTAGGGTTTTAAACCCTAAACTGAACTTATTTCCAATCAGCCAGCATTAGGGTTTTAAACCCTAAACTGTGCTTTTCCATGCAATCAGCATTAGGGTTTTAAACCCTGAACTGAACTTTTTCCTTTAATCAGCCTTAGGGTTTTAAACCCTAAACTGAACTTTTTCCATGCATGTCAGCATTAGGGTTTTAAACCCTAAACTGAACTCTTTCCTTTAGTCAGCATTAGGTTTTTAAACCCTGAACTGAACTCTTTCCTTTAATCAGCCTAAGGGTTTTAAACCTAAACTGAGCTTTTCCATGCAATCCGCATTAGGGTTTTAAACCCTAAACTGAATTTTTTCTTTAGTCAGCATTAGGGTTTTAAACCCTAAACTGAACTTTTTTCCATTCAGCCAGCATTAGGGCTTTAAACCATAAACTGAGCTTTTCCATGCAATCAGCATTAGGGTTTTAAACCCTAAACTGATTTTTTCCTTTAGTCAGCATTAGGGTTTTAAACCCTAAACTGAATTTTTTTCCATTCAGTCAGCATTAGGGTTTTAAACCCTAAACTGAGCTTTTCCATGCAATCAGCATTAGGGTTTTAAACCCTAAACTGAATTTTTCCTTTAGTCAGCATTAGAGTTTTAAACCCTAAACTGAACTTTTTTCCATTCAGCCAACATTAGGGTTTTAAACCCTAAACTGAGCTTTTCCATGAAATCAGCATTAGGGTTTTAAACCCTAAACTGATTTTTTCCTTTAGTTAGCATTAGGGTTTTAAACCCTAAACTGAACTTTTTTCCATTCAGCCAGCATAAGGGTTTTAAACCCTAAACTGAGCTTTTCCATGCAATCAGCATTAGGGTTTTAAACCCTAAACTGATTTTTTCCTTTAGTCATCATTAGGGTTTCAAACCCTAAACTTAACTTTTTTCCATTCAGCCAGCATTAGGGTTTTAAACCCTAAACTGAGCTTTTCCATGCAATCAGCATTAGGGTTTTAAACCCTAAACTGATTTTTTCCTTTAGTTAGCATTAGGGTTTTAAACCCTAAACTGAACTTTTTTCCATTCAGCCAGCATAAGGGTTTTAAACCCTAAACTGAGCTTTTCCATGCAATCAGCATTAGGGTTTTAAACCCTAAACTGATTTTTTCCTTTAGTCATCATTAGGGTTTCAAACCCTAAACTTAACTTTTTTCCATTCAGCCAGCATTAGGGTTTTAAACCCTAAATTGAGCTTTTCCATGCAATCAGCATTAGGGTTTTAAACCCTAAACTGAATTTTTCCTTTAGTCAGCATTAGGGTTTTAAACCCTAAACTGAATTTTTTTCCATTCAGTCAATATTAGGGTTTTAAACCCTAAACTGAACTTTTTTCCATTCAGCCAGCATTAGGGTTTTAAACCCTAAACTGAGCTTTTCCATGCAATCAGCATTAGGGTTTTAAACCCTAAACTGAATTTTTCCTTTAGTCAGCATTAGGGTTTTAAACCCTAAACTGAACTTTTTTCCATTCAGCTAGCATTAGGGTTTTAAACCCTAAACTGAGTTTTTCCATGCAATCAGCATTAGGGTTTTAAACCCTAAACTGAATTTTTCCTTTAGTCAGCATTAGGGTTTTAAACCCTAAACTGAACTTTTTTCCATTCAGCCAGCATTAGGGTTTTAAACCCTAAACTGAGCTTTTCCATGCAATCAGCATTAGGGTTTTAAAAACTAAACTGAATTTTTTCTTTAGTCAGCATTAGGATTTAAACCCTAAACTGAATTTTTTTCCATTCAGCCAGCATTAGGGTTTTAAAACCTAAACTGAGCTTTTCCATGCAATCAGCATTAGGGTTTTAAACCCTAAACTGAATTTTTCCTTTAGTCAGCATTAGGGTTTTAAACCCTAAACTGAACTTTTTTCCATTCAGCCAGCATTAGGGTTTTAAACCCTAAACTAAGCTTTTCCATGCAATCAGAATTAGGGTTTTAAACCCTAAACTGAATTTTTCCTTTAGTCAGCATTAGGGTTTTAAACCCTAAACTGAACTTTTTTCCATTCAGCCAGCATTAGGGTTTTAAACCCTAAACTGAGCTTTTCCATGCAATCAGCATTAGGGTTTTAAACCCTAAACTGAATTTTTCCTTTAGTCAGGATTAGGGTTTTAAACCCTAAACTGAACTTTTTTCCATTCAGCCAGCATTAGGGTTTTAAACCCTAAACTGAGCTTTTCCATGCAATCAGCATTAGGGTTTTAAACCCTAAACTAAATTTTTCCTTTAGTCAGCATTAGGGTTTTAAACCCTAAACTGAACTTTTTTCCATTCAGCCAGCATTAGGGTTTTAAACCCTAAACTGAGCTTTTCCATGCAATCAGCATTAGGGTTTTAAACCCTGAACTGAACTTTTTCCTTTAATCAACCTTAGGGTTTTAAACGCTAAACTGAACTTTTTCCATGCATGTCAGCATTAGGGTTTTAAACCCTAAACTGAACTCTTTCCTTTAGTCCGCATTAGGGTTTTAAACCTTGAGCTGAACTTTTTCCTTTAATCAGCCTTAGGGTTTTAAACCCTAAACTGAACTTTTTCCATTTAGCTAGCATTAGGGTTTTTAAACCCTAAACTGAGCTTTTCCTTCCAGTCAGCATTAGGGTTTTAAACCCTAAACTGAATTTTTCCTTTCAGTCAGTATTAGGGTTTTAAACCCTAAACTGAACTTTTCCATGCAATCAGCATTAGGGTTTTAAACCCTGAACTGAACTTTTTCCTTTAATCAGCCTTAGGGTTTTAAACCCTAAACTGAACTTTTTCCATGCATGTCAGCATTAGGGTTTTAAACCCTAAACTGAACTCTTTCCTTTAGTCAGCATTAGGTTTTTAAACCCTGAACTGAACTCTTTCCTTTAATCAGCCTTAGGGTTTTAAACCTAAACTGAACTTTTTTCCATTCAGCCAGCATTAGGGTTTTAAACCATAAACTGAGCTTTTCCATGCAATCCGCATTAGGGTTTTAAACCCTAAACTGAATTTTTTCTTTAGTCAGCATTAGGGTTTTAAACCCTAAACTGAACTTTTTTCCATTCAGCCAGCATTAGGGCTTTAAACCATAAACTGAGCTTTTCCATGCAATCAGCATTAGGGTTTTAAACCCTAAACTGATTTTTTCCTTTAGTCAGCATTAGGGTTTTAAACCCTAAACTGAATTTTTTTCCATTCAGCCAGCATTAGGGTTTTAAACCCTAAACTGAGCTTTTCCATGCAATCAGCATTAGGGTTTTAAACCCTAAACTGAATTTTTCCTTTAGTCAACATTAGAGTTTTAAACCCTAAACTGAACTTTTTTCCATTCAGCCAACATTAGGGTTTTAAACCCTAAACTGAGCTTTTCCATGCAATCAGCATTAGGGTTTTAAACCCTAAACTGAATTTTTCCTTTAGTTAGCATTAGGGTTTTAAACCCTAAACTGAACTTTTTTCCATTCAGCCAGCATAAGGGTTTTAAACCCTAAACTGAGCTTTTCCATACAATCAGCATTAGGGTTTTAAACCCTAAACTGATTTTTTCCTTTAGTCATCATTAGGGTTTCAAACCCTAAACTTAACTTTTTTCCATTCAGCCAGCATTAGGGTATTAAACCCTAAACTGAGCTTTTCCATGCAATCAGCATTAGGGTTTTAAACCCTAAACTGAATTTTTCCTTTAGTCAGCATTAGGGTTTTAAACCCTAAACTGAATTTTTTTCCATTCAGTCAGCATTAGGGTTTTAAACCCTAAACTGAACTTTTTTCCATTCTGCTAGCGTTAGGGTTTTAAACCCTAAACTGAGCTTTTCCATGCAATCAGCATTAGGGTTTTAAACCCTAAACTGAATTTTTCCTTTAGTCAGCATTAGGGTTTTAAACCCTA
Organism: Nicotiana tabacum; assembly: GCF_000715075.1. Classification (NCBI taxonomy): domain Eukaryota; kingdom Viridiplantae; phylum Streptophyta; class Magnoliopsida; order Solanales; family Solanaceae; genus Nicotiana; species Nicotiana tabacum. Next base: position 12,584 of record NW_027438292.1, on the reverse strand, counting down.
AACTGAACTTTTTTCCATTCAGCTAGCATTAGGGTTTTAAACCCTAAACTGAGTTTTTCCATGCAATCAGCATTAGGGTTTTAAACCCTAAACTGAATTTTTCCTTTAGTCAGCATTAGGGTTTTAAACCCTAAACTGAACTTTTTTCCATTCAGCCAGCATTAGGGTTTTAAACCCTAAACTGAGCTTTTCCATGCAAACAGCATTAGGGTTTTAAACCCTAAACTGAATTTTTCCTTTAGTCAGCATTAGGATTTAAACCCTAAACTGAATTTTTTTCCATTCAGCCAGCATTAGGGTTTTAAACCCTAAACTGAGCTTTTCCATGCAATCAGCATTAGGGTTTTAAACCGTAAACTGAATTTTTCCTTTAGTCAGCATTGGGATTTTAAACCCTAAACTGAACTTTTTTCCATTCAGCCAGCATTAGGGTTTTAAACCTTAAACTGAGCTTTTCCATGCAATCAGCATTAGGGTTTTAAACCCTAAACTGAATTTTTCCTTTAGTTAGCATTAGGGTTTTAAACCCTAAACTGAACTTTTTTCCATTCTGCCAGCATTAGCGTTTTAAACCCTAAACTGAGCTTTTCCATGCAATCAGCATTAGGGTTTTAAACCCTAAACTGAATTTTTCCTTTAGTCAGCATTAGGGTTTTAAACCCTAAACTGAACTTATTTCCAATCAGCCAGCATTAGGGTTTTAAACCCTAAACTGAGCTTTTCCATGCAATCAGCATTAGGGTTTTAAACCCTGAACTGAACTTTTTCCTTTAATCAGCCTTAGGGTTTTAAACCCTAAACTGAACTTTTTCCATGCATGTCAGCATTAGGGTTTTAAACCCTAAACTGAACTCTTTCCTTTAGTCAGCATTAGGTTTTTAAACCCTGAACTGAACTCTTTCCTTTAATCAGCCTTAGGGTTTTAAACCTAAACTGAACTTTTTTCCATTCAGCCAGCATTAGGGTTTTAAACCATAAACTGAGCTTTTCCATGCAATCCGCATTAGGGTTTTAAACCCTAAACTGAATTTTTTCTTTAGTCAGCATTAGGGTTTTAAACCCTAAACTGAACTTTTTTCCATTCAGCCAGCATTAGGGCTTTAAACCATAAACTGAGCTTTTCCATGCAATCAGCATTAGGGTTTTAAACCCTAAACTGATTTTTTCCTTTAGTCAGCATTAGGGTTTTAAACCCTAAACTGAATTTTTTTCCATTCAGCCAGCATTAGGGTTTTAAACCCTAAACTGAGCTTTTCCATGCAATCAGCATTAGGGTTTTAAACCCTAAACTGAATTTTTCCTTTAGTCAGCATTAGAGTTTTAAACCCTAAACTGAACTTTTTTCCATTCAGCCAACATTAGGGTTTTAAACCCTAAACTGAGCTTTTCCATGAAATCAGCATTAGGGTTTTAAACCCTAAACTGATTTTTTCCTTTAGTTAGCATTAGGGTTTTAAACCCTAAACTGAACTTTTTTCCATTCAGCCAGCATAAGGGTTTTAAACCCTAAACTGAGCTTTTCCATGCAATCAGCATTAGGTTTTTAAACCCTGAACTGAACTCTTTCCTTTAATCAGCCTTACGGTTTTAAACCTAAACTGAACTTTTTTCCATTCAGCCAGCATTAGGGTTTTAAACCATAAACTGAGCTTTTCCATGCAATCTGCATTAGGGTTTTAAACCCTAAACTGAATTTTTTCTTTAGTCAGCATTAGGGTTTTAAACCCTAAACTGAACTTTTTTCCATTCAGCCAGCATTAGGGCTTTAAACCATAAACTGAGCTTTTCCATGCAATCAGCATTAGGGTTTTAAACCCTAAACTGATTTTTTCCTTTAGTCAGCATTAGGGTTTTAAACCCTAAACTGAATTTTTTCCATTCAGCCAGCATTAGGGTTTTAAACCCTAAACTGAGCTTTTCCATGCAATCAGCATTAGGGTTTTAAACCCTAAACTGAATTTTTCCTTTAGTCAGCATTAGGGTTTTAAACCCTAAACTAAACTTTTTTCCATTCTGCCAGCATTAGGGTTTTAAACCCTAAACTGAGCTTTTCCATGCAATCAGCATTAGGGTTTTAAACCCTAAACTGAATTTTTCCTTTAGTCAGCATTAGGGTTTTAAACCCTAAACTGAACTTTTTTCCATTCAGCCAGCATTAGGGTTTTAAACCCTAAACTGAGCTTTTCCATGCAATCAGAATTAGGGTTTTAAACCCTAAACTGAATTTTTCCTTTAGTCAGCATTAGGGTTTTAAACCCTAAACTGAACTTTTTTCCATTCAGCCAGCATTAGGGTTTTAAACCCTAAACTGAGCTTTTCCATGCAATCAGCATTAGGGTTTTAAACCCTAAACTGAATTTTTCCTTTAGTCAGCATTAGGGTTTTAAACCCTAAACTGAACTTTTTTCCATTCAGCCAGCATTAGGGTTTTAAACCCTAAACTGAGCTTTTCCATGCAATCAACATTAGGGTTTTAAACCCTAAACTGAATTTTTCCTTTAGTCAGCATTAGGGTTTTAAACCCTAAACTGAACTTTTTTCCATTCAGCCAGCATTAGGGTTTTAAACCCTAAACTGAGCTTTTCCATGCAATCAGCATTAGGGTTTTAAACCCTGAACTGAACTTTTTCCTTTAATCAACCTTAGGGTTTTAAATGCTAAACTGAACTTTTTCCATGCATGTCAGCATTAGGGTTTTAAACCCTAAACTGAACTCTTTCCTTTAGTCCGCATTAGGGTTTTAAACCTTGAGCTGAACTTTTTCCTTTAATCAGCCTTAGGGTTTTAAACCCTAAACTGAACTTTTTCCATTTAGCTAGCATTAGGGTTTTAAACCCTAAACTGAGCTTTTCCTTCCAGTCAGCATTAGGGTTTTAAACCCTAAACTGAATTTTTCCTTTCAGTCAGTATTAGGGTTTTAAACCCTAAACTGAACTTTTCCATGCAATCAGCATTAGGGTTTTAAACCCTGAACTGAACTTTTTCCTTTAATCAGCCTTAGGGTTTTAAACCCTAAACTGAACTTTTTCCATGCATGTCAGCATTAGGGTTTTAAACCCTAAACTGAACTCTTTCCTTTAGTCAGCATTAGGTTTTTAAACCCTGAACTGAACTCTTTCCTTTAATCAGCCTTAGGGTTTTAAACCTAAACTGAACTTTTTTCCATTCAGCCAGCATTAGGGTTTTAAACCATAAACTGAGCTTTTCCATGCAATCCGCATTAGGGTTTTAAACCCTAAACTGAATTTTTTCTTTAGTCAGCATTAGGGTTTTAAACCCTAAACTGAACTTTTTTCCATTCAGCCAGCATTAGGGCTTTAAACCATAAACTGAGCTTTTCCATGCAATCAGCATTAGGGTTTTAAACCCTAAACTGATTTTTTCCTTTAGTCAGCATTAGGGTTTTAAACCCTAAACTGAATTTTTTTCCATTCAGCCAGCATTAGGGTTTTAAACCCTAAACTGAGCTTTTCCATGCAATCAGCATTAGGGTTTTAAACCCTAAACTGAATTTTTCCTTTAGTCAGCATTAGAGTTTTAAACCCTAAACTGAACTTTTTTCCATTCAGCCAACATTAGGGTTTTAAACCCTAAACTGAGCTTTTCCATGAAATCAGCATTAGGGTTTTAAACCCTAAACTGATTTTTTCCTTTAGTTAGCATTAGGGTTTTAAACCCTAAACTGAACTTTTTTCCATTCAGCCAGCATAAGGGTTTTAAACCCTAAACTGAGCTTTTCCATACAATCAGCATTAGGGTTTTAAACCCTAAACTGATTTTTTCCTTTAGTCATCATTAGGGTTTCAAACCCTAAACTTAACTTTTTTCCATTCAGCCAGCATTAGGGTATTAAACCCTAAACTGAGCTTTTCCATGCAATCAGCATTAGGGTTTTAAACCCTAAACTGAATTTTTCCTTTAGTCAGCATTAGGGTTTTAAACCCTAAACTGAATTTTTTTCCATTCAGTCAGCATTAGGGTTTTAAACCCTAAACTGAACTTTTTTCCATTCAGCTAGCATTAGGGTTTTAAACCCTAAACTGAGCTTTTCCATGCAATCAGCATTAGGGTTTTAAACCCTAAACTGAATTTTTCCTTTAGTCAGCATTAGGGTTTTAAACCCTAAACTGAACTTTTTTCCATTCAGCTAGCATTAGGGTTTTAAACCCTAAACTGAGTTTTTCCATGCAATCAGCATTAGGGTTTTAAATCCTAAACTGAATTTTTCCTTTAGTCAGCATTAGGGTTTTAAACCCTAAACTGAACTTTTTTCCATTCAGCCAGCATTAGGGTTTTAAACCCTAAACTGAGCTTTTCCATGCAATCAGCATTAGGGTTTTAAACCCTAAACTGAATTTTTTCTTTAGTCAGCATTAGGATTTAAACCCTAAACTGAACTTTTTTCCATTCAGCCAGCATTAGGGTTTTAAACCCTAAACTGAGCTTTTCCATGCAATCAGAATTAGGGTTTTAAACCCTAAACTGAATTTTTCCTTTAGTCAGCATTAGGGTTTTAAACCCTAAACTGAACTTTTTTCCATTCAGCCAGCATTAGGGTTTTAAACCCTAAACTGAGCTTTTCCATGCAATCAGCATTAGGGTTTTAAACCCTAAACTGAATTTTTCCTTTAGTCAGCATTAGGGTTTTAAACCCTAAACTGAACTTTTTTCCATTCAGCCAGCATTAGGGTTTTAAACCCTAAACTGAGCTTTTCCATGCAATCAGCATTAGGGTTTTAAACCCTAAACTGAATTTTTCCTTTAGTCAGCATTAGGGTTTTAAACCCTAAACTGAACTTTTTTCCATTCAGCCAGCATTAGGGTTTTAAACCCTAAACTGAGCTTTTCCATGCAATCAGCATTAGGGTTTTAAACCCTGAACTGAACTTTTTCCTTTAATAAACCTTAGGGTTTTAAACGCTAAACTGAACTTTTTCCATGCATGTCAGCATTAGGGTTTTAAACCCTAAACTGAACTCTTTCCTTTAGTCCGCATTAGGGTTTTAAACCTTGAGCTGAACTTTTTCCTTTAATCAGCCTTAGGGTTTTAAACCCTAAACTGAACTTTTTCCATTCAGCTAGCATTAGGGTTTTAAACCCTAAACTGAGCTTTTCCTTCCAGTCAGCATTAGGGTTTTAAACCCTAAACTGAATTTTTCCTTTCAGTCAGTATTAGGGTTTTAAACCCTAAACTGAACTTTTTTCCATTCAGCCAGCATTAGGGTTTTAAACCATAAACTGAGCTTTTCCATGCAATCAGCATTAGGGTTTTAAACCCTAAACTGAATTTTTCCTTTAGTCAGCATTAGGGTTTTATACCCTAAACTGAACTTTTTTCCATGAAGCCAGCATTAGGGTTTTAAACCATAAACTGAGCTTTTCCATGAAATCAGCATTAGGGTTTTAAACCCTAAACAGATTTTTTCCTTTAGTCAACATTAGGGTTTTTAACCCTAAACTGAATTTTTTTCCATTCAGCCAGCATTAGGGTTTTAAACCCTAAACTGAAATTTTCCATGCAATCAGCATTAGGGTTTTAAACCTAAACTAATTTTTTCCTTTAGTCAGCATTAGGGTTTTAAACCCTAAACTGAACTTTTTTCCATTCAGCCAGCATTAGGGTTTTAAACCCTAAACTGAGCTTTTCCATGCAATCAACATTAGGGTTTTAAACCCTAAACTGAATTTTTCCTTTAGTCAGCATTAGGGTTTTAAACCCTAAACTGAATTTTTTTCCATTCAGTCAGCATTAGGGTTTTAAACCCTAAACTGAACTTTTTTCCATTCAGCCAGCATTAGGGTTTTAAACCCTAAACTGAGCTTTTCCATGCAATCAGCATTAGGGTTTTAAACCCTAAACTGAATTTTTTCTTTAGTCAGCATTAGGATTTAAACCCTAAACTGAATTTTTTTCCATTCAGCCAGCATTAGGGTTTTAAACCCTAAACTGAGCTTTTCCATGCAATCAGCATTAGGGTTTTAAACCGTAAACTGAATTTTTCCTTTAGTCAGCATTGGGATTTTAAACCCTAAACTGAACTTTTTCCATTCAGCCAGCATTAGGGTTTTAAACCCTAAACTGAGCTTTTCCATGCAATCAGCATTAGGGTTTTAAACCCTAAACTGAATTTTTCCTTTAGTTAGCATTAGGGTTTTAAACCCTAAACTGAACTTTTTTCCATTCAGCCAGCATTAGGGTTTTAAACCCTAAACTGAGCTTTTCCATGCAATCAGCATTAGGGTTTTAAACCCTAAACTGAATTTTTCCTTTAGTCAGCATTAGGGTTTTAAACCCTAAACTGAACTTATTTCCATTCAGCCAACATTAGGGTTTTAAACCCTAAACTGAGCTTTTCCATGAAATCAGCATTAGGGTTTTAAACCCTAAACTGATTTTTTCCTTTAGTTAGCATTAGGGTTTTAAACCCTAAACTGAACTTTTTTCCATTCAGCCAGCATAAGGGTTTTAAACCCTAAACTGAGCTTTTCCATGCAATCAGCATTAGGTTTTTAAACCCTGAACTGAACTCTTTCCTTTAATCAGCCTTACGGTTTTAAACCTAAACTGAACTTTTTCCATGCATGTCAGCATTAGGGTTTTAAACCCTGAACTGAACTTTTTCCTTTAATCAGCCTTAGGGTTTTAAACCCTAAACTGAACTTTTTCCATGCATGTCAGCATTAGGGTTTTAAACCCTAAACTGAACTCTTTCCTTTAGTCAGCATTAGGTTTTTAAACCCTGAACTGAACTCTTTCCTTTAATCAGCCTTAGGGTTTTAAACCTAAACTGAACTTTTTTCCATTCAGCCAGCATTAGGGTTTTAAACCATAAACTGAGCTTTTCCATGCAATCCGCATTAGGGTTTTAAACCCTAAACTGAATTTTTCCTTTAGTCAGCATTAGGGTTTTAAACCCTAAACTGAACTTTTTTCCATTCAGCCAGCATTAGGGCTTTAAACCATAAACTGAGCTTTTCCATGCAATCAGCATTAGGGTTTTAAACCCTAAACTGATTTTTTCCTTTAGTCAGCATTAGGGTTTTAAACCCTAAACTGAACTTTTTTCCATTCAGCCAGCATTAGGGTTTTAAACCCTAAACTGAGCTTTTCCATGCAATCAGCATTAGGGTTTTAAACCCTAAACTGAATTTTTCCTTTAGTCAGCATTAGAGTTTTAAACCCTAAACTGAACTTTTTTCCATTCAGCCAACATTAGGGTTTTAAACCCTAAACTGAGCTTTTCCATGAAATCAGCATTAGGGTTTTAAACCCTAAACTGATTTTTTCCTTTAGTTAGCATTAGGGTTTTAAACCCTAAACTGAACTTTTTTCCATTCAGCCAGCATAAGGGTTTTAAACCCTAAACTGAGCTTTTCCATGCAATCAGCATTAGGTTTTTAAACCCTGAACTGAACTCTTTCCTTTAATCAGCCTTACGGTTTTAAACCTAAACTGAACTTTTTTCCATTCAGCCAGCATTAGGGTTTTAAACCATAAACTGAGCTTTTCCATGCAATCTGCATTAGGGTTTTAAACCCTAAACTGAATTTTTCCTTTAGTCAGCATTAGGGTTTTAAACCCTAAACTGAACTTTTTTCCATTCAGCCAGCATTAGGGCTTTAAACCATAAACTGAGCTTTTCCATGCAATCAGCATTAGGGTTTTAAACCCTAAACTGAATTTTTCCTTTAGTCAGCATTAGGGTTTTAAACCCTAAACTGAACTTTTTCCATTCAGCCAGCATTAGGGTTTTAAACCCTAAACTGAGCTTTTCCATGCAATCAGCATTAGGGTTTTAAACCCTAAACTGAATTTTTCCTTTAGTCAGCATTAGAGTTTTAAACCCTAAACTGAACTTTTTTCCATTCAGCCAGCATTAGGGTTTTAAACCCTAAACTGAGCTTTTCCATGCAATCAGCATTAGGGTTTTAAACCCTAAACTGAATTTTTCCTTTAGTCAGCATTAGGGTTTTAAACCCTAAACTGAACTTTTTTCCATTCAGCCAGCATTAGGGTTTTAAACCCTAAACTGAGCTTTTCCATGCAATCAGAATTAGGGTTTTAAACCCTAAACTGAATTTTTCCTTTAGTCAGCATTAGGGTTTTAAACCCTAAACTGAACTTTTTTCCATTCAGCCAGCATTAGGGTTTTAAACCCTAAACTGAGCTTTTCCATGCAATCAGCATTAGGGTTTTAAACCCTAAACTGAATTTTTCCTTTAGTCAGCATTAGGGTTTTAAACCCTAAACTGAACTTTTTTCCATTCAGCCAGCATTAGGGTTTTAAACCCTAAACTGAGCTTTTCCATGCAATCAACATTAGGGTTTTAAACCCTAAACTGAATTTTTCCTTTAGTCAGCATTAGGGTTTTAAACCCTAAACTGAACTTTTTTCCATTCAGCCAGCATTAGGGTTTTAAACCCTAAACTGAGCTTTTCCATGCAATCAGCATTAGGGTTTTAAACCCTGAACTGAACTTTTTCCTTTAATCAACCTTAGGGTTTTAAACGCTAAACTGAACTTTTTCCATGCATGTCAGCATTAGGGTTTTAAACCCTAAACTGAACTCTTTCCTTTAGTCCGCATTAGGGTTTTAAACCTTGAGCTGAACTTTTTCCTTTAATCAGCCTTAGGGTTTTAAACCCTAAACTGAACTTTTTCCATTTAGCTAGCATTAGGGTTTTAAACCCTAAACTGAGCTTTTCCTTCCAGTCAGCATTAGGGTTTTAAACCCTAAACTGAATTTTTCCTTTCAGTCAGTATTAGGGTTTTAAACCCTAAACTGAACTTTTCCATGCAATCAGCATTAGGGTTTTAAACCCTGAACTGAACTTTTTCCTTTAATCAGCCTTAGGGTTTTAAACCCTAAACTGAACTTTTTCCATGCATGTCAGCATTAGGGTTTTAAACCCTAAACTGAACTCTTTCCTTTAGTCAGCATTAGGTTTTTAAACCCTGAACTGAACTCTTTCCTTTAATCAGCCTTAGGGTTTTAAACCTAAACTGAACTTTTTTCCATTCAGCCAGCATTAGGGTTTTAAACCATAAACTGAGCTTTTCCATGCAATCCGCATTAGGGTTTTAAACCCTAAACTGAATTTTTCCTTTAGTCAGCATTAGGGTTTTAAACCCTAAACTGAACTTTTTTCCATTCAGCCAGCATTAGGGCTTTAAACCATAAACTGAGCTTTTCCATGCAATCAGCATTAGGGTTTTAAACCCTAAACTGATTTTTTCCTTTAGTCAGCATTAGGGTTTTAAACCCTAAACTGAATTTTTTTCCATTCAGCCAGCATTAGGGTTTTAAACCCTAAACTGAGCTTTTCCATGCAATCAGCATTAGGGTTTTAAACCCTAAACTGAATTTTTCCTTTAGTCAGCATTAGAGTTTTAAACCCTAAACTGAACTTTTTTCCATTCAGCCAACATTAGGGTTTTAAACCCTAAACTGAGCTTTTCCATGAAATCAGCATTAGGGTTTTAAACCCTAAACTGATTTTTTCCTTTAGTTAGCATTAGGGTTTTAAACCCTAAACTGAACTTTTTTCCATTCAGCCAGCATAAGGGTTTTAAACCCTAAACTGAGCTTTTCCATACAATCAGCATTAGGGTTTTAAACCCTAAACTGATTTTTTCCTTTAGTCATCATTAGGGTTTCAAACCCTAAACTTAACTTTTTTCCATTCAGCCAGCATTAGGGTATTAAACCCTAAACTGAGCTTTTCCATGCAATCAGCATTAGGGTTTTAAACCCTAAACTGAATTTTTCCTTTAGTCAGCATTAGGGTTTTAAACCCTAAACTGAATTTTTTCCATTCAGTCAGCATTAGGGTTTTAAACCCTAAACTGAACTTTTTTCCATTCAGCTAGCATTAGGGTTTTAAACCCTAAACTGAGCTTTTCCATGCAATCAGCATTAGGGTTTTAAACCCTAAACTGAATTTTTCCTTTAGTCAGCATTAGGGTTTTAAACCCTAAACTGAACTTTTTTCCATTCAGCTAGCATTAGGGTTTTAAACCCTAAACTGAGTTTTTCCATGCAATCAGCATTAGGGTTTTAAATCCTAAACTGAATTTTTCCTTTAGTCAGCATTAGGGTTTTAAACCCTAAACTGAACTTTTTTCCATTCAGCCAGCATTAGGGTTTTAAACCCTAAACTGAGCTTTTCCATGCAATCAGCATTAGGGTTTTAAACCCTAAACTGAATTTTTCCTTTAGTCAGCATTAGGATTTAAACCCTAAACTGAATTTTTTTCCATTCAGCCAGCATTAGGGTTTTAAACCCTAAACTGAGCTTTTCCATGCAATCAGCATTAGGGTTTTAAACCCTAAACTGAATTTTTCCTTTAGTCAGCATTAGGGTTTTAAACCCTAAACTGAACTTTTTTCCATTCAGCCAGCATTAGGGTTTTAAACCCTAAACTGAGCTTTTCCATGCAATCAGACATTAGGGTTTTAAACCCTAAACTGAATTTTTCCTTTAGTCAGCATTAGGGTTTTAAACCCTAAACTGAACTTTTTTCCATTCAGCCAGCATTAGGGTTTTAAACCCTAAACTGAGCTTTTCCATGCAATCAGCATTAGGGTTTTAAACCCTAAACTGAATTTTTCCTTTAGTCAGCATTAGGGTTTTAAACCCTAAACTGAACTTTTTTCCATTCAGCCAGCATTAGGGTTTTAAACCCTAAACTGAGCTTTTCCATGCAATCAGCATTAGGGTTTTAAACCCTAAACTGAATTTTTCCTTTAGTCAGCATTAGGGTTTTAAACCCTAAACTGAACTTTTTTCCATTCAGCCAGCATTAGGGTTTTAAACCCTAAACTGAGCTTTTCCATGCAATCAGCATTAGGGTTTTAAACCCTGAACTGAACTTTTTCCTTTAATAAACCTTAGGGTTTTAAACGCTAAACTGAACTTTTTCCATGCATGTCAGCATTAGGGTTTTAAACCCTAAACTGAACTCTTTCCTTTAGTCCGCATTAGGGTTTTAAACCTTGAGCTGAACTTTTTCCTTTAATCAGCCTTAGGGTTTTAAACCCTAAACTGAACTTTTTCCATTCAGCTAGCATTAGGGTTTTAAACCCTAAACTGAGCTTTTCCTTCCAGTCAGCATTAGGGTTTTAAACCCTAAACTGAATTTTTCCTTTAGTCAGCATTAGGGTTTTAAACCCTAAACTGAACTTTTTTCCATTCAGCCAGCATTAGGGTTTTAAACCATAAACTGAGCTTTTCCATGCAATCAGCATTAGGGTTTTAAACCCTAAACTGAATTTTTCCTTTAGTCAGCATTAGGGTTTTATACCCTAAACTGAACTTTTTTCCATGAAGCCAGCATTAGGGTTTTAAACCATAAACTGAGCTTTTCCATGAAATCAGCATTAGGGTTTTAAACCCTAAACAGATTTTTTCCTTTAGTCAACATTAGGGTTTTAAACCCTAAACTGAACTTTTTTCCATTCAGCCAGCATTAGGGTTTTAAACCCTAAACTGAGATTTTCCATGCAATCAGCATTAGGGTTTTAAACCCTAAACTGAATTTTTCCTTTAGTCAGCATTAGGGTTTTAAACCCTAAACTGAACTTTTTTCCATTCAGCCAGCATTAGGGTTTTAAACCCTAAACTGAGCTTTTCCATGCAATCAGCATTAGGGTTTTAAACCCTAAACTGAATTTTTCCTTTAGTCAGCATTAGGGTTTTAAACCCTAAACTGAATTTTTTTCCATTCAGTCAGCATTAGGGTTTTAAACCCTAAACTGAACTTTGTTCCATTCAGCCAGCATTAGGGTTTTAAACCCTAAACTGAGCTTTTCCATGCAATCAGCATTAGGGTTTTAAACCCTAAACTGAACTTTTTTCCATTCAGCCAGCATTAGGGTTTTAAACCCTAAACTGAGCTTTTCCATGCAATCAGCATTAGGGTTTTAAACCCTAAACTGAATTTTTCCTTTAGTCAGCATTAGGGTTTTAAACCCTAAACTGAACTTTTTTCCATTCAGCCAGCATTAGGGTTTTAAACCCTAAACTGAGCTTTTCCATGCAATCAGCATTAGGGTTTTAAACCCTAAACTGAATTTTTCCTTTAGTCAGCATTAGGGTTTTAAACCCTAAACTGAACTTTTTTCCATTCAGCCAGCATTAGGGTTTTAAACCCTAAACTGAGCTTTTCCATGCAATCAGCATTAGGGTTTTAAACCCTAAACTGAATTTTTCCTTTAGTCAGCATTAGGGTTTTAAACCCTAAACTGAACTTTTTTCCATTCAGCCAGCATTAGGGTTTTAAACCCTAAACTGAGCTTTTCCATGCAATCAGCATTAGGGTTTTAAACCCTAAACTGAATTTTTCCTTTAGTCAGCATTAGGGTTTTAAACCCTAAACTGAACTTTTTTCCATTCAGCCAGCATTAGGGTTTTAAACCCTAAACTGAGCTTTTCCATGCAATCAGCATTAGGGTTTTAAACCCTAAACTGAACTTTTTCCTTTAGTCAGCATTAGGGTTTTAAACCCTAAACTGAACTTTTTCCATTCAGCCAGCATTAGGGTTTTAAACCCTAAACTGAACTTTTCCATTTAGTCAACATT